>NC_067400.1:177419362-178019362 GCF_016432865.1 Antechinus flavipes | reverse complement strand
CCACCCCCTAAAAGACACATTAGGGACAGCTAGATGGCAAGTGGATGGTGCATCAGCCCTAAAGTCAGGAGGACCTGAGTTTAAATCTGACTTCAGACACTTAACAATTCCTAGCTGTGTGACCCTGAGCAAGTCACTTAACTCCAATTGCCTCAGCAAACAAAAAACAAAAAATAAAAAAAACAAACACAAACAAAAAATCCCCCCAAAACCCATTAAAATGCAAGAAATTACCTTATATACTAAGATGAACTAATGTGCAAAATTGTGGATACTTCAAGTTGAGAAAATGATAGATCTTTATTGAGCTCTGAAACTTTGATTCTTTCTTGATAGACAAATCTAGAACTGATCAGGGCTTTTGGCATGTGAATATATCAAGCTGATAAAACTTAAGGCAATATAGAATTAAATACAAGTAAATAAAACATGATTCAATTATAACACTCATAAGAGAAGTGATAAATCTATTGTAGCTTTTAGCTCCATTTCCCAGGTTTTCTTTTCTTTTCTTTTTCTTTTTTGAAATGCAACATTAACTCTTGTCTTTGTTTATTTTAATAGCTTTTTATTTTTCCAAATACATGCAAAGATAGCTTTCAATATTAATATTTGTAAAAAATCTTTCTCTCTTCCTTTCTCTCCCTTCCACAGATAGCAATCAATCCATGTGCAATTCTTCTAAACATATTTCCATATCTGTTATGCTGTGCAAGAAAAATCAGATCAAAAGGGGAAAAAACAAGCAAACAATTTTTTTAAATGGTGAAAAATACTATACTTTGATCCACATTCAGTTCCAATCTCTTTCCATCAAAAGGCTATTAGAATTGCCTTCAATCACCTCATTGCTGAAAAGTAGCTCCCACTTTCTGTAAAGGTGATTAAAAAAATAAAGTCTAAGAATTTGAGATTATGTTTGAATTCCCAAAATTAGAAACTTAATAAATGCTTGGTGATTAAATGATAAAGGAAAGAATCCTTTGAAAAGGGGAAAGAATTAACTAGAACATTTTGAAGGACTAAAGGGAACTAGTTTGAGTTAAGAATATTTCTTGAAATCAAATGTTATAAATTAATGTTAATCAAACAGTGGATGAAAATGGATACAAGTCAGTGTTCCTAAATTATATCCTTATTTGTTATATATAATAAAATTACCCAAAAAATTTAACCTAAATATAAAATCTTGAGAAGAGGAGGGAGAAGGAAACAGAATTGACTAATATTCAGATTTTTACAACCAGGAAGTTTGGGATATAGGGTAGCACCAGATTTAAAGTGAGCAGGAATTGGCTTCAGTGTTTTGAGGTAGATTGTAGCAGAAAACAAAAATCAGAGCTGAGACTTTAATTGACTGCTTATCATCAGGTAGACACCCATGCTGATGCATAGTTTAAGCAGCTATAGTGTCAGAACCTGGCCAAGCTTGTACCACAAGAAGCCTACTGGAGTGGAAACACCCAATTTCCAGCCTTGAACAGCATTTTGGATATAAGCTTGCCCAGGTTCACAAAGACAATAAGTATTAAGTATTTGAGATCAAATTTGCACTCAGGTCCTCCTGACTTCAGGGCTGGTGCTCTATCCACTGCACCACCTAGCTAGTCCTGAATATAAGCTTATTAAAAGAATGGTAGCTGTTAAAAAAAAAAAAAAGTCTTCTCCGCTCCTGTGGTAGAAAAATGATCAATGCCTTCTGAAATATTACCATTCAGAACAAAAAAAGTAAGGGAGGATCATCAGACTCAAACTGAAATTCAAATGATAGTATTGGATTATTGAACTTTAAGAAGATTCAGGATTTAAATTTTAAGTTCTTGCTAAATATGCATTAAATAAAAACATGACAGTAATTAACACAGTTACATACATCCATCAATTTTTAAAGAAACTGTATATAACATATGGCATTTCAGAATTTGTCTCACGTAGAAATGATGGTACATGTTTGAGCCAACAATCTTGAAATTAGATGGGAAGTATGCATTTAAAACCAAGTACAATTCAAAGTATAAAAAGGTCTCACTTAAGATCCTAAGTGAGACCTTTTTATACTTTGAATTGTTAAAGTAAGCTAAGTGTGATCAGAGCAGTTATGGAATATCTTCTATATGTAAACACAGAAGGACAACCAAATATTCAGTGATAAGTAATAAAAGTAAGCGAGTGATCTTTGTTACTCATAAAAACAGGAATTTTTTTTTTCATTTTTTACATCAAAGCTGAGTTTCTAGTGGATGAAAACTTTCCAAATCTTTGGAGGAATGTTACTGTAAATTCCGTGAATGAGGAGAAAATTGAAGAATATCTAAAATGACAGGATCTTTCTACTATGCAAAAATCTGTACTAAAAGTTGCTCTCTTTCAGAAGAGGATGAAGTCTTGCACAAAAGCAAAGATCTCAGAATCTCAATAAGCATGTGGCTGGAGTCTCAAAGGAATACTTTGACACTGCTCTTGACAAACAGTGAATACTTTCATTTTTGAATACTTTCAACAGGATTTTCACTTTTGATGTTCAATATCCAAAAGTCACATAGAATAAAGAAGTATCTTCATCTCCCCATGCCCTTTATTTTCCTCTTCCTTTTATGATTATGAAGCAGAAACAGTTCATTTTCCAAAGTAAAAATAAATTATCAAACTCAATGCTTCCTTTAATTGAATAAGCTAATGAGAAATTGACTAAAAGTAATTTACGGCTCACTTTGTGTTTTCCCCCTGGGGAAAAAGATGCTTGGCATGGCATTTAAGTGATATTTAACTGTGCTTCTCAATGTTCCAACCCCCTTTCATTGCTTTGAAGAAATTTTGTATCTAGGAGTGTTTAAAATCTTTGTTATTGTAAGAAAATATGTTTATAATCTATACCTATAATAAAATCATGATAGAAATATGTTTAAGAGAATAAAAAATTCAACTTGTCATCTGTTAAACATTAGGAAGGGTGCAAGCTATCCTGATGAGCTCTGTGTTATCATAAGCTTGAATCACAGTAGCACATATTGCCTTTTGTTGGAATGTTAAAGCACTAAAGACAATTTAATAAAGTTCTGGAAAACAAAAATTAGATTGTTACAAAGAAAAATCAGTTTTATGTTTGTTATAGTCAAGATGAGGTGGGGATGGGAAGAAGATGAGGTTTCCATATATTGGTCCAAAAATAACATTGGGATATTAAAAACAAAGTAGGCAGCATGGAAAAGCAATATAAAAGGCCATAGTTGAGGGAAAACCAAACCCAATCATCAAAATCTTCAATTCACTGATATAAAGGAAGCAAATTACAGAATTGATTAGAAAACAAAACCCAAAAATTTATTATTTACAAGAAACACTTCTAAAGCTTAGAAATTCATTCAAATTCAAAGTGAAAAGCTGGAATAAAATGTTTCATGTTAGCTGAATTAAAAAAAAATAGACATGAAATCTTGATTTGGGGAATAAGGCAATAATAACCACAGATCTCATTAAGAGAGATAAGCAGGAAAACAACTTTATGATAAGAGGCTATACAAAGGATGAAACAATACACACACATATCTATGTATATTTAACTACATAAGCACATACACAGAAAATGTTAGCAAGGTCCTTAAAAGTTAAATGAAATAATAATAAAAAAAAAAAAGACAAGACAACATTAATTCCAGGTAATGCTAATATTTCTTTTGGAAAGATAAATGAGAAGAATTTAAAAGCAATCAAAAATGGTGAGAAAACTGGATTTGGTCAACACCTCTGGAAACTTTTTAATAAGAAATATATATGTGTATATACATATATATATATATATATATATATATGCTCTCTCTCTCTCTCTCTCTCTCTCTCTCTCTCTCTCTCTCTCTCTCTCTCTATATATATATATATATGTATGTATGTATGTATGTGTGTGTGTTTTCTACTATAGCAAAGACCCAATTGAGATCAGTTAGTATCAAATTAGAATAGTCCTAGTTAAACCTGTTTTGTGATTTCCTTCAGCTCTATTCAGAAGCAAATGAAGAATGCAGACGATGGTGGTAATTCAATATGTCAAATTGTCATTGTCAGTAGGACAAGGGAGGAAAGGGTTCAAAAGTGATATAGAATTGAATTGATTTATAAGGAGACAATACTGGGAAGAGAGCATAGCATAATTAGACAAGGGATGATAGTGTGGGATAATTCTGAGGAGGAAAGGAATTGAAAGTTAAGTTTAAGAATGAGATCAAGTTTAGGTGGAGTGAAATTTAGGAAAACATTAATAGATCAAAGATTATAATCAGATAAAGGAAATTCAGAGTTTTTGAACATGGAAATGGAATATTTAAATAATAACAAGATCAAGAATATGACTCTTTGTGTGTAGATGAGAAAATAAATGAACAAGTCATGAAAAGAGACTAAACTGAGTTTCTGGGAAGTTAAGATATTTGAGAGAATATTAACCTTTTTGTTGAAATGCATTAGAAAAAGGTAAGAAGTTAGGGTGAAAAGCAAGACAATGAATAAGGCCATGAACTCATTGTGGTAGAAGGGTGAATGTCCTGGTAGTAATAATTGATTGAATAACATTTGTTCTTAATAAACCTCAGAGGTTATTGAGAGAAAACAGTAAAGGGAGAGTCTAGAAATAGAAATGAGATGCAAGGAATATTCTAACTCTATTACAGGTAAGTCAGGGGATATGAATGAAATAGCACCTATGAAAATAGTAGTAGAGAATGAGTTTAAAGTTTATTAATTTTGGAATAAGTATTCTAAAGTGTAAAGTAGAAGATAGGGGAAAAATTGATGTGAGATGATGAAAAGTTGAGATGGGGGGATCAGAATGAGGAAGTAGATAGCTGAGGATAGAGGGGCAGTTGTTCTTTAATGAAGAAAGGAATTCAGAAACACAAGAATAATAAGAGTAGGAATGATTGGGAATATGCTAACCATTGAGTACCCCTCCCTGTTCTAGCAATTCTTAGCCAAATTGTGGGGAGGAGGAAGAAGATATTTGTCTCAACATCAGTCATGAATGTTGATTCAAAATTATTAAAATACTGAGAAAAGGATTTCAACACTACATCTCATTTTTTCTTTATGTCTAAGTTGGATATATATCAGGAACATAAAGGTGGTTTGACATTAGAAAAACAATCATATTAACCAAAGAAAATCAACAAAAATGTATAATTATGTGTGGGGCAGTGACTCTTGCCCAAATTAAAATTCGAAGACTCTCAATGAAAAAAAAAAAGAAAGAAAGAAAGAAAGAAAGAAAGAAAGAAAGAAAGAAGGAAGGAAAGAAAGAAAAGATTTATAACTATCTCCATCTGGTGAAAAGGGCAACTCCCAACAGACCTGGTGAGAATAGAGGAGTGTAAAGCACAAATTGCAAAACACAAGATTAAATAGACCCAAAATGCAGAAGCCCCACTAGTCCCTCCTACCTTTTCTCCCACTGTCTGGGGGAATCCAGGCTTACATTCTAAAGGTGGAAATCTATCCCAGAAATAAAAGAATAATAGTAAATCTTAATTTAAATTTCCCTAGAGAACTACTATACAAGATATTCTTGGATGAGAGAATTCTGTTACCTAAATTCCCAAAGGTATCATCACCTTCAAAAGAAGTAACTAAATGGTAATTAAGAGGTGGGGGAAAACAGGAAGAGAAATGTTCATCCAAGAAACTCAAACACCTGCAGCTTTTTAGTTATAGCTCAAGTTGTTATTGCAAAGCCTCAAGTCACAATTAGGGCATAATTCAAGGCCACATTCCCATGAGAGGTCTTCACTCAGTTTATCCCATTCAATCATATCAGTTAACGGGGTTAACAAGATGGCAAGTAATACAGAATTGGTCATTTTAACCATAAATGTGAACGGGGTAAACTCCTCTATAAAGAGGAAGCGGTTAGCAGAATGGATTAAAAGCCAGAATCCTACAATATGTTGTTTACAGGAAACACACCTGAAGCGGGGTGATACATGCAGGTTAAAGGTAAAAGGTTGGAGCAAAACCTACTATGCTTCAGGTGAAGCCAAAAAAGCAGGGGTAGCCATCCTGATCTCAGATCAAGCTAAAGCAAAAATTGATCTAATCAAAAGAGATAAGGAAGGGCACTATATCTTGCTAAAGGGTAGAATGAATAATGAAGAAGTATCTATATTAAACATATATGCACCAAGTAGTGTAGCATCTAAATTCTTAAAAGAGAAATTAAGAGAGCTGCAAGAAGAAATAGACAGTAAAACTATAATAGTGGGAGATCTCAACCTTGCACTCTCAGAATTAGATAAATCAAACCACAAAATAAATAAGAAAGAAGTCAAAGAGATAAATAGAATACTAGAAAAATTAGATATGATAGATCTCTGGAGAAAACGTAATGGGGACAGAAAGGAGTACACCTTCTTTTCAGCAGTTCATGGAACTTATACAAAAATTGACCATATATTAGGACATAAAAACCTCAAACTCAAATGCAGTAAGGCAGAAATAGTGAATGCATACTTTTCAGACCATGATGCATTGAAAATTACATTCAATAAAAAGCCACAGGAAAGTAGACCAAAAAATAATTGGAAACTAAATAATCTCATACTAAAGAATGATTGGGTGAAACAGCAAATTATAGACATAATTAATAACTTCATCCAAGAAAACGATAATAATGAGACATCATACCAAAATGTATGGGATGCAGCCAAAGCGGTAATAAGGGGAAATCTCATATCTCTAGAGGCCTATTTGTATAAAATAGAGAAAGAGAAGGTCAATGAATTGGGCTTGCAACTAAAAATGCTAGAAAAGGAACAAATTAAAAACCCCCAATCAAACACTAAACTTGAAATTCAAAAAATAAAAGGAGAGATCAATAAAATTGAAAGTAAAAAAACTATTGAATTAATTAATAAAACTAAGAGTTGGTTCTATGAAAAAACCAACAAAATAGACAAACCCTTAGTAAATCTGATTAAGAAAAGGAAAGAGGAAAATCAAATTGTTAGTCTTAAAAATGAAAAGGGAGAACTCACCACTAACGAAGAGGAAATTAGAACAATAATTAGGAGTTACTTTGCCCAACTTTACGCCAATAAATTCGACAACTTATATGAAATAGACGAATACCTCCAAAAATATAACTTGCCTAAACTAACAGAGGAAGAAGTAAATATCCTAAACACTCCTATCTCAGAAAAAGAAATAGAACAAACTATCAATCAACTCCCTAAGAAAAAAACCCCAGGACCAGATGGATTTACATCTGAATTCTATCAAACATTTAAAGATCAATTAACTCCAATGCTAAATAAACTATTTGAAGAAGTAGGGATTGAAGGAGTCCTACCAAACTCCTTTTATGACACAGATATGGTACTGATACCTAAACCAGGTAGGCTGAAAACAGAGAAAGAAAATTATAGACCAATCTCCCTAATGAATATTGATGCTAAAATCTTAAATAAAATATTAGCAAAAAGATTACAGAAAATCATCCCCAGGATAATACACTATGACCAAGTAGGATTTATACCAGGAATGCAGGGCTGGTTCAATATTAGGAAAACTATTAACATAATTGACTATATCAACAACCAACCAAATAAAAACCATATGATCATCTCAATAGATGCAGAAAAAGCATTCGATAAAATCCAACAGCCATTCCTAATAAAAACACTTGAGAGCATAGGAATAAAAGGACTTTTCCTTAAAATAGTTAGGAGCATATATTTTAAACCTTCAGTAAGCATCATATGCAATGGGGAAAAACTGGAACCTTTCCCGGTAAGATCTGGAGTGAAGCAATGTTGCCCACTATCACCATTATTATTCAATATTGTATTAGAAACACTGGCCTCGGCAATAAGAGTCGAGAAAGATATTAAAGGAATTAGAGTAGGCAATGAGGAAACCAAATTATCACTCTTTGCAGATGATATGATGGTATACCTAGAAAACCCCAGAGATTCTACTAAAAAGCTACTAGAAATAATTCATAATTTTAGCAAAGTAGCAGGATACAAAATAAATCCCCATAAATCCTCAGCATTCTTATACACCACCAACAAAATCCAAGAGCAAGAGATACAAAGAGAAATTCCATTCAAAATAACTGTTGATAGCATAAAATATTTGGGAATCTACCTACCAAAGGAAAGTCAGGAATTATATGAGCAAAATTACAAAAAAGTTTTCACACAAATAAAGTCAGACTTAAATAACTGGAAAAATATTAAGTGCTCTTGGATAGGCCGAGCGAATATAATAAAGATGACAATACTCCCTAAACTAATCTATTTATTTAGTGCTATACCAATCAGACTTCCAAGAAAATATTTTAATGATTTAGAAAAAATAACAACAAAATTCATATGGAACAATAAAAAGTCGAGAATATCAAGGGAATTAATGAAAAAAAAATCAAATGAAGGTGGTCTAGCTGTACCTGATCTAAAATTATATTATAAAGCAGCAGTCACCAAAACCATTTGGTATTGGCTTAGAAATAGATTAGTTGATCAGTGGAAAAGGTTAGGTTCACAAGACAGAATAGTCAACTGTAGCAATCTAGTGTTTGACAAACCCAAAGATTCTAAATTTTGGGATAAGATTTCATTATTTGATAAAAACTGCTGGGATAACTCGAAATTAGTATGGCAGAAATTAGGCAAGGACCCACACTTAACACCACATACCAAGATAAGATCAAAATGGGTCCATGACCTAGGCATAAAGAATGAGATTATAAATAAATTAGAGGAACATAGGATAGTTTATCTCTCAGACTTGTGGAGGAGAAAGAAATTTGTGACCAAAGATGAACTAGAGACCATTACCAATCACAAAATAGAAAATTTTGATTATATCAAATTAAAAAGCCTTTGTACAAACAGAACGAATGCAAACAAGATTAGTAGGGAAGCAACAAACTGGGAAAACATCTTTACAATTAAAGGTTCTGATAAAGGCCTCATTTCCAAAATATATAGAGAACTGACTCAAATTTATAAAAAATCAAGCCATTCTCCAATTGATAAATGGTCAAAGGATATGAACAGACAATTTTCAGATGAAGAAATTGAAACTATTACCACTCACATGAAAGAGTGTTCCAAATCACTATTGATCAGAGAAATGCAAATTAAGACAACTCTGAGATATCACTACACACCTGTCAGATTGGCTAAGATGACAGGAAAAAATAATGATGAATGTTGGAGGGGATGCAGGAAAACGGGGACACTGATGCATTGTTGGTGGAATTGTGAACGAATCCAGACATTCTGGAGAGCAATCTGGAATTATGCCCAAAAAGTTATCAAACTGTGCATACCCTTTGATCCAGCAGTGTTTCTATTGGGCTTATACCCCAAAGAGATACTAAAAAAGGGAAAGGGACCGGTATGTGCCAAAATGTTTGTAGCAGCCCTGTTTGTAGTGGCTAGAAACTGGAAAATGAATGGATGCCCATCAGTTGGAGAATGGCTGGGTAAATTGTGGTATATGAATGTTATGGAATATTATTGCTCTGTAAGGAATGACCAGCAGGATGAATACAGAGAGGCTTGGAGAGACCTACATGGACTGATGCTAAGTGAGATGAGCAGAACCAGGAGATCATTATACACTTCGACAACGATATTGTATGAGGATGTATTCTGATGGAAGTGGATTTCTCTGACAAAGAGACTTAACTGAGTTTCATTGGATAAATGATGGACAGAAACAGATACACCCAAAGAAGGAATACTGGGAAATGAATGTGAACTATTTGATTTTTGATTTTCTTCCCGAGTTATTTTTACCTTCTGAATTCAACTCTCCCTGTGCAGTGGGAGAACTGTTCGGTTCTGCAAATATGTATTGTATCTAGGATATACTGCTACATATTTAACATATATAGGACTGCTTGCCATCTTGGGGGGGGGGGAGGAGGGAGGGAGGGGAAAAAACGAAACATAAGTGATTGCAAGGGATAATGCTGTGTAAAAATTATCCTGGCATGGATTCTGTCAATACAAAGTTATTATTAAATTAAAAAAAATCATATCAGTTAATTTAGGAAAACATTTCATAAAACATACTTATATTAAAAAAAAACACTAAATAATATAGGATAAACATTTCCCTTAATATTGTTAAAAGTATTTATCTTAAAAAGAAAGAGCTGGTATTATTTTTAGTGGAAATGTTAGCTTTTACTAACAACCAACCAATCATTTTTTGAAGCATTTACTATGTGCCAGATACTGTACTAAAATAGGGAAACATTGGAAAAAGAAGGCAAAATTATCTCTTTGATTTGATAAACTATTTAGAAAATCAACCAAAAATGTAATGTAATTAGTAAAATATAAAATAAAATTTTATTTTATTTATTTTATTGATTAAAAAATTAAATGAAATTATAATAATAATAATGAGATATACTACTCAATCTGATAACAGATTACCTGTTATCTTTCCTCTTCCCTTTTAGCTGCTATATCCATTTGGAATTTGATGTGCATGGTATAAAATACTAGTATAAACCTGTTTTTCATCTGAAAACTACCTAATTGATCCAGCTATCCCTATCCAGGGAGATAAAGGGCACATTTTGAAATAAGATTTCATTGTAGGAACTCTAGAGGAACAACTTCTTTCTAGCAATGCAGACTAATGCTTTCTATTATTCATATCCTAGAAAGTTGCCTAAGGCATAGAGAAATTAAATCATTTGCTTAGAGTGACACAGGACAGTTATGGTGTTTAAAAAGTTCAAGAGACATATCTTCTATATATAATTAATCATTTTATTAGCATAATTATGCCAAAGACGCTCATGGCAGAGGACTCTTGGCTTATATGTCCTGGGAAAAGTGAATGTTACAAAGGGTACAATCAACTATTGCATTGAAGAGTGGACTAACTCCAATAAAGGGTTAAGAGGATAACATCATGTTACTATGGGACAAAGAGATTATCTTCATACCCAGAACATGCCAGCCTACCTCCATTCAAACTTGTTTGAATAGAACACAGTAGACTTTATCATCTTAGATTAAATTTCTTGTGAGGTTAGATGGGATTTGATCATGGTTGAGGAGAAAGTTAATTCAATTTTCAGAGACGAAGTTTTCAAATAAGGACTTTATAAAAAGGGAGGAATTTTGGATCTCCTCAAATCATTTCTCTCATTTGTCTGAGGCAGGTTTTCTATATAGCATATTATGTTGCCTCTTAAAAGAAATTCACAAAAATCACTAGCATTTCTATATATTTCTAACAAAAAATAAGACAAGATAGAAAGGAAAATATTATGTAAAATAACCAAAAAAGCATTATAAATCTAGGACTTAATATGTTGAGACACACAGAGAACTTAGAATTTATTGTAATACAGCTAACTGTAGCAATACAAGTACAAAGGTTTTCACAAAAATAAAGAAAGACTCAAATTGGAAGTAAGATTTTAAGTATTATTGAATAGATTGTACCAATACAATAAAACAGTCTAAAAATCAGTCTACAGATACCATATCATTCACAGGAACAGACAAAATAACTACAAAATTCATATCAAAATCTAGGTGAATTTCTAGGGAAATAACAACTAGGAAGTGTTGAGCATGGGATATCATAAAGCAACAATTATCCAGTACTTTGGTATTTGGGGAAAATGGAGGAATTGATAAGATTAGGTAAGATTTTAAAAATTTGAACAGATTAGCAAACTCAACAAACTGAGGAGCACATTGTTTTAGAGAAAATACTTTTTATACATCAAAATTTTCTATGAAAACTAGGTAACTTTCAAATGAAAAATAGTTAATACAAATATTTTATGGCATATCATACAACAAATTCCAAATGGAATGATTTGTTACTTCCTCCTCCAGCTCATTTTACAAATGAGTGATGAGGTCTTCAATGTTGGATATAGTTAGCAGAAGAATTGATAAAAATTAATCCCTGAGACAAGTAAGGAGAAGGCACATGCCATGTGGTATCTCCCTTAACTCCACTATGCTTCTCAACCTCATTTCTTCTCCTTACAGCTAACTCTTTTAGTTTAGGGACTATTAAGTCCCTCTTAGTATATAAATAGGCCCCAGTCTCATAATTATTGTGATTTCCACTGAGGTAAGTATTGTGAGTAATTGTGAGTTCCACTGAGGAATTTTTCTTTCATATGTTCTACCACTCTATTTCATATTTATCATTCCTGGTTGTCTATTTTTATCTCTTTGTTTTGTCTGTAACCTCTTCCCCAAATAAATCGACCTTTTATAAATTTAAATAATTTATAAATTTAAATAAATCTATATTACCCACATCATTCTGATGCTGAACCCAGACACATCATGGGGAACTGAGGCAAAAGAAGTTAAGGGACTTGCCCAGTGTCACATAGCTAGTAAATGTCTGAAGCCAGATTTGAACTCAGGAAAACTCATCTTCCTAACTCCAGGCCCTGCACTCTCAGCACTGTCACCTAGCTGCCCATTGCAAAAGCATACACATATACTTTTAATATTTGGGTGTATATTTACAAATAATATATATTATATATATATACTTATATACATTAGCTATATTTGTACATATAGCCATATATTATATACTTATAAACTAATACACATATTGTATATATATATACATTTATAGATATATATATAAGATATAAATCTAAATGTATATAAGCAATGTGACATAGTAGGAAGAAAATTAGGCTTAGAAACTTGTCTTCAAATATTGCTTTAGATATATTATCTGTGTGACATAGGCAAATAAGTTAATTTCCCAGAATCTTAGTTTCTCTTTAAAATGAGACTTTTATTACCTAATTCAAAGTGTTATCATAGGAAATGCACTTTATAAGTTCTAGAGATCTATATAAGTATCAGATGTTACATAATAAGCATATTCTTTATATATGTGTATATGTAGGTGTTTGTCTTTAAATTGAGTGCAGACAAAACATCTTCTGAGTCCTTTCTTAGAGGAATAAGATGAATGAGCTAGTAATCAGAACTATATTGGCAACTCACTGGAAGGATTTATAGTGTTATAACATTAGCTCTGAAACACCCCCAAGTTTTTTCTATAAAGGTTCACACTGCCTCAGCTGGCTATAATCAGAAAAACCTCTTTTTGTTACAGCTGCTCAAAACAGAAAGTATGTAGCTTAGAAATACCCCATGGAGGTAAATAGACTGGCTACAGTTCAGATTTAGCCCTGTGTGAACTACCACAAAGAATACAGTTCTTGTGGCTTATCAAGAAAAGAAAATCAGTTACATAGATACTGTGAAGGTTTTGTTGAGGTTTTAGAATTTTTTTTAAATTCCCTGTTCTCCTGATACATATTAAAGGACAACCACAGTGTTATACTATTTTTGTCTCTTGCTTTTACCTATAATAGCCACCAAGAGCAAAAAGAAGCCCAAGCAATTACTCTGAGGTCCTAAAAGCTATTTGTTTTGAAGAATGTGTAGAAATGAAGAGTTGCTATTCTCACTTTGCCCCATCTCAGGAGGACCCCTGGCCTTTTATTATCTTGATATGCAGGACATAGTTACAAATGAATGGCCTGCTGTTGTGCACTATGTCATAGGAATTGTGTAGAGAAAATCAATGAGATGCTGTCTTCAGTCCCCAGATCTCTTGCTGCTCAAGAAAGTTTCTCTATAGATTCCTAGAATTGTTTCTTTCCTTGCTGAGCATGGCAGGCAGCCCATTGGCTAATAGAAGCAGAGGATAACTTATTAAGGCCAGCCTATTGCTCTGATTCATTCAGACAAGATAATGATTTATTTAATAGAAAAAAAAAGCCCATATGAATTCTTTCAAGCATTCCTGACAAAAAGACTATAGCTAAATAGAAAATTTTACATTCAAATCCAAGACTCAAAAAAACCATATACATAACTAACACAAAAGAGAAAGGAGATTTAATAAGATTAAACTATTTGCATAACTGTATGAGGTGATACAAGTAACTTCTGGAATTTTATCATTAATAGGACAGTTAAAAGAAGTCTATATGTAGAAGACACAGGTGTGAATTGAGTATGTGGGTATGATATTAAAAAGTGATAGGATGAGAAAGAGGAATGTACTGGGAGAGGAAGGGAGAAGAAGAATTAAGAAAATTAACTCACATAAAAGAGACACATAAAGAAGAGTTTTTTACCATGGAGGGGGAAAAGGGGCGATAGGTATGCCTCAAACTCATTTTCATTGGAATTGGTTTAAAGAAGGAATAATATAGTTATATGTGTGTGCGCGCACGTGCGCGCGCGCACACACACACACACACACATATACAAAAAAACCCCCACACACTAGTTGAGTATACAAATTTTATATATATATATATATATATATATATATATATATATATATATATATATATATATATATATATATATGTATATATATATATACATTTATAGATATATATATAAGATATAAATCTAAATGTATATAAGCAATGTGACATAGTAGGAAGAAAATTAGGCTTAGAAACTTGTCTTCAAATATTGCTTTAGATATATTATCTGTGTGACATAGGCAAATAAGTTAATTTCCCAGAATCTTAGTTTCTCTTTAAAATGAGACTTTTATTACCTAATTCAAAGTGTTATCATAGGAAATGCACTTTATAAGTTCTAGAGATCTATATAAGTATCAGATGTTACATAATAAGCATATTCTTTATATATGTGTATATGTAGGTGTTTGTCTTTAAATTGAGTGCAGACAAAACATCTTCTGAGTCCTTTCTTAGAGGAATAAGATGAATGAGCTAGTAATCAGAACTATATTGGCAACTCACTGGAAGGATTTATAGTGTTATAACATTAGCTCTGAAACACCCCCAAGTTTTTTCTATAAAGGTTCACACTGCCTCAGCTGGCTATAATCAGAAAAACCTCTTTTTGTTACAGCTGCTCAAAACAGAAAGTATGTAGCTTAGAAATACCCCATGGAGGTAAATAGACTGGCTACAGTTCAGATTTAGCCCTGTGTGAACTACCACAAAGAATACAGTTCTTGTGGCTTATCAAGAAAAGAAAATCAGTTACATAGATACTGTGAAGGTTTTGTTGAGGTTTTAGAATTTTTTTTAAATTCCCTGTTCTCCTGATACATATTAAAGGACAACCACAGTGTTATACTATTTTTGTCTCTTGCTTTTACCTATAATAGCCACCAAGAGCAAAAAGAAGCCCAAGCAATTACTCTGAGGTCCTAAAAGCTATTTGTTTTGAAGAATGTGTAGAAATGAAGAGTTGCTATTCTCACTTTGCCCCATCTCAGGAGGACCCCTGGCCTTTTATTATCTTGATATGCAGGACATAGTTACAAATGAATGGCCTGCTGTTGTGCACTATGTCATAGGAATTGTGTAGAGAAAATCAATGAGATGCTGTCTTCAGTCCCCAGATCTCTTGCTGCTCAAGAAAGTTTCTCTATAGATTCCTAGAATTGTTTCTTTCCTTGCTGAGCATGGCAGGCAGCCCATTGGCTAATAGAAGCAGAGGATAACTTATTAAGGCCAGCCTATTGCTCTGATTCATTCAGACAAGATAATGATTTATTTAATAGAAAAAAAAAGCCCATATGAATTCTTTCAAGCATTCCTGACAAAAAGACTATAGCTAAATAGAAAATTTTACATTCAAATCCAAGACTCAAAAAAACCATATACATAACTAACACAAAAGAGAAAGGAGATTTAATAAGATTAAACTATTTGCATAACTGTATGAGGTGATACAAGTAACTTCTGGAATTTTATCATTAATAGGACAGTTAAAAGAAGTCTATATGTAGAAGACACAGGTGTGAATTGAGTATGTGGGTATGATATTAAAAAGTGATAGGATGAGAAAGAGGAATGTACTGGGAGAGGAAGGGAGAAGAAGAATTAAGAAAATTAACTCACATAAAAGAGACACATAAAGAAGAGTTTTTTACCATGGAGGGGGAAAAGGGGCGATAGGTATGCCTCAAACTCATTTTCATTGGAATTGGTTTAAAGAAGGAATAATATAGTTATATGTGTGTGCGCGCACGTGCGCGCGCGCACACACACACACACACACATATACAAAAAAACCCCCACACACTAGTTGAGTATACAAATTTTATATATATATATATATATATATATATATATATATATATATATATATATATATATATATATATATATGTATATATATATATATATATATATGTATATATATGTCAATGTACAAAAACCCGAGAGGGAAATAGAAGGGAAAGGAATAAGAAAAAGGGAGAAAATTTTTTAAAAATAATAAAGGGAGGGAGTGGTTAGAAGAAAAACAGATTTTTGAAGAAGGAGAAAGTAAAATGAGAGAAGAATAGACAGAATAGGATGAAGAAAAATAAACTGTAATTATAACTGTGAATGGGAATGGAATGAACATACCCATAAAATGGAAGTAGAGAGCAGAATGGATTAGAAACCATTAGAAATCCAATAATATGTTGTTTATAAGAACTACATTTAAACTATAATTAAAACAGAAAGAAACACAAATGTATAAGGGATTGTAACAGAATTTATGATGTCTCAGCTGAGAAAAAAAAAAGCATGGTTATCAATCAGCATCTCAGGCAAAGCAAAAGCAAAAATAGACCTAATTAGAAGAAATAAGTAGGAAAACAATATTTTTCTTAAAATGTACCATAGTGAATGAAGTAACATTTAAAAATTTAATAGCAAATTGGTCTAATAAAAGCCTCATTTCTAGATACAGTATATGTTTGCAGAACCGAACAGTTCTCTTGTTGCACAGGAAGAATTGGATTCAGAAGGTAAAAAATAACCTGGGAAGAAGAACCAAAATGCAAGCAGTTTACATTCATTTCCCAGTGTTCTTTCTTTGGGTGTAGCTGCTTCTGTCCCTCGTTGATCAATTGAAACTGAGTTAGAGCTTCGCTTTGTCAAAGAAATCCACTTCCATCAGAATACATCCTCATAGTGTATCGTTGTTGAGATATATAATGATCTCCTGGTTCTGCTCATTTCATGTATCAGTTCATGTAAGTCTCTCCAGTCCTTTCTGTATTCATCTTGCTGGTCATTTCTCACAGAACAATAATATTCCATAATATTCATATGCCACAATTTACCCAGCCATACTCCAATTGATGGGCATCCATTGATTTTCCAGTTTCTAGCCACTACAAACAGGGCTGCCACAAACATTTTGGCACATAGAGGTCCTTTTCAATGGATTCAAATTTAAAAAAAAAAGAAAAAAGAGCTATTCCTTAATTGATAAATGGTCAATGTATATGAATAATCAGTGTTCAGAAGCTATCTATAGTCAAATAAAAATGTTTTAAATCACTATTAGAGAAATGAAAAATTAAAATGACTCTAAGATACCTCTTCATATCTATCAAATTGGTAAACATAACAGAAAAGGGCAAATGACTAAGGGGATATGGAAAAGTAGGGGCATTAGTATTAATATCATTGGTCGGTGAAGTTGTGAACTGGCCTAAACATTCTGGAGAACAATTTGAAACTATGCCCAAAGGACTATAAAATTGCACAATAGCAACACCACTACTAAGTCTGTATCCCAAAAAGCTCAAAGAAAAAGATAAAGGGATCTGTATGTACAAAAATATTTCTAGTAGCTCTTTTTGTGGTAGCAAGAAATTGGACATTGAGGAAATGCTTATCAATTGGGGGATGGCTAAACAAATTTGATCTCAGATGCTTAACACTTCCTAGTTGTGTGACTCTGGGCAAGTCACTTCAGCCCAATTGTGTCAGCCAAAAAAAAAAAAAAAAAGAAAGAAAGAAAGAAAGAAAAGAAAAGAAATGTTAAGGATGCTAGTTTCAGGAAGAAAAAAAAAAAACCTGGGAAGAATTATGTAACCTGATGCAAAGTGAAATAAACATAACCAGGAGGTTATTGTACTCAGTAATAGCAATATTCTAATGATGATCAACTGTGAAAGACTTAGCTATTCTGATCAAAATAATATATGATTCATGATTAAAAAATGTTATCCAGAAAGAGAACTTATTTTTAACTTTCTTCATTTTTCATGCTTTTTTTTTTGATGTGGCAAATATATGGAAATATGTTTTATATGATTTCATATGTATGAGTGATATTAGTTGGCTTGTTTCTCAATGGATAGGGATGGGCCAGAAGGACAAAGAGAATACGGAAGTCAAAATTTTAAAAATAATAATAGATTTTTTTAAAAAGAAAAAGACAGGTCAGAACCAGATTATAAGGTATTTTACATGTCAAATAGAGGAGTTTGTAACCCCTCTAAAGGCAAGTAATGTAAATATTATTTTCATTTAACAGGTAAGGGAAGAGAAATTCAGAGAAGTTAAATGATTTTCCCTTGATCACTTCTCTGGAAAATGTGAGGCTATATGGTATAGTAGATAGAACACTGGGCTTGGAGGAAGGAAGACTTCTGTTCAAATCCTGCATCAAATTTTAACTGTGACTCATGGGATCCTAGACTTTATCTGTAAAATTAGAAATCGAAATTAATGAGGACTGTTCTTTCGTTCTCTAAATCTAGAAGCTTGTGAATATCAGGGTCAAGATTTAGAACATGGTCTCTTATTTTCTAGTCTTGCATTCTTTCTACTGCATCATGTTGAAGTGTTACTTAGCAGTACTGGTTAGTACTGAATTGTCGTCATGATAAGACAGAATCAAAGCAAATTCAGGAGAAAGAAGAAAGATATAAGGACTTTTATATGATCCTATAAATATGGAAATTATAATGGGACCTGATTCCCTTTATGTGTAACTTCCTTTTAGGACATCAATTCCTAGATCCCCATTGCCCTCAAATCATGACATAATTTTGTGGGGTTTTTAAAAAAATATTTTTCAATTAACAAGCATTTATTTTCTGTCTCTTTTAAATCTTTCCTTCTTAAATCCTTCCCTCCCCTCTGCAAAAAAACAAAACAAAACAAAAAAACTTGTAGAAACTATTTCAAGTCAGGCAAAACAAATTACTATGTTGGTCATGTCCAAAAATGTGTGTCTCATTCTGTCAAAATAGGAAGCATGCTTTATCTTTGGTCTCATGGAATTACTTTTGGGGTTGATCACAGTTCTTACATAGGATGTTGTGATTGTATAAATTATTCTCCTTGCTTTTCTCACTTTACTCTGAATTAGTTCACATAATAAATCTTACCAGGTTCTCTGAAACCCTTTCTTTTGTCGTTTTTGTTTTTGTTTTTTTTTTTTTTGTTGTTGTTGTTGTTGTTTGTTTGTCTTTTGGAAAAGTATGAAAAAATATTTACAATAGTAAAGTTCTTTTAATGTAAGAGAACTTGACTCTTTTAAGACTTCCACATAGGTGAATTCAGATCTGCTATAGTTAGTGGGCCATTATAGACTGATGTTGCTAATTATTAATAAGTAATTCCAGCTTTCTAGGGAAGTGGGAACTGATTAGTTATGGAGAAAACAAGCATCAAATATGAATTTATATTTTTGGGTCTTTTCTCAGCAAGATGACCATGATGTAAAGAGGCATGATTAAGGGATATTCCTGTCCTATTCTCATAATGAAGAAGGATGGAACCCTGAAAAAAAGTAAAGGAATTTTGATGTAGAAATTATTAAGACAGTTGAGGAGGCAAAAAAAATAGAGAAATTGATTCATGTTTACTCTTCCTTTTTGGAGAACCCCACCAAATTCTAAATCTAGAGATCTGGAGCTAAAATACTCTTTAGTTTGAGTGAAGTTTAATATTCAAAGGAACAGTGCAAGGAAAGATGAAATATAGAAAAGCTGCAAGAGCCAACAGAGAGAAAGCTTAAATAGCCTTATTTTAGGGAATATAATAATAAAGGATAATCAGAAAGTATAAATAGGAATCAGGTCCTGTGGGCTGGAATGAGTGGGATCATATCAAAACTGAAAAAGCTGATGTGGGCCAAGTGGGACCAAATTTTGGGGGAGAAGGGAGTGGGGAGCTTGGACCAGCTATAGAAGAAGATGAAAGTTTGAAGACTGGTGCCCATTCTTACTGGAGTGATCATTTGGAGAATTGGAAGCCACTTGATGTTGAAACTCCCAGTTGGTAAGAAAAAGATCTGCATTATTGCAAACCCTCATTTTGGTGGGGTGGCTCCAGATTTGAACCTTCCTACAGGCTCCATTTATCTGAGTGGTGAAGCTACTGAAGACCTTAAATATAGGAGACATTTTGAACTAAGGAAAGGGAATCAGGACATGTTACACTTAAGCTTTAGAAATAAAACAAAGATTAAACTAAGTGGGAGTTAGAAAAAAAATTGTCCTAAAGAGGAAAATATTTCTATCATTCTTTGACTTGTAGTCCTTAAAACTATATAACCTGTAGCTAAAGACTGACTTCTGGGTTTACATGAAACAGTTTTGATCTTGGGGAGTTATTAAAAATATTTATCTCATGACTCACTCAGAACTTCTCCTGGGGACACCAGAACTTGGCTCATCTATAGGTCTTTATAAGAAAGGGAAAAGGTCCCTCAGCTCCCAGGCTATCAAAACTATTGACTACAGGATTGGCTTTATTTAGCCAAGAAAAAAATAATAACATAAGAGACCCACATTCAAGCCCATAAATAGCTAAAATAATCCTCCTTTCTTCTTTAATGATCTTGACCTTCCCCAGGGACTGTTATAGGTCTCTAAACTTCTATCATTATCCTGGAATTGAGATCTTCCTAAAAGGGAAAAACATTTGGGGTTGAACCAACTTTTTTCCTTGGGTCTGTAAAAATCACACAACTTTAGTCCTAGGAATAGCAAGGTATAAGTTTGTTTCTCCATGTCATGGTTTTGTCCTGGCTGCTTGTCAGCTCCAAATCTTCCTCTGGTACAAGAATTTGTCTTCTTGGTTGAGGAACCTGGCATTAACTGGGACTCAGGAACTTCTCTTGCTTTCTTCTGCTAATTATTGTTGCTGACATGCATTCTTGATGTTTCCAGCTTCACCCAAAAGCTTCCCATTGCTACCTCTGAGATCATATGGTTCACTGGAGGGGCTTCAGAGAGAATCAGCATAGTATAATATCACTGGATTTTGAGTAAGGAAAACCTGGGGATTTGAATCCCACATACCTGTAGCTATGCGACCTTGGAAAGTTATTTAATGTTCCTGAACTTCAGTTTCCTCATTTGTAGAATTAGGTACTTGAACTCTGATTTCTAAGGTCCCTTTCAGCTTTATATCTATTTTTCTTCCAGGGAACTGAGTCAACATATCACCATGCAGCCCATCCTTTTCTTCTCTACCTTTCTCTTAGATCTTATTCTCTCCATTTCTTATCCATATGTCTCTGCTTTTCCTTAAAAAACACCAAATTGAAGAGTTTAGCCCAGATTTAAAAACTGATTGTGAATAATTCAATCTTCTATAGTATAGGGTTAAAGGGGTAAAAGGAATAACCCTTGTCAGATTAGACACATTTTAGAGCTAATAACCTTGTAAAAAGAGTTTAACATCCTTGTAAAGGAGAAACAAATAAGATTTTGAAGGTCCTTAGCAGGTCCTTCCTAGGCACACTATTGATACTTTCTTCTTATTCCTAGAGATTGTCCCTGTCTTATACTGATGTTGTAATAAAAAGTATATTTTCTCTGAAAAAAAAATATAAGCATTGAAGCAATAATTGTGCTGCTGTTCATGCTTGGGAATAGTCAAAATGCTCATGTTAGCCTGTGTATTCATTCACAGCCAGCATTATTTATTGGATGATAGCAACAGGAATTGTTTCAATAGTTCCTCAAAGGAAATAAACAGTTTCTTTGGAGCTTTACAAATCCAAACCTCCTGAGCAACTGGAAACATCACAGTCTCTAAAAAGAATTGTTTAGGATTCATTCCTTTCCTATTTAGTTAGGTATTTATAGAAAAATAGTTCTTGGCACTGGGTAAGAATGGAAAGAGATATCTTATTCAGCTCTGCTTAGCTAGGTAGGATCACAGTGTAAGCCCATATAATATACAGCACCTTTATTCCAATTCTCATTGCATTAGCAAGTTGGGTCTGCAAAAGGCAGGTTACATCTTACACTAAAGGTATTCCTTTGGGGGTTGAAAGTATATTGCTGATGTATTCTGATGGAAGTGGATCTCTTCGATAAAGAGAGCTAATTCAGTTTCAATTGATCAAAGATGGGCAGAAGCAGCTACACCCAAAGAAAGAACACTGGGAGATGAATATAAACTGCTTGCATTTTTGTTTTTCTTCCCAGATTATTTATACCTTCTGAATCCAATTCTCCCTGTGCAACAAGAAAACTGTTCGGTTCTGCACATATATATTGTATCCAGGATATACTGTAACCTATTCAACATGTAAAGGACTGCTTGCCCTCTGGGGGAGGGGGTGGAGGGAAGGAGGGGAAAAATCGGAACAGAAGTGAATGCAAGGGATAATGCTGTAAAAATTACCCTGGCATGAGTTCTATCAATAAAAAGTTATTAAAAAAAAGAAAAAAGAAAGTATATTGCTAATGGCTCAAGCCATTCTTGTACATTCCCCTTAACATCAATCACCAAATATCTCCTTTATATCAATCAATAACCCAGTGATTGGTGCCCCACCATCAACTTAATCAGTTAACATCAATTAGCTTTTTTGAAGCTCAAAAGTCAGTTATCTCCAATATTCCCCAACCTAAGAGCAGGAAAAGACAAAGATAGAGGCAAAGAATAAAAATAATAAATTCATGATCATGTGTGGGCCCAGATGGAGAGGGTAGGCTACTGGCATATGTCTCTCTTCACCTGGAGGCTTAAATCGGGTAATGCCATGATTACTACCAAAATAAAAGAATAAGATTGAGTTTTAGTTCTAGATCATGGTTTTATGAACCTTTAAGATAGATGGAGAAATAGACAAACAAATAATAGCACATAACCATAACATATATTGAAGAATCATTGCTATGTAGCACCTAGAAGGGCTTGTGATTATCACATTCTATTTCTACTACTTTAATTGGAACTAGTTTTCTTCCTTCTTTTCCTCATCTTTTATTATTTCCTTCCTTTTCTCCCTGCCTCCTCCTTTCCTTCTTCCTTCCTATTTCCTTATTTCTTTTTTTCCTTCTCTTTCTCCCTTCTTCCCTTCCTCTTTCCATGCCTTCTCTTCTTTCTTCAGTTTTTTTCCCTTCCTTCTTCCTTCCTTCTTTCCTTCCTTCCTTCCTTCCTTCCTTCCTTCCTTCCTTCCTTCCTTCCTTCCTTCTTCCTTCCTTCCTTCTTTCTTTCTTCCTTCCTTCCTTCCTTCCTTCCTTCCTTCCTTCCTTCCTTCCTTCCTTCCTTCCTTCCTTCCTTCCTTCCTTCCTTCCTTCCTTCCTTTCTTCCTTCTTTCCTTCCTTCCTTCTTTCTTTCTTTCCTTCCTCATTTTCTTTCTTTTTTTCCCTTCTTGTCAAATGGAAAGTAGTTTCTCTGGAAGATAAAGCCTAGTCTTCTCTACACAGGGAAGGAACTTGGACCAATGAATGCCAATGACCCTGTCTCTTCAAGGGTCATAGTCAATATTTCCAGAAGAACCACCTCAATAGACTTAAAACAGAAAGAATTCAACCTCTCAACCTTTGGCCACTTGTGATATATGCTTTTGCCAGATGGCATCACCCAACCTCATAATTCTTCCACACCTGCTGCACAAGATCATACAAATAAGTTGGTTTCACCCATTTACCCCCTTTTAAAAATAGTTGTTTATAGAAAGGATCAACTCCTTGGTGATCTGAACAGTAGATGTTTGGTTATTTCTCTTATTCAGGTTGGATTTGATTTCTTAATCACTTGTGTTGGAAATAAAACTGTCTTCTTTATAAAGAAAAAACACAGGGTTTTTCAGTCTTATGATTAATTTGTTAGTGAAGTTACATGTGGGGCATAGATAGTTTGCCTAATTTGAGCCCTGTGTAAAAGTGCTTATAGGTAAAAAGTTTTAGATGATAGGATCAGAAATAGATATATTTGGAAGGGACCATAACTCAGAACTAGACCAGTCTGTTCAACTTAGTCACTTTACAGATGAGGAAACTAAGGCCAAGGGAAGGTTATATAATTTTCCTCTAACTCCTCAGAAGAGAATATATAGGTGAGTAGAAATTCATAGAAATAATTATGGCATTCAGAGCTAGAAAGCCCTTAGGGACAATTTAGTTCAAGTCTCTCATTTTACAAATAAAGACACTGAGACCCAAAGAGCTGAAATAATTTGCCCCAAGGTTATACCGGGAGTCACAAAGCTTGGATTTGAACTTTGGTATTCTGATTATATATTCTTTGCTCTTAGAATCCTGGGAGTATTTTAGTATAGAAAGTAGACAGAATTGAGTTTTTATATTTAGTTTTGATAGAATCTTAGATTTGGAATTAAAAAACTTGGCTTCTACTTCCAGCTATATTACTTATTGTAACTTCAACCTCAGTTTCCTCATCTATAAATTAAAAAAAAACTTTTTTTTTCACTCTCCATAGTGTTGTTGTGAGGATCAAATGAAAGAATGTGTATGAAGTATTCTGTAAGATCAGCTGTTGTTAGTCTGGTCCTTTTGTTGATCAGTTTCTCTGAATTGTGGTAGAAAGAGTGCTGGACTTGATATAGAAGGATCAGGATCCTGGCTCTGCCACTTACTACTTATGCGATTTTAGGAAATTCCTTTAACCTCTCCCAGCCTCAGCCTTCTTAATGGTCAAATGAAGGGATTGAACTAAATTACCTCAAAGGAAGCTACTATCAAGGGTTTTTGTTTGTATCAGCTTAAAGACAAGTAGTAGACATAAGACTGAGGAAGATTAGGAAACTTTTCAAAAGTCGTAAATTTGCACATGAATTGTATATTTTGATCTTGGGACTTATGGTAAATATGAAATGAAGGGGGAATGCATGTAGATTGTAACAAATTTTGGTTTTTCTTGATTTTATTACAAAAAGTCTCTTTGGTCTCCTACTCACATCCCACCCCAAATCCTCCTGTCTTCTACTTTTCCTTTGTGGAACATATAGGTGCAATTTATAGACCATTATAATGTGCTATACTTTTAACCACTAAATCATTATAAGCCACAAAAAACTCATTTTTCTTATGTTAATTTAAAATAAAGGATTTAAAAAATTGCAAATATCTGCTCTTTAAAAAAAAATCATAGTATTGGCAAATACCTTTAGAAGAAAAAAAAAGTCTTATCATTATTTCTGTTTTCATCTTTTCCCACTGCCCTCTACTCTTACTATTCCCTATGCTTTTTTTTTTTTTTTTTTTTTTTTTGCAGAGGAATACTAAAAAGCTTATTTATTCTTCTCCTCATTACTACTCTAGCCTATCTTTATTTGCTGTCATTGATTCAAGATTACTGTCAGAGATGTATGCAAAGTACTTGGGAAAGCCCTGCTTTTTCCTTTCTTAGGGTCATTCTCCTAGTTGATACCTTTCCTATGAAAGTGTCCTTTGATCTCTGCAAGCCATCACTGTGGCTTCTACACATGGAAAGCACATTTCACTGTCTTATTCTCCTGGAGTAGCTTTATATGTTCTGCAGATTGCTGACTGACCATACTTTCCCATAAATGCTGAAATGTATTGCAGTTCTTTTTTTCCAAGCTGATGAACTACTGCGGAGGCCTGTGTGAGTCTTTATAGCTGATGAGAAACACCCCAAACTATTCACATGCTGTTTCTCCACAAGCCAATGAAGCACACAATTATTTGCATAGTCTCTGGAAAAAATACCTTTCTGCCCAGATGCCGTGGGCTCTCTACCAAGAACACCAGAGGATAAATATTATGTTGTACTGAGTTTTGGCAAACATGGTACAGCAAAACAAACCTCAATTAACTGGAAAACTCTAGGGATGGGTGTTCTGGCTATAGATGTAGGATTGAATGTGTACCAACTGCAAGCAGGAACAAGGCTCATTGAATACCAACAAAAATGAGGGCAGTTTGTTTTTCCTCCTCTGCCAGCTTTTCTTTCAACCCTTTCTTCCCTTTTGTCCTGTCTGCTTGCAGGTCCTCAGGACTCTGGGGCTGCTCAAGTCTCCCTCTCCCATCTTCTACATTCTTTCTCCCTCTCTCCTTGACCCTTATTTGGTGTTCTACCAAGGCCAAGACTGCATTATGCTTTTATTCTGTCTCTCCTACCTCTCCCTTATTAAATAAATCTGCTCTCTGGTAGACACTAAAAAGATCTGCTAAACGTACATATTAAAGCATGTTGCATGTCCTTCTAGGATCATTTTAATTTTATATAGAATTTAAAGACAATGACAGGAATAGCTGGTACTCATCAAGTTCATCTACTTATATTATAGTCAGAGTAGTAAATGATTATAGTAAAATAATGTTTGATAAAGTCAATGACCTCAGCTTCTGGGATAAGAACTTATTATTTGACAAAAACTGCTGAGAAAACTGGGAAATAGTATAGCAGAAAAAGGTTTTACACAAACACAACTAATGCAATCAGGATTAGAAAGAAAACAAAGTTGAGCAACAATCTTTTCAGCAAGTGTCAATAATAATTTCATTTCTCAGATATATATAGAGAGAACTGACTCAAATTAATAAATTCCCCAATTGACTAATAGTCAAAGATTATAAACAGGCAGTTTTCAGATAAAAATAATTAATATAGTTATGTGAAAATATGCTCTAAATCACTATTAATAAAGAAATACAAATTAAAACAATTCTGAAGTACTACAATATACCTATCAGATTGGCTAGTGTGACAAAAAAAGGAAAATGATGCACATTGGAAAGGATGTGGAAAAACTGGAACATTAATGCACTGTTGGTAAGTAGAAACAGTTATAAACATATCCAACTATTCTCTGCACCAATTTGAAATAATGCCAAAAGGGCAATCAAACTATGCATTCTTTTTGATCCAGTAATACTATTATATTGCTGTAGGTCTGTATCCTAAAAAGATCATTAAAAAAGGGAAAGGACCCAAATGTACAAAAATATTCCTAGTGGCTTTTTTATGATGCCAAAAAATTTTAAATTGAGGGGATGCCCATCAAATGAGGAATGGCTGAACAAGTTGCAGTACATGGCAATGTAATACTATTGTGCTATAAGAAATGATGAGCAGGTAGATTTAAGAAAAACCTGGAAAGACTTAAATAAACTAATGCAGAGTAAAGTGAGCAGAACTAGGAGAATAACAACACTGTATGATAATCAGTTATGATTAACATAGCTTCTCTCAACAATACAATAATCCAATACAATTCCAAAAGATTCATGTTGGAAAATGCTAACCAGATGCAGAGAAAGAAGTGATGGAATCTGAATGGGGATCAAAGCATACTAGTTTCACTTTCTTTATTTTTAAATTTTTTTTCTTTTTGTAAACAGTATTTTTGGGGGCAAATTATTTCTTCTTTCACAACTTGACTAATATGAAAATAGGTTTTGCATGGCTGTACATATATAACCTATATCAAGCTGCTTACTGTTATATGGAGGGGGAAAGGACAGGAGAGAGGGAGAAAATTTGGAACTCAAAATTTTATAAAAATGAAGATTAAAAATTGTCTTTATGTATAATTGAGAAAACAAAATACTATTAAAAATTATGTTATGTCACTTACTTTGCCTGTGAGTAAAGTGACCCTTTCTTGGTTATACTCTAGAACAGAGTTTCTTAACTCTGTGTGTGTGTGTGTGTGTGTGTGTGTGTGTGTGTGTGTGTGTGTGTATTGTGTAATAGATTTTTTTTTTGCAGTTCCTGAAGTCTATTGATTCCTTCAACAAATAATAGTTTGAAATTCATAAACTTCATAGGATTCAAAGATAGCTCAAGAGACAGATTATTGATCCTGGAGTCAGAAAGACCTGAGTATACAACTGGACTTAGATGCTTGGCCTGCTGTATAACTATTTTAAGTCACTTTATCTCTATATGCTTTAGTTTCCCCGTATGTAATAATAGAAGTACTTCCTTCCTAGGGCTATTGAGAAGACCAAGTGTGATAATATTTGTAAAGTGTTTTGCAAGCTTTCAATTGCTATATAAGTGCTAGTTAATATTTTAAAATATAATTATGAAATTTGTTTTTTGTAAGTTCATGGATTCTGGGTTAAGATATTTGATCTTGGAAGATACTTGAAAATGTATTAACTGTCGTTTGCCTCTTCTTAGAAATAGAATTAGGATGCAGAAGTTGAAGAGAAAGAAGGGAGGAAGAAGAAAGGTTCTAGTTAACTGAATTCTAGTCACTTGAGAGTTCAGAGAGTTCATTATAATAAACTATTTTTCCAGTTTTATCATAAACTACTCCCAAGCAAGTACCCTATTCTCTGGTCAAACTCAATTGCTACTTTATTCACCAAACTTACATTTTACCTTCTCAAATCAGTGCTTTTGTTCAAACTGTTGCTTGTACCTAGAATTCACTCTCCCTCTTTTACCTGTTAAATCCCTATCCATTTTTAAAGCTTTATTCAAATGCTGTTGTATCATTCCAGTCATGCCTGACTCTTCATGACCCACTTTGGGATTTTCTTGGCTAAAAAACTACTAAAGTGGTTTGCCATTTCCTTCTCCAGCTCATTTTACAGATGAGAAAATGAGGCAAACAGGATTAAGTGACTTGCCCAAAGTCTCACAGCTCACAAAATGTCTGCAGCTAGACATTTGAACTCATGAAAATGTTTCCTGACTCTATGAGAAGTCTTTAAGAGATATCATGTTTTTCTATGCTGCTAAAGATATGATTTTTATCAGTTTGAGTACTCAGAACACTTCTACATCTCTTTATCATTTTATCCTGTTTCTTATTCCTGTATTCTGCCAACTCAACATAGATATTCCAACTCAATTCACTGGAGGTCTTTATCTGGTGTTTGTTGAAGTACTAACAAACTTTGTGTGCCAGTATTTGACTAGGGTTACTTATCTATTGCTTTTCACTCTAGGCCCTTAACCAGCCCATCTATTTACTTGATCATGTGTATCCTTTGATGATATTTCTCCTGCAAAATCATTTCTGGTCATGGTTTATATCCTATTTGTGCTCATCAAGCATCTTTCAACTTTGGGTTCTTATAATTTGAGTCCCCTGGACTGTTTATAATTTTGATTCTTCTGAGATTATATTTTTTCATGATTAACAATCATCTAAATATCATTGATAGATTGGAAGAGAATCCTAATATGGGATTCTAAATGTGAGAGTAATGTGACCAACTTAAGGAAACAGAAGAGCAAGCTAAATTTTATGATCAATAAATTCATTGATTAGGGAATAATTAAAGAATATGAGGATAATAAATAGAAACCAGATATGGAGCAGAAAGACCTAGATTGAATCTACATAAATTTGCCTGTTGGCAAGTAACTTAAACTCTCAGAGCTGCAGGAAACTTTCTAAATCTATAAATTACAGATGAGTTAATATTTGTATTATTAAAAGAAACTCATGCACTAGGAGTTTCCACATCAATGAAATCATAAATCCAGATATAAAAAAGAACCAAATTCTTTATTTAAATAAGAAAAGGCATTTGGCTCCATGTATCTAAGTCTCGTCTAGACACCAGGTGTTATAATCTGCAGGTTTAGCCTATTTCCTTCAATGAAACACCAGAGGAGCATTGCATATTTATAGGATGTGTAACAGATCACACCATTTTAACAATATTTCACCATCTTGCAGAGAAGAATGGGAATCTTCTAGGACCTGATGGGAATTTATGATCAGGCTACAATCTGGAGAACACATAAAACAACTCAGCCAGGTGAAATATTTTTGGAAAAATATTCTCCAAATCTATGCACAAAGCACAAGGACTTCTTGAATTTTTGTGAATAAAGAAAATTCCCTGATATCTGGCTGTTATGGGCCAGAACTCTGAACTTGAAACAAAGGATTCGTACAAGGTACTAAGTCAATAGAATTCATAGAGACAATAGTTATCTATTTTAGCATGATTCAGTATGATTGATTTAATCCTACAAGGAGATGTTATGGGCCAGACTTAAAACAAGGTACTAAGTGGAATTGAGGAGACAATGGTTAAATCTAGTTTAGCATTGGTTTAATCCTACAACAAATAATGGTTTCCTAGTGATATAATGATTGGTTTCTACTCAGTGTGGAGCATGTAAGCTAGAAGCCTCAGCCAGGGAGATTCAGAGACATTTGGAGAGAGTTAGAAACAGAAGCTGGCAGAGGCAAAGGACTGTCTACAGGAGCTCAAGCTCTCGGAACCAAGGAGAGAGATAGGCCTCTAAGAAAGCTAACCAGGCCCCAGGAAAGGAGACAAGCCTTTGAAAGAGAAAATAAAGGATTTGGACTTTAACACATGGCTGTACTTGTGGTGATTACTAAACTGAAATGAAGACTGCTTCCAGAGACCCCCAAGAAAACCTCAACAGAGAACATTACATTTTACAGAAAACACTATATCTGTCAAATCCTGCAAATTAGCATTGCTCATAGGGCTACAAACCTCTCAGGAGAAACTATTCTTCTCATGGGGAAGAAAGCTGGCTATTAAGACGCTGTTATAGAATGTTGAAATTGGAAGGAACCTCAGAAGCCATTCTGTCTAACTTGTATCTGAATAAGAAATTCCCCCTACAATATTCTCAGTAAATGATCATTCAGCTTTCACCTGAAGTCCTCTAGTGAAGAATAACTACAGGGTTATGCTAGATTCAACTCTTACCTTTCCAGAGAACCATTTGTTAAATGTTCCAATGTGAACTTTTACACTTTGATGACCACCAAACTACAAATCAGGGTTTGAATTATTATTTTATTGATTGTCTGAACTTAATATGTGATGGAGAAAATACTAATAATGCAGATTTTGTTTAGAATGTGTTGTTGACAAAAATTTTTTCATAAAGTCAGTTGTTATGTATTTATCAAAACAATATTTGGGATTAAATCATCTTCTATGGAAGCAGCCCATTCCCCTATGCAATAGTTATAATTATTTGGATTTTTTTCCCCTTTAAATAAGCTTAAATCTCTTCTTTTTAAAAATGCTTTTTATTTTCAAAATATATGCATGGATAATTTTGAATAATGCAAAACCCTGTATTCTAATTTTTTCTCTTCCTTCTCCCCCCTCCCAGTCAGCAAGTGATCCAATATATATTAAACATGTGCAATTCCTCTATACATATTTCCCCAAATATCATGCTGCATGAGAAAAATCAGATCCAAAAGGAAAAAATAAGAAAGAAAACAAAATCCAAGCAAACAACAACAAAAAGAGTGAAAATACCATGTTGTGGTCCACATTCAATTCCCCCTGTCCAAAGGCTTTCTTTATCACAAGACCATTGAAATTAGTCTGAATAACCTCATTATTGGTGAGAGCCACGTCCATCAGAATTGATCATTGTTTAATCTTGTTGTTGCCATATAATCTGCTCATTTCACTTAGCATCAGTTTATGTAAATTACTCCAGGTCTCTCTGAAATCATCCTGCTGATTATTTTTATAGAACAATAATATTCCATAACATTCATATACCATAATTGTTCAGCCATTCTCTAAATGATGCTTATCTACCTTAGTTTCCAGTTTCTTGCCACTACAAAAAGGGTTGCCACAAACATTTTTACACATATGGATCCCTTTCCCTCCTTTGTTATCTCTTTAGGATACAAGCCCAATAGAAACACTGCTGGATGAAAGGGTATGCATAGTTTGATAGCCCTTTGAGCATTTGAGCATTTCAGAATGGTTAAATCAGTTCACAACTCCACCAACAATGTATTAGTATCCCAGTTTTCCCTATATCCCCTATAATATTTGTCATTTTCTTTTCTTGTCATCTTAGCCAATCTGAGAGTTGTGTAGTGGTATCTCAGAGTTTTTTAATTTGCATTTTTCTGATCAATAATGTTTTAGAATATCTTTTCATATGACTAAAAATGATTTTAATTTCTTCATCTGAAAATTGCCTCTTCCTATTCTTTGGCCACCTTCATTTGCATTTTGTTTCATTAATTTCCTTGAAATTCTTCACCTTTTGTTCTCCCAGATGAATTTTGTTGTTTTTTCTAGCTCTGTGAAGTAATTTCTTGGGAGTTTGAGTTGTATGGCCCTGAATAAGTAGATTAATTTAGGTAGTATTGTCATTTTTATTATATTAGCTTGGTGTATCAATGAGCACTTGATATTTTTCCAAGAAATTACATCTGACTTTATTGGTGTGGAAAGTGTTTTGTAATTGTGTTCATATTGTTCTTGATTTTGCCTTGGCAGGTTGACTCCCAAATATTTTATATTATCGACGGTTATTTTAAATGGAATTTATCTTTGTATCTCTTGCTGCTGGACTTTGTTGGTAATATGTAAAAATTCTGATGATTTATATGGATTTATTTTGTATTCTGCACCTTAGCTAAAGTTGTGAATGGTTTCTAGTAGTTTTGTAGTTGATTCTCTAGGATGGTTTTGTACCATCATATCATCTGCAAAGAGTGATAATTTGGTTTCTTCCTTACCTATTCTAATTCCTTTAATCTCTTTTCCTTCTCTTATTGTTAAAACTAACATTACTAATACAATATTGCATAGTAATGGTGATAGTGGGCAACCTTTTTTTATCCTGATCTTATTGGGAATGATTCTAGTTTGTCCCCATTACATCTGATGCTTGCTGATGGTTTTCAATAGATGCTATTGATCATTTTAAGGAAGCATCCATATGTGTGTGTGTGTGTGTGTGTGTGTGTGTGTGTGTACAAAATAATTATCCTGAAGCTCTCTGACCTAAGAGTACTTTTTTTTTTTTTTTTTTTTTTTTTTTTTGCTGAGGCAATTGGGGTTAAGTGACTTGCCCAGGATCACACAGCTTGGAAGTGTCTGAGATCAGATTTGAACTCCTGATTTCAGGGCTAGTGCTTTATCCACTGTGCCACCTAGCTGCCCCCCCCCCCCTTTTTAAGTGACTTGCCAGCTAGGAAGTGTTAAGTGTCTGAGAATAGATTTGAACTCAGGTCTTCATGACTTCAGAGTGGGTGTTCTATCCACTGTGCCACCTAGCTGCCCCCCCTTTTTTTGCTGAGGCATTTGGGGTTAAGTGACATGCCTAGAGTTACACAGCTAGGAAGAGTTAAGTGAATGAGGCCAGATTTGAATTCAGGTCCTCCTGACTTCAGAGAGTATAGGTACTCTCTAGTAGTTTTAATAGGAATGGATGCTGGATTTTGTCAAATGCTTTTTCTGCAGCTATTGAGATAATCATATAATTTTTGTTAGTTTGGTTATTGATATAGTCAATTATGCTTATAGTTTTCTTAATATTGAACCAGCCCTGAATTCCTGATATAAATTCTACTTGGTCATGGGGTATTATCCTGAGGATGATTTTCTGTAATCTCTTTGCTAATATTTTATTTAAGATTTTTGCAGCAATACTCATTAAAGAAATTTGTCTATAATTTTTTTTCTTTGTTTTGACCTTACCTGGTTTAGGTATCAGCGCCATGTCTGTGTCAAAAAAGAATTTGGTAGAAGTCCTTCTTTCCCTGTTTTTCCAAATAGTTCATATACTATTGTAATTAATTATTCTTTAAATGTTTGGTAGAATTCATGTGTAAATCCATCTGGCCCTCGAGATTTCTTATTAGGGAGTTGAATTAATAGCTTCTTTGAAATGGACAGATACGAGATAGACAGCTCAGACCAGATTATTTAATTTAAAGCACCCTTTAATGGCTGGCCAGCCAGTGACTGACCCCACTAGGACAGGCAAGTAGAGATCAGCCCCAAGCCTTTAGCGAGGTACACTTTTAAACAAGTTTGCCACATCCTGGTACAGCCTTGCGGTTACAAATTTCAGAAATCACTGACACAGTTTCTCGTTTACAATAGGGAAATGTCTGGTTGTGAGCGAACACACAATGGAACCTGTCAGCATGTTTTGCAATGTTGTCCTGACTCTGTTAGGCACACACTTCTCAGAAAGTCTGGGACTTCAACTGCTTCTTGGAAAATCTAGACTCTCATGCATCAGGGGATGAGGCCCAGTCTGAACATAACACTTCTTTTACTTTAGTTTAAGCAATATTTTCCTATAAGCCTGAGGCCCCTTGAGCCAGGGATGAGGGGACTAGTCTCTTGTCCATTTCATGTTCAATTTGTTTTTCTAAAATGGGACTATTTAATTAATTTGTTTCCTCCTCTGTTAATCTGGGCAATCTATATTTTTTGCAAATATTCATCCATTTCACTTAGATTATCATATTTATTGGCATACAGTTGAGCAAAATAATTCCTAATTATTGCTCCAATTTCCTTTTTATTTGTGGAAAGTTCATCCTCTTCATTTTTGATACTAACAATTCAATTTTCTTCTTTTCTTTTTTCTGATCAAATTAACTAATGGTTTATCTATTTTGTTTTTGTTTTTTTTTTTAATAAAACTAGCTCTTAGTTTTGTTTATTAGTTCAATGTTTTTTTTTTACTTTCAATTTTACTAATCTCCCATTTTTATTTTCAGAATTTCAAATTTGATATTTATTTGGGGTTTTTTATTTGTTCTTTTTCTAGCTTTTTTAAGGTGCATGACCAATTCATTAATCTTCTCTTTCTCTATTTAAATTTCCCCTAAAAACTGCTTTGGCTGTATTTCTAAATTTTGATATGTTGTCTCATTATTGTCATTCTCTTGGATGAAATTATCAATTGTGTCTAAGATTTGTTGTTTCATCCAGTCATTTTTTGGGATGAGATTATTTAATTTCCAAATAATTTTTGGTCTATTTTTTCTCTGGCTCTTTATTATGTGTCATTCTTATTACATCATGATCTGGAAAAGATACATTTACTATTTCTGCCTTTCTGCATTTGACTTTAAGATTTCATGCCCTAGCTATGGGGAAACAGGGACACTGATAATTGTTAGTGGAACTGTGAATGGATCCAACCATTCTGGAGAGCAGAAGTATGGAATTATGCCCAAAGAGCTATCAAACTATGGATACGTTTGATCCAGCAGTGTTTCTACTGGAATTATATCCCAAAGAGATCTTAAAGGAGAGAAAGGGACCCACATGTGCAAAAATGTTTGTGGCAGCCCTCTTTGTAGTAGCAAGAAACTGGAAACTGAATGGATACCTGTGATAACTACGTATTTTAAAATCAGCCGGAGTCAGGAATTCAGGTTAAGGGAAAATCTTCAATCTTTATTCTTTTTGGAGGTGAAGGGGGATTAGCAATATGAGCAGCTGCAACAGGAACCAGCCAGCAGTCTCTCTTTCTGCTTCTCTCTCCACCCCTCTCTTCCACCCACCAAAATCTTCATTTCCTATACAACACATCAGGACTTGCACAAAGAGTGGGAGGGGCCATTCTTTCTCCAAGCATATACATTAATAGAATATGGTCCAATTACTATTTAGCCTCAGCCCATTACAGATACCCATCAATTGGAGAATGGCTGAATAAATTATGATATATTAATGCTATGGAATACTATTGTTCTGTAAGAAATGACCAGCAGGATGATTTCAGAGAGACTTGGAGAAACATACATGTTTAATTCAGCTAAAAGTGGCTGTTGTCCTTATTTTCAAAGAGGACCACAATGACATGTTAGAATTGAGTTATGTGTGTCCAACTGTGACTGATCATATTAATATGAGCTCAGAATGTTCTGCCATAGGTCGGATACAAATAGTACATATGAATATTTGGGGTGACTTCTCTAATTTTGCGTATTTTGTATTTCCTTTGGGTTAATTCAATTCTGTTATGCTCATAGAGCACAGCACCTTCTTTGATGAGGGCATGCTATGTTGGATTGTCCTGTACCAATGTCTCCCATATCATACAATTGATTGTAAAATTCTTAAGAGATACCTTGAGAGTGTCCTTGTATCACTTTTTATTATTACTTTGTGAATGCTTGCCCTGCATTAGTATATAATATAGTTCATGAACTCCATTTTCCCTACAACTGCCTAACCTCTATATTGAATGACCTTTATCTATGATATCCCAATATCTAGAAATACTAGACTTTTTCCTCACTTACCTCTCTCCTTCTCTAAAATATTTTCTTTTGAACACTGGAATCTCAGACTTTTTCTTAATTTGTCCCTTTTAATTACCATTAGATAAATTGGACTGAAAAGGGTAATTATCTTATAATCAGGGGTCCTCAAACTATGGCCCATGGGCCAGATGTGGCAGCTGAGGACATTTATACCCCTCACCCAGGGCTATGAAGTTTCTTTATTTAAAGGCCCACAAAACAAAGTTTTTGTTTTTACTATAGTCTGGCCCTCCAACAGTCTGAGGGATTGTGAGCTGGCCCCCTATTTAAAAAGTTTGAGGACCCCTGGCCTAGGTATTTTAAAGTTCTTCAAATATATTTACTCACCCTTAAATTTCATTTGTATTCTATATTTATATTTCAAAGACTCTGCTCAACTTTGTTTCTCAAAAAGAGTGCTTTGAATTTATAAATTCTGTTAGCAGTCCTTCCCTTCCCCCTAACCCCAAGATTATGTTAAACTTTGGATTCAAATTGTTTTCCTTTGCTTTTCAATATACCATAAATCAAATTTTCTTTTATTTCTTGCTGACACTTGCTGAATAATCCTACATGATTCAGACTGAAGAGTTTCTGTTTTGGTTTGGTTTGGTTTATTTTTTTTTTTATTTTTTGGTATTTGAGTTATCTCTCTGGCAATTCATAATATATTCTCTCTGATCTGAATGCTCTAAAAATTGGCAGCTATATTTCTAAATGACTTAAATATAGAGTTTAATTGTGATGACATCCCATGGATTTTATCTTATGATTTCAAATACTTCCAACCAATTTTATTTTATTATATTCTGAAGTACAGTATTTAGTTGTTTTCTTTCATTTTGTTTTTTACAAAGATTATTGTTTCTTGTCATTTCCCAAAGCTCAGTCTTAGAAATCATTTGGTTTTGTTGGTAGAAACTTCACGTATGCTTTCAGTTTTGGAAGAATTTTGATGTCATTCTTGGAATCTTTGTTATATATATATATATTCTTTATTCTTTTTGCCAGAAATCCACTACTTTTAAAAAGAGTATCCAGTTTTAAAAGAAGAGACTTATTATTGCTGAGGCAATTGGGGTTAAGTGACTTGCCCCGGGTCACATAGCTAGGAAGTCTTAAGTGTCTGAGGCCACATTTGAACTCAGGTCCTCCTGACTTCAGGGCTGATGTTCTATCCACTGTGCCAACTAGCTGCCCTCCAATTATTATCCTTTTGAGTTTTTCATTAAAGACTCTGATTTTATTCCTTGTTTCTTCCTTCAAATCTTATGTTAAGTTTTTCATGCTCTTGGGGTTTTCTACAGTCATTTTATCTTTTTGGGGGGTTTTTACTTGTAGTTATGACAGAATTATCATTTTGGTGAAGATTTCTTCCAGTATTTACTTCATAGTTTTTCTTTTTTTCTTTTTTTCTTAGCCATTTCTTTAGTTCTCTCTTTTTTAAAGTTTTTTTTTTCTTAATCTTTAGTTACATAGAATAGCCAATTGACTAGAATCCAAACCCTAGTCCTTTAGCATTGTTTAATTAAGTTTGTAGGGCATATATTAAGATGAAAGTAAATTGATGCATATACCAATTCATTGAAAAAAATGTAAATTAAATAATTGAAATTCCATCAGAAAATATTTAAACCAATAGCTCCTTTTCGCTAGTTTTTTTTTTTTTTGAAAAAAGAAAAAGAAACTAAAAACCAGCTAAAGTGTCACTAAACCTTAAGTACAGTATAATATTAGTTTGAGAAATCTTGGATTCTCTCTCTCAAAACGACCTCTCTTCTCCTGTATACACTTTTCACCTATCTCTAATCCTACCTCATGACAAAGGAAAGCTTGATAGATGTTCTGGAACTAGCAATAGCTTTGTCAAAAATGGAAGTATTAAATCAGAAGAAAGAAAAGGCTAGTTTACGGCTCCTAGGGGAAAAAAGAATATTGAGTAGAAAATGTATGTGCCAAATAAGCAGAATTGTCAACAACCTCATTTGGTTTTTATTAATTTTAACATTTGCATGAAAATTGAATCCTGGTTTCCTAGGGGTTCATTGGCTCCTGTTGCTTATTCCTTATTTAAAGTTTTAATCCTCAGCTGGTGACATGATAATGGTTTCTACAGCAGGCAGCTATGATGTCACAGAAAGATAATTATCACTTCAGGTGACAGATAAACACAAGCATAGATGATGATTTAAAAACTAGAAGAGAACTTCCATGTACTCTCTCATATTAGAGATTTGTATTTCATATTAAAAAACAAGTTCATCTCAAAAAAGAGGAGAAAGAAGAACTTACTATAGAAGTGGGATGAAAGTTTGATTTCTGGCTCTCAGAGCAACAATGTCTTAAAAGCACTTCCTTGTCTGGTGTTTAATTGTAATAGAATTCAAATAGAAGAGGTCATCTTCCATGGTGGGCTACTTTTTAAAAGCCCTTCCTCTATACAGTGCTATTATCACTAGTTTTGTTTCCATTTTTTTATGTTTTCAGCAATAAGGTTTAAAGGAATAAATAAAAATCCTATGTTTCAAAAATGACATAAACATAAATTGGATAAATAATATCCTTGCCTCTGAATATTATATTTTGAAAGTCTAGTCAAGCAGCTCCTATACTAAACATTTTCTAAACAGACCATTTTCAGAATCACTGAAGAAAAATTATTTTTACAATATGATTCTGACTCATTTGGGAAATAAATTTACAAGAAAAAATCAGGATGATCCTTTCCCATACATTATGCCATTTAGAAATAATTTTAAGGTAAATAAAGGCAACTAGCAATTAGGGTTGTAATAAACTTCCAAATATCTCCTAAAAATATCTAAATGCAAAGATCTAGCCCTAATCAACTTGACCAAGTTTTCTATGGTATAAGCTCCCTAGAGAGTCAGTACAAGGAAATCACCTCCCAATTTTAGGTCTCTTTGACCTAACTAAACTACAAATTACTCTCACTTGCATTGTCTGACCTCTCGAATGAGAGGCAGTTGCAGTTGTCTGACCTCTCTCCTCTTCCCTCTTGTCTCCAATTTATTTCATTCCCAGTCCACAAGCAACACCTGCATTAGCAAAGGCTGCTTTGCAACTCCTTCAAGTGTTGTGATTCACAGCTGTGGAGGCTCTCAGAGAATTGACCTGCCCCTTCACTTAGGCATGGTCCTTAACAAGAAGAGAATGGAATTTTTTTCTCTTAAACTAAATTTGAAATTCACCTGTACTCTAAACACAGCCCAGTGGCCTTTCCTTCTCCTTCCAGGTTGCCCATCAGTAACTAGAAAAATTTCTAATGGCATGGTAGGACCTATGATGCTCTAATCATAGTACTAGTAGTAATATGCAAGTAAATATTAAACAATGGGCTTTTCATGAGGAAAAAAGTATATAGACATACTTTTTAAAAATAGTATTTTATTTTTCCAAATACATGAAAAGATAATTTTCAACATTCATCTTTGCAAACCTTGTGCTCCAATTTTTTCTCCCTTTTTTCCTTCCTTCCCCTTTCCTAGAAGCAAGCAAATCAATTAGGTTAAGCATATGCAATTCTTCTAAACACATTTTCATATTCATATAGACTCTTTTAAGTTTAATCAAAATTATTAACATTTTCTCCAACACTTTAAGTCTGGATGATCAACAAAACAATAAATTGAGCTCTGATAGTGTAATGTTTGCCTATTTCCAAGGTGTAAGTGTTCATGTTGAAAAATTTAATAATTCCTCATGGGAAAGATTTGAACTGGCTCCAGCACACCCCTGATTATTGGGAAGTGTTCCTTGGGCAAAATGTTTCCATTGGGATTCAATAATTGAGGCCAATTTTCCTACTGATCTCATTGCTAATATAGTTAATATAATTTGGATTCTGTTCATGATAAGATGCAGGATGTGTGAGAATTTTGAAGAAGAAAAAAAGAAAAAAATGTCAACTGTGGTGACAGGACATCTTTGCCGATCTATCTTGCCTCTGGTCAGTCTTAGACGTGATAATTGGACAGTAACCTAGGGAACATTTCATTTCCCTAATCAAATTAGCCAATATTATTTTTTAATCATTTCATTCATTTTTTCCTTTCAATTTTGTTAAAAATTTTCTTTGATTTTTAGAATTTTGGTGGAGTTTTTTTTTAATGGTAAGTTTTCAAGTTTTTTCTTTTGTTGCATGTCTAATTTATTGATTGATACATTCTTTATAACATCTCTCTTTTTTTAAAATAGTTTTTTATTTACAAGTTATATGCATGGGTAATTTTACAACATTACAATTGCCAAACTTTTTGTTCCAATTTTTCCCCTCCTTTCCCCCACCCCCTTCCCTAGATAGCAGGATGACCAATACATAACATCTCTTTTTTTTTCAGTATTGTGTTTGAAGTGATAGACAATAAACAGATTGACAGGGTTTTTTTTATTTACATAACCAATTTATTGATTTACACTTTCTTTATAACATCTTTTCTTTTCAGTAGTTGCAATGATAGACAGATGCACAAACCAACTCTGAAACATATTTTCTGGGACCCTGGAGCCCGTAGTCCTGCTGTCCTGTTGCCTATGCAGCTGCAAATAGAATAACTGAATACCAATGTGTACAATCATTCATCAGTTAATTGGCATGACTAAATGCCAATACTCCTCCACCCTGTGTTGTTATATGGTGGTAGTGGGGGGGTTTCCCTGGAAGGTGTAGTTCTTTTGCATTATTATTTGACTAAGTATAGTAGCTAGAAGAAGTACAAAGGTATAGAAAAAGAGATATGAGTTGTTCGCTTGTTTCAGTTGTGTCCAACCCTTTGCAAGCCCCGTTGAAGTTTCTTGACTAACTTATTGGAATGGTTTGCCATTTCCTTCTCCAGTTCATTTTACAAATGAGGAACCTGAGGCAAATAGCATTAAATGACTTGCCCAGGGTCACTTGGCTAGTAAGATCTGACCAGATTTGAGACCAGATTTGAACTTGGGAAGATGAGTCTTTCATATATTAAGATGAGAGGCAGGTTGGTGATGATGGAAGAAGGGAATGCCCATTTCCAGTTTTTGAAAAATAAACTGAAAATGTGATCCTCTTGGCTGTGGGATAAAATATCTCTTTGACTATTGGAGCCATAGTCTATGTTAGAGATGAAGTCCTCAGCCCCAGCAAATGGCTATTCTTTCTACTTGACTTTTATTCCCTTCCAGATATAGATCTCTCCAAGAAGTCCAGTATAAAAGAATAGTCATCAATCAACAGCTCAACCACAGAAGTCCTAGAGTCTGCCATCTTTGACAGGTATATGTTGACAGTGGCACAAGAGCCTATCCTGGGGTAGCAGCACGGGCATAAGTCTGATCAGGACTTCCTCTGCATTGTCTTCCTTTTGTATTGACTCTATCCCCAAGATCTACATCATCTCTAAAGGCTTTTCCCCATCAATGATGATCTCCACTTGGGCCTTCCCCTATCATTCTTTGTTCCTAGTGGATAGAATTAGGTCTTAGGTTTGTTTCAACCCAGAAAAGGGATTTATCCATACTCTCTCAGTCCTAAATATACCATCATAGTATGGCAAGTCCAGAATGAAGCGGCTTCCAATATTGAAACGGTATAGTGGAAGAAAAATGTATTTCTGATGCTGACTACTTCTGTAGTCTTAGATAAGACACTGAACCTTGCTAATCCTGTTTCCTTAACCATAAAATAAAGGGGTTGGCTGGGTACCTCTGATTCTAGTTCCATGATCCTGTGATCTCTATGTGTGTGTATATATGTATGGATGCCTACCAAGTCTTGATAAAGGAAAGAATGCTGACCCTGGAGTCAGAGAAGCTGAGTTTTAATCTTGCCTCTGATACTTACTTATTACCTATGAAATCTTCAGCAACTCACTTGATCTCCATAAGCTTTATCTGTAAAATGAGGGGATTAAAATAAATGGCCCCTGAAATCCCTATATGAAAACTATGCTCATTAGTGACCCATTGCATAGAGTGCCAGACCTGAAGTCAGGAAACTCCTCTTTCTGAGTTCAAATCTGGCCTGAGACACTTATGAGTTATGTGATCCTAGACCAGTCACTTAACCTTGTTTGCCTCAGTTTCTTTCTTTGTAAAATGATCTGAAGAAAGAAATGATAAACTACTCCAGGATCTTTACCAAGAAAATCTCAAAAAAAGTCAAAAAGAGCAAGACATGATTGCAATGACTCCACAATATCTGGTCTGATTCTAGCTGCCTTTACTAAGATTTCCTAATAAAAGTTCTATGCTGCCATCAAGATTTTCATTTTAAACTCAAAATAGTTTGAAATCCCTGCTCCTGTACTTTTACTCTTATTATTCTGATCTGAAAAATCCTCTCTATTCTCCCTTTTTGTTTTTTGTTTTTTGGTGAGGCAATAGGGACCCAGGGTTGCACAGTTAGTAAGTGTTTAGTGTCTGAGGCTGGATTTGAACTTGAACTCAGGTTCTCCTAACTCCAGGAGCAGTGCGCCCTCTTAATTCTTCTTTACGAAAACAAATATTACCCATCTTTCAAGGCTCAGGTTAAAGCCTACTCCTTTCAAGACTTTTTCCAGCTACTTCCCAACTCATCTTCCCCTACTCTGAAATTCTACTGCATCCTTAGTATTAGCCCTTGATTCTTCACTACTTCCAAAGATCCATAATTGGAGTGGGTATTTTACCCCCTCTGACAGATTAAATTAGTATCAAGTAAAAGCCTTCATGAGTTACTGTAGCCCTGACTTCTTTCCCCAACACTTACAAGGGAATGTCCCCTCCCCCCCCAAAAATGGCCATCTGGTGATGAGAACTTAGCTAGTTTGTTGCTTTGATAGGAGAAACAGAGTCCGGTCACTGGACTTAGACATCATTAAATTCCACTTAAATTCTTACTTAAGCTTAAATTCCACTAGCATCACCTTCAGAAGCCTGGGGTCTGTGTTAATGCATCATATTTTGCTTATCTTAGGTTATTATCTTGGGGGTGGAGTTGGGGGGTTTGATTTTGTCTAGAATTTCATTTTTCTAGGTAACACTACATATGGAAATTCTCTTCACCATGACACTAAAAGGTTAAGTGGCTTGCCTGTGGTTACATTTCTCCTATGTATTGGAGGCAAGACTCCAAACACAGATCTTCCTGATTCTAAGGCATGAGATTCCATCAGATCAGAAGGCAGCGGTATCATGAGACTCAAATGAGATAATGGATGTAAAGCTTTTAGCAAACTTTAAAGCCTCTATAAATACCAGTTATGATTATTATTATTAGACTACCATTACTAGGCCTCCAATCTGATGATGACTTCATTCTTTGAGGCTTCCACTGCACTCCTGCTGGGTTCAAGCAATGTTTATAGAATAATATAGAGATGCATGGGTAAATATTTAAAAACTAGGCTGAGTTCCAATGATCTTGTGATGAAGAGAGCATCTACACCCAGAGAGGACTGTGGGAAATGAATGTGGATCATGACATAACATTCTCACTTTTTTTGTTGTTTGCCTACATTTTGTTTTCTTACTCATTTTCTTTCCTTTTTGATCTGATTTTTTTTTTTTTTTTGTGCAGCAAGAAAATTGTATATTTACACATATTGGATTTAACATGTATAACATATATTGGATTGCTTGCCATCTGGGAGAGGGAGTGGGGGGAAGGAAAGGAAAAGCTAATATACAAGACTATGCAAGAGTCAAAGTTGAAAAATTATCCGTGCATATGTTTTGAAAATAAAAAGCTTTAAACAACAAAAACCAAAAAAAAAAAAAAAAAAAACTAGGCCGGGGGGAAAAGGGAGTAAGTACGATGTATGCACACACTTTGAAATGTAATCTGAATTATTAACACTTAAATTTAGACTAGAGGTATTCAAGCAGATTAAAATTATTTAACACAATAAAATATAAGAGGACAGAAATAATATATTGGTTTTCTGTCCTCAGGGATCCTTGTGCAAGGTTTAGTGGACTATTTCTATTACAATTCAACCCTACTGGTCTAGTCTGATTCCTGATGGCTGCATATTTATTGACTTAGAGAATACAAAATGAACATTATCTATGTTCTGTTGTGATTTAATTTGTTTTGTCAAATATTTCCCAATTACATTTTAATCTGGGCCCATGAGGCCTGTAGGCCATTAATTTAACATCTCTCGAATAGACAATCAACAAAACAATAAACAGAGCAAATCTGTTGTAATTTCTAAGGTGTAAATGCTCACATTAAATTTATTATATCTCAGATGACTTCAACACACCATTCATTATTAATCAACAAACATTTATGAAGCACCTATTTTGTGCAAGCACTATAATAGCTACTGTGTGTACAAAGATAAAAAAGGAAGCAGTTCCTACCCTCAAGATGCTTTTATTCTAGAGGAGAGATAACATGGATATTCATAATGTATAAAAGGTAATTTTGGGGAAAGAGAGTAGGAAGAATACCAGAACAGGAGAGGAAGATGTTGTTTGAGCTGAGTTTTAAAGGAAACAGGAGATTCTAAGAGGTAAAGCCAAGGAAGGAATGCACTTTAGACATGAAAAACAGCTAGCACACGGCACCAAGAAGAGAAATAGATTCACCCTGTGATTTTATTAGTTTGGGGAATTCCCAGATGAGGAAAATCCATTCCTATATCAATACAGGAGGGCACCTTCTCTGAAACTTATAGGTATATAGTAGACTTGCTGATTAACTAATTCTGGTATTGTGCTTTTGAAGAAACTAAATCTAATTACATACATTTATAGGCTTTTTAAACATTTCTTTCTCCTTTGAAGGGGGCACTTTTTAGCCTAATAGAAAAGCAGCTGTTTGACTTTAGGGCATTGACTCTGAAGCTATGGCTCTAATCCATTTAGGTTTGGGAATTATTTGTGGTGGTCAGGCATAAAAAGGACTAATCCAATTATGTTTCCAGATGTGGAGATATATACCTGACCAAATGAATTTGGCCTCAGGTATTAGAGATGGATTTTTCCAAATGAATTAACTCTGAACCCAGATCTTGTTAAGCTGCAGGTTTTGCACTAGGGAGTTACAAGGAAAATACTTATTTCTAAATAGCTTTTATTTTTTTAAGGGCAAAAGCAACCTAATATTCTGATTTTTTAATTTTTAAATGGGACCTCCTTTCCTCCCCTTTCACTTTGGGAGATTTTCCTATCCTAGGTATCTGTGTGAAAACTTAACTTATATATGTCCTTGTTTCAACAATCCATGCAGCTTTTTGCTATATAAGAACCCAAAAACTGTCTTGTCTTATGATCTTTCTTAATTTGATTAGAATTGTCTAGAAAGTTGGCCATGAAGAGAAATGGGAGAGGTGTCCCATATTTTTTTTTTTCTCTCAGGGCCATAACTACATATCATTGGCCTATTTAGAGATGTTCAGGACTCAGATTCTCCTTCCTTTCCCCCAGTAAATTACATTTTTACATGCCTCATAACTCTGTCTTACAAAATTCCTGCATAAAGAATTTTAGTTTAGCCCCTAGGCTGCTAGTGATAGTAAGATTCTTTGTCTATTCAGTTAAGTGAATATAACAAATACTTTATGAATATTAGAATTTGATGTCACAAAATCCAAGAATCTTAGAGCTAAACATTTCTTTGCAGTGACTGCATTTATTTATTTTTAATGTATTTGTATTTTTTAAAACACATGCAAAGAATGGTTTTCAACATTCACCTTTGCAAAACCTCATGTTCTAATTTTTTCTCCCTCCCCTCTCCCCAAGACAGCAAACAATTGATATAGGTTAAACATATACAATTCTTCTAAACGTATTTTCATATTTGTCATGCTGTTTAAGAAAAATCAGATCAAAAAGTAAACAAACAATAACAAAAGAAAAGGGAAATACTCTGCTTTGATTCACATTCAATCTCCATAGTTCAAATTCTGTGGATAGGGATGGCACTTTCTATCCCAAGTCTATTGGAATTGCCTTGAATCACCTCATTGTAGAAAAAAGCCAAGTTTATCACAGTTAATCATTACTTTAAAATAGGGTCAGTGATAACACCTTCTTTATAGTATTGTTGTGTGACTCAAATGAAATAATATTGATAAAAAGCACTTAGCACAATGTAGCACATAGTAAGTGTTATATAAATACTAATTCTCTATCCCCTTAACTTGGGGGGGATTTGGACGATTAAAGAGTGTTTCCTTCCTTTTCCAGATGCATTGTCATGTTGGTTTGATTATAGTTCAGGATTATAAAAGAACAATTAGGAGAAGGAAATGATGTGGACAGCATATGGGCATAAAATGTCCTTGAAGAAGAGGCTATATTGTTTTTCTGATTCTAATTAATTTGTTCTAAATTATTTTACACAAATCTTTTTGTATTTCTCTGAATCACTCATATTCATAATTTCTTATGATAGTATTTCATTATATTATATACTCTAATTATTTTTAGTCATTCCCCAATCAATGGACATCTTTTATTTGATTCTAAAAAATCTTGTTGAATTTGAAAATCTGAAATCTAGGCTTACTTTCAAGATTGATCTTAAAATAAAAGATAGATAGTTGAAAAGCCCAAGTAATTATGCAAGTAGGGCTACTTCTTCTGGATATCTATTTTGGCACTTTCCTATATCATATTGTCTTAGGACCAAAGCTTTTCTTTTAGAAATGGTCTTGGAGTAGAGTCTGATTAGTTGATGTAAAATAGAGATTTGAGTGATATTATATTAATAAAATTATATGTTGTTATATATAATGTTATAGAGGTAGAATTTATAGGAGTTGGAAATTAATTTAATATAGGAGATGAGAAAATGAAAGATTCTAGGATGATTTGGGGATATATGCCTGTACAACTAAGAAGATAGTGGTTTGTTCAATAGGATTAAGGAACTTTATTAGAGAGAGTCATGATGCAAAGGGGGCTAGATTTGGTGACAGAAGACTTGGGTGGGTTTTTGGATCCTGACTTTTCCAATTACTACCATTATGACTTTGGATAAGTAATTCTACTGTTTACTCATTCATAACTATTTACTCAGTTTACTCATTCAAAAAATGAAATGACTAGACCACATGGCTTCTAAAGTTTGTTCCAAATGTGATATCATTTTTTTTTGGCAAGGCAATTGGAATCAAGTGACTTGCACAGGGTCACAAAGCTTCTAAGTATTAAGTATCTGAGGCTGGATTTGAACTCAGGTCTTCCTGACTTAAGGGTCAATGCTCTATCTGCTGTACCCCCAACTGTGTTATCATTATAATTATATTTTGGGTATATTGTTATTATGTGTGTGTGTGTATATATATATATATATATATATATATATGTATCTTTCTCTATCATTCTGGATAAATCATAATACTGCCTCTATGTAGACAGATATATAGATAGATATAAATATATATGTTTGATAGATACACATACATATGTTAAATAGGCATGAATATATGTATATTTGTCTATTTATATAGCTCTCTATACACACATATATATATATATTATGTGTATACATATCTATCTATATCTATATATGTACATACACATAATACCCTCAATCTGGATAATCTATATACATATATATATATATATATATAGAGAGAGAGAGAGAGAGAGAGAGAGAGACAGACAGACAGACAGACAGACAGACAAACATATGTTAGATAGGTATGAATATGTATGTATTCAGACAGACATGTCATATAATGAATACCTCTATCAAACATATTGATCTGTCTTTCCATCCATCTATATGCATGTCTCTCTCTCTTGCTATCCTTAATCTGTATAAACTATAGATATATAGATTTTAAGTGTATTCTTACTTATCTGACATGCACATCTATTTTATCTATGAACTCATACATGAGTTCATCTATAAATGAGCATACTAACTACCTTGACTTGCTAGAGTTCCCCAATTATCCAGGCAATCGAGAAGAGCTTTATGAGCACTGACTATATTAACTAAGAAGCAGAATGGCTTAACAAACCAGCAGTCCTTTGCAATGACTAAGAGTAAACCCAGCTGGACATGTAGAAAATCAGCAACTCTGGAGCCAATTAAGACCATGCCAGCTTTAAAACAGATTTTGAGTCAACTGGTGGTTCATGGACTTTCAAGAGACATCTCTATTTTCAAATACTTTACTAACTATAGGTTATGAGACTATGACTATAACTTCTTTTATGGTTTCTGGAGACAACCTGATTTCCAGAGACTCCCCTAACTTTGATTATGGAGTTTTGGGAATTATCCTGTTTTTTGAGATACCTGCTTATCAAGCTTTGAATTATGGACTAGTTATCATCAAAGATGGTTTCTGATCCATCAGATCAAAGATCATAACTTTGATACTTGGAATTCCTCACTCCTCCCTTTCCATTGGTGATGGGGCTCACTGACTCATTTCTTTTTCAATTTGCCTTTTCCCCTAATTCCTTGCCTTCTTTTCTTCAAAAGATATATAAACTCTTCCCATCTATTACTTGGCATCCTATCTTGCATATGCTGGATAGTACTTATTCATGTGTTTTTTTTTTCTTCCTTCCCTGCCAAATAAAAACCTTTAATTTCACAAGAATCATCTTCTCTGATTTTCTTCCCTGTAGGGAAAAGGGAGATTTCTAAAATTGGCTTTTACATTCTCTGAGCGTCTTCCTCTTTGAGAGAAAGAGAGATCTAAATTTCTTCAAGGTAGGATTTGCTTAGTTTACTCTATCTATCTATCTATCTATCTATCTATCTATCTATCTATCTATCTATCTCTCTATCTGTCTGTCTGTTTGTCTGTGTCTGTCTATATGCCTATTGGATAGCTACATCAAGAATATAAAAGAGAATTCTTGGTCATATATGGGATGACATAGATTGCCTCTGAGATTTTCAGACACTGGAATTCTAGGATTCTAAATCCACAAGCAAAATATTTTCAAGGATGCAAAACTGCTCACCAGGATTCCTGCCATCTTCTCTGTAGAACAAGGTAAGTGTGCTTTTGATTGTTAAATGACCTAGAGTACTTGAAATGAGCCTAAACAAATCCATCAGTTTTTGCTGTTTCCCAAGGTAAGCCAATTATCTCTTTTTTTAACTTGATACTGAGATTCTGAGAAGCTACTAGTGAGATCCTTTTTTTTTTTTTTTTTTTTTTTTGGATGTAAGTGAGTTGTTTCAAGTTAGCCATTTGTGGTCCTACATTATAGCTTACTGAAAATTAAAGGTGTAAACTGAGATTTTAACAACAGGAGTGTCTGAGAAGAGAAGGAATGCTGGCAAGCTCATGGAGTTAACAAATGTTTACAGTACTTGATAGAGCTTGCTAGCATTAAGACAAGGGCAATAAAATGTGAATTAGATGAAGATGAATGTGCAATGGAGGCAGGAAGGAATCCTCAAGCAGATGTATGTGGAAATTAATGGCCTGGCAATAACAAATTTGGATGTACCACCCACTAAACACACCAGGCAGGAAATGTGTCTCCTGACAACTGGTTTTTACTATGGAAGGAATCTTGTGTGAACTAGAAAGAAATCTGTAGAGATAAAATAGCTTACAGATATTGGAGAGGGAAAGATCTCCTGAGGTCTGTCTCAGTAATGCAATTGAATCTGCTGAAGGGTTTTCTTTTATACACCTGGATCTATTCCCTTTTCCCTACCCCATCCTCTTTCTTGGTGTCTTCTTCCCCATCCCCCACCAATCCTCTCTTTAACAAAGAGCTTCAGAAAATCTCTTTCCTGACATTGTCAATATAAATCTGGAAGCTTAGAGCAGGGGCAGGGAAGAGGAAAGGAAAGATATAGTGCTAAGTACTTTTATTCAAATATTATTTTATTTAACAATATTTGGATAATGTAGAAAAGGAGTCAGATAGGATAAATTAGATGAAACAAAATAAGCACTGCTTGCATTAACAAAAGGCTTCAGAAATCCATCTCCTAACACTCAGTGGGATTTTGAAAACTGAGAGCAGAAGTTGTATTGGGGTTTTTTAGAGATCCTATATTAACACAAAAGAGTGGTTTTATTGATGAATGGTTCCATGCTAAGATAAGGAGTAAGAAATTTCATGGTAGTAGTATTTTTCAGAAATCCTCAAATTAGATCATCTAGATGGCTTCCTATCCCACCTATCCCTTGGGCTAATCAGGGGGTATCATGTGCTTTCAGTTCATCTTCTGATATATATATACAATAAATAACTCAATGTCAGTTAAAAAGCAGTTAATAAACACTTACTATGTGCAGTAGTGGGTAGACAAAGAAAGACAAAAACATGGTCCTACCTCCAAGACATAAAAAAGTGGAATTCAAAGATAGTTTTGGAGAGAAAGCACTAGTAGTAAAGGAAGGAATAAGGAAAAGGGACAGGAAAAACCTCTAACATTTGAACTGAGTCTTGAAGGAAGCTTCATGGTAGAAATATGCCTTAGTTGAAAATTTCACCCCAAATGTTTTGAGACAATGTATTATATGTTGTTAGAAAGCAATGTGCAAATCTATGCAAGAAGATATATGATTCTGCACATAAACTTATGGCAAAGATAATGAATTCATATTTCTAGATATGATCATTAGGGTAATCTTTATTATTTATGTACACTGGTGATTGGGTCACCTTAGTTCTTCAGTTTTCCATTCTAAAACATGTCCATGTTTTGTAGTCAGACTGAGTAAAGCTTAATGTTAAGTTGAATTTCCCTGTGGGTAAATAAGCCTTTTTGTATCATGGCTCAAGAATGATGACATTTCCACCATCCTTCTTACAAATATGTGCCGATAGAGAGTGTATGGAATCCCCGTCTGCTCCCTTGTACCTCCTGATTAGGTAAGAATCATCCCAGAGAGCTATACCTAGCTCTTGTCTCCAAACAGGAGAAATTCAGAAAGACTTATCAAGTAGAAGTCCTCAAGAATAAATCAAGGACAAAGCTGAGAACAAATAAGTAAAGGTGCTACATTTGGCGTCAGAACACTTACTATCAGCAGGATAGGAAAGGGCAATCCCTCCATCTTCTACCCACAATTTAGTGTGCTGTGCTCTCAAATCTATTAAGATGCCAGGCCTTCTAGAATTTTTAGCCTTGGTCTTAGATTTAAAATGTTGAATCCATAAAAACTACATAGGTTTATTCTAGAGAGAGGGGGAGATATTTAATAGAAACTATGAGAACATTGATTTAATAATAAAATCTAGTGGAAGTTAAATAACTGGATTATTGCTGATGAGGGAGAATCAACAGCTTGGCACCATGTAAATTTATTAATAATTATTTCTGTGTAATTATATAATAAAATATAATTCTTAACAATAATCCTGTCACTAAGAAATGGAAAAGTATTCATATATATATATATGTATGTATTGTGCATAAACACACACATTGTACACCAGAAAATGGGGATGTTTCTGGCATTAATATGAGATGAAGTATTTACTGATCTGGGAATTATTGCCAAAGCTTCAGGAAAATATTTTATTGTTGATTCCAAGCCCCAAAGAAAATCATTGACAAAAATGGTAAATAAAGGGAACAAGAGCAACAGGAATGTGTTCTTTCTCATAATTTTCTCATATATTATGTTTTCTCAAAGATGAAATACAGTTGTGTAAACAGATCTGTGCTTGGAATGTAAGGAGGGAGGTAGATGAGCCAATTGAAGCTGAGGCTTTTGGAAAACAGGAAAAATCTGCCTAAAATAGAATAGCTTATGTCTTCATTATAGGACTGATTGAAAACACATCAGGCTGAGTATTAACTTAAAGGCATACAAAAATGTAAAAATATGAGGAATTTGTGTCAGAGTTATTGTTTTGGGTTCTTTTTTTTTAAACCTCACCTGTGATATTATTTAACCTTGCATCAGTAGGAGTTGACCCTTTCTTCATGATCTTAATGGAACTGAGGTCCACAGAGGACATATGACTTATCTGTCATACTCCCCCCTTTTCCTCTGGTGAATGTGCAACAAAGCTTGAGCTAAGACCCACATCTGCCAATTCATGATCTATTATTCATTTCCCAAGAGAGCATGCCTTATGCACAATTCATTTCCAATTTTCATCTTTACATGTATTGTAATTGTAAAAGAAAATGTTGGGGGAGGGATGTTTTTGTTTTGTTTTAGAAATCTTTAAACCTGCTACCTCCACCACACACACTAGTGTCCCTTTCTTGAATGTCAGTGTCACATCTACTTTTCTGCCTGAATTATAACTGACATTGTGTCCTATTTTATTTCCTAGATTCCCTTTGTTGGTATTGAGATGCTATTTATGCTCCTTCACACCTAAGGTTCTACTCCGACTTGGGGCTTCCTATGTACCCTATAGAACCTGGCTCTTAGAGGAGTCTAGGTTAGTTTTTTTGGTGCTACTTCCTCTGGGTGGCCATTGGCCAGCTTTAGTAAAGGTAAAATACCCAGTTCTTCACATTAATATTGCTTTTTGTTCATCTCGGGAGGTGATAAGAATTACAGAAAACCTATAATACTTATTGCCAATATGAAGCAGACAAAATTTGTCCACTGTGTGATCTCTTCATTCCTTTGTCTTGCATATAACTCATTTTCTTCTCCTTCTCCTTCTTCAGCTTCAGGGTTTTCCCAGTTTGATGCTGAGGAAAATAGATCTGATAAATCATTAACAGAAGCAATTTAGGAGGTCTGCAAGATGGCAGAGTGGTTTTTCCTGAAACTCCTTTAACCCAAAAATTTCAGAAAAAAGAAATTGTCTGACATAGAGAAGTAAGTTGAATCCCTGGGATAAACATTCATAAACATTACACAAAATTTTGGAAAAAGTGGAAAGAATTCTGGATTTGGAGCCAGAGGACTTAAATTCTAATTCCAGCTCTATCAGAGCTGTTATTGGTATGAACTTGGGCAAATCTCTGGGCCCCAGTTTCCTCATCTGTAAAATTAGGATGTGGATTAAATAAAATAATTTCAAAGATCTCCTTTCAGCTCTTTGTCTAGGCACCATGATTATAGCATAATATTAGAGAATTCCTTCTTAAAACCTTCACAGCCTTACCCATTCTGTGTGAATTCAAGCAACTTCACAAATTTCTATTTCAGATCCATCATTGGAAGACGCTCCCCAGTGACAACCGCAGGGACTTTACTTGACCAGTATACTCTTCCTCACCGCACAAGATTTGGTGACCATATTCTTTCTTAGAAAAAGAAAGGAAAAGGAAGAAAGGAAGGGGTGGAAAATACAAGCAAGGCAGAGTACATTCTAAACCACAGTGCAAAGTCAAAGAGAGGGGAAAGAAACTTTCAGGCCTGGTGGAACTCAAGCCAAATAGGGAGCTGAGGATGTGCAGCCCTAGGCTCATGTTCAAAAGTGGAAGGAAAATGGATCAAAGACCAAGAAGGAAGATTAGATACAAGCATGTGTTTTTTATCTTTCTTTGTATATCCAGAACTTAGTATAGTACCTGGCATACAGTAGGTACTTACTGAGTCTTCTTTATTGACTGATTGTAAAGAAAAGGAAGAAGGAATATGAACCTGAGTTCCTTAAACAATTAGAATTCTATATAAAGAAATCATGAAACAAGAAGAAGAAACTTGAGGATGGTTCAAAAAAGAAAGAATATTTTTTAAAGAAGGCATTAGAAATGAAAATTTATATCATAAACAGCAGGATATAGAATTTAGAAGATACTCTACAACCTAACTTCTGAAATTAAATGTGGAGGTTGTGAAATTATTATTTATTATCAGTAAATGTTTGATTTGTATACCTATTTTATATACTTATATACTCAGGGTCACATAAAAATTTCTCAGATAAGACAGGGAAAACAAGAAAGAAAAGTTTAAGAATGCTGCTCTAGAAAGAACCCTCAAGAAGAATAAAGAAACAGGTAATGAATTGAAGAATAAAATTCAGAATTTACCTGAAAGAAATTAAAGTAGAAGGACGAAACAAATGAAAACATCTAGGGAAAGGGTATTACAATGGAATATTGCTTAAAGTACAATGTAAGAGAATAGTAAGGAATAGAGATTTTGACCCAGATACTTAGTTGGTCATAGAAAGACAAGGAGCATAAAAGGAATCTTGTATCCAACATTTGCTGCTGGATTCTTGGAGATGATAGTCTCATTCAGCCCTGGGACCATTTGATCCCAGTAAATCTCTCCTTTTAAATAAATTATTAAATTGTTCTCTAATCTCTAAAAAAAGGGATAGAATAGGTAAACAATGTTGTAAATATAAATTTACATTTATAAATATATAAAATAGCCAGTTGAAAATATCCCTTAGCAGAAAAGGAAACATTTTAAACAATTAACTTTCCACAAAATAAAATTGGATAATAATAACAATAATAAATGCAATAAGTCTTAAAGGAATTATCATTGGGGAAGACAAGCAGTCCAGTTGGATTTGGAAAAGCAGCATAGTGTAGTAGAAAAAAAAAGTGAGCCTTAGGAAGGCCTTGGTTTAAGTCTGAGCAGACATTTATTGGCTGTATGATCCTAGGCAAGTCATGTAACCTATTAATGTTTTAGACAACTTACTAAACCTGAAATTTGTAAAGATATTGTCAGCCTGCCATTGATAGAGAATGTTTCCTTATCTGGGAATTCCCTATGCCAACAAATAAAGGTTTAATTTTTATTTTATTCAGATGGATTTACAAAGGAATTCTTCTAGGCGTTTAAAGATTAATTACCTCTGCTACATAGATTATTCCCAGTCATTAAGAGAATGGAAAAAAGCCCATTCAACCATTTTTAAAAATGACAAATAGCAAATATGATTCTAAAACCCAGGCCAGATAAAAATAAAGAAAAAAGCAAACCACAAATTAATATCACTAATGAACATTGACATAAATATTTAAATAAAATCCTAGCAAGACTACAGCAGTATATGCAAAAAATTATTTACTCTGATCCAGACATTTTTATTTTAGCAATGCAAAAATGGTTCAACATTAGGAAAATAATATAAAAGCACTCCAAATCACATGATTATATCACTTGTTTCAGATGTGTTCAATTCTTTATAATCTCCCTTAAGGGTTTTCTCAGCAAAAATGCTGAAGTGGTTTGCCATTTCCTTCTCCAATTTATTTTACAGATGAGGAAACTGAGGCAAACAGGGGTAAGTAAGTGACTTGTCCATGGTCACACAGCTAGTAATGTCTGGGACTGGATCTTCCTCACAACATGTCTGGTGCTCTATTTACTGTACCACTTAGCTGCCCTATCGCATAGTAGGCATTTATTAAATGCTTATTCCTTTCCTTTTGTGGGGCAATCATATTAGGAGACTGGAGAATGCTGCCAAACTAACAAAAAAAAAACTGATTAGGAATAATCAGACTGGTGGGAGGAGAATCAAGAGGGAGTAATGTCACAGAAGCCCAGTTTAGAGAAAGTAGACTTTGTAGTGGAGGATGTTAACAAACTCAAAAGCTGCAAAATATCAAGGCATCTAAGAATGCGAAAAAAAAAGCCTTGGATTTAGCTGTTAAGAGATACCTGGCAATATTTAAAAAAGCAATTTCAACTCAGAGGTAGAATCAGTAAGCAATAAGGAAGAAGCAGAAACTGTAGATTATTCTTTTATGGGGTCATCTATACTCATAACTACTGCACAGGGTTATGAAGAAATCTAAAGGACATAGCACAAATCTTTCCCCATGCATGAATGTTATCTGTGGGATATAAATCTTATATAGGGCAGGGAAGGCTTAGAATTATTCTATTATTTAATTTTTCTCGATTATTTACTTAACTATTTGTTGTTATTCAGTCACATATGATTCTTTAGGATGCTATTTGGAATTTACTTGGCATTTCTACATCTCATTTTAAAGATGAGGAAACTAAAACAAACAGGGTTGAATGACTTGCTCAGAGTCACTTGACTAGCAAGTTTCTGAGGCCAAATTTGAATTCAGGAAAATAAGTCTTCCTTACTCCACCCAGTATTCTACCTGTCATTTGCTTTGCTATTCTGTTTAACAAAACAAAATCATAATATCATATGAATATGAGATGTTATTAATAATGTTGATCATGTACCTACATATATTCTATTTTCAAATAGTAGTTTATAGCAATTTAAATATAGTAAATTTCATGCTAAAATTTAATAAAATTTTATAGAAAAAATTATTTATTGTAAATTTAAATAGTTAAATATGAATATTTACATAGTGCTTTAAGACTACATAAGTCTTCAGTGGGATGAATACAGAGAGGACAGGCGAGACTTACATGAACTGATGCTAAGTGAAATGAGCAGAACCAGGAGATCATTATATACCTCAACAATGATACTGTTTGAGGATGTATTCTGATGGAAGTGGATCTCTTCGATAAAGAGAGCTAATTCAGTTTCAATTGATCAAAGATGGACAGAAGCAGCTACACCCAGAGAAAGAACACTGGGAAATGAATATAAACTGCTTGCATTTTTGTTTTTCTTCCCGGGTTATTTCTACCTTCTGAATTCAATTCTCCCTGTGCAACAAGAAAACTGTTCGGTTCTGCACACATATATTGTATCTAGGATATACTGTAACCTATTCAACATGTAAAGGACTGCTTGCCATCAGGAGGAGGGGGTGGAGGGAGGGAGGGGAAAAGTCAGAACAGAAGTGAGTGCAAGGGATAATGTTGTTTAAAAAATTACCCAGGCATGGGCTCTGTCAATAAAAAGTTATAATTAAAAAAAAAAGGACACACACACAAAAAAAGGATTAATGATGAAAAATTACCCATGCGTATGTTCTGTCAATAAAAAGCTATCATAAAAAATGAATTTAAAAAAAGAAAAAAAAACAACATAGGTCTTTAAGTTTCCTAAAATGCTTTATATGTAATTTTTATATCATTACAATCCTCATAATAACTCTGTGAAGTAAATATTATTATAATCTTCATTTTATAGATTAAAAAAACAAAAGCTGAATACATTTAGGTGACTTACCCAGGGATGCATAACTAGAAAGTATGTAAAATAGGATTTGAACCCTGTTGTCTTTGGCTATGTGTCCAACAATATATTCACCAAGTCACACTCAAAAGTCAGCTACTACTACTATGCTCAGGGTTGTAGGATAACAGTAAAATATGGGATTTCTGGGAATGTTATTCACAAGCTTCTCTTGATGTGCTTATTCATTATCAATTAGTCAGATTTAAATTATGATTTAGAAAAAGTATTTACTAATATGGTAGAGGGAGAACATTTGGTATAAAACATCTCTTTATAAGTCTGAGGTACACACTCCCCTTGCACGCACAAGATTACTGAGGAGAATGGACTCAAATTAAATATAAAGTTGATTCACTATGTGTTGTTGTTAACTCATTTTGCAGTCATGTCCAACTCTTTATGATCGCATTGAGGTTTTCCTAGCAGAGATACTGCAGTAATTTGCTATTTCCTTCTCTAGCTCATTCACAAATGAGGAAACTGAGTAAAGTAACACATAGAGTCACACAGCTAGTATCTGAGGCCAGATTTGAACTTAGGAGGATGAACCTTCCTGACTTCAGACCCAGCACTGTGCCATTTAATGATTCCCTGATTGGTACAAGGATTGGGCCAATATCTGTTACCAGACCAAGCTGCTCAGCTAACAACTTCTCCAAACCTTACACTGCTTACAAGTTCTTTGCCTGAATACATCATGGTTGGCTTCTACATGTTCATCTCTTAACTTCTGTGGCTAGTGCTCTTGACTCTGGTGGCCTGTGCTAGTCATCAGTAGAACCCCTGAGGTGACCTCTGACTCTCCTAAACTTATTAATGAACACATCCCATTCAGAATACTTGTTTATCTGATGTTAAGAAAGAAAATAAGGAAAATATAAATACAAATAGACAAAAGCAGCCATGTACTTAAAGTTACCAATCAGATGGGAGACTGCTCAAGACTGAGCAATAAAAGAGTCCCGTCTTTTGTTTCTACTTTCTTTTCTGGTACCTGAGTCATAAGTTCTTTCACTTCATTAATCAATCACAAGACTTTACATCATCTCACACACTCCCAAGGCCAGAGTCATTCATAATTAGACACTAGCTCCCCAAAATGTTCATGTGATTGGAATGGAATAAATGTGGAAACATCTATACAAGCTTCAAGGACTGGTTCTCATAATCCAGTATAATGATACAGTGACCTACAGAATTCCTTTGACATTAAAAAAAAAAAAGGTGGGAGTAGAGGGAAGGGAATCTAGTAATGGCCTGACTTTTCTTTATTCTTTTCAAAGAACTGGGCTGGAAATATAGAAATCTAATACAATTCTTTCTTTTTTTAAAAATAGGGAAATAGGGACTAAAATAACCAAAGTCATGCAGCTCAGGACTGGAAAAGCTGAGGTAAAATCCAGATCACTACTTTCATAACATAGCAATATTTTTAAAAAGAAGCCAAATATAGTGGTCCTTCCCCCACATATACACACTCACTCAGGACACCATACCACATTGTAACAAGATGGAAGAAATAAGTGAAGGAGCTAGTCATTCAGTAGAGAAACTGATCATCAAAATCAAGTCTCTTTGCTATGCGCCTTAACAAAACACTATGGTCAGATTTATCTCTGAGAGAATATTTATTTCCTTCTTGACACCTGCAAGAAATTATTTAAAATGCCTCCGTCTCTGAACTGTTCATCACTCCATCTGCATCAAAAATTAAATCATCTTTATACAAAGCTGCAAGGACATCTGTTTGCAATCATCCTCCCCGAGGAAGCAGCGTTTCTGGAAAAGTAGAAACCCGATTCTCCCCTTTCTGTGTTCATAGGCTGCTTTTGGAGAAATTTCCAGCAGAGGATCTGGGAAGGCTGAAGGAAGTCAGATAAGAGTGCCTTTCATATGACTTCACCACCGGGGCCTGGCTGGCTCGGGAGGCTGAAAATGCTTTTCCTCCACCAGTTAGTCATTGCTTGTCCTACTTTTCTGAAGTCAAGGAGTACTCACATAAAGAGCAACTTGTTCAGTGACAGAAAAGGTCATTTCTACTGGCCAAGCACTTGGAAAGGAGACAGGAAGCGTATTATTTTTGAAAGGTAAAGTGATAAAATATTTGCTTACCAAAGGGACAGGCAGCAATGTCTTAAACCCACCTTGGGGTCTGCTCTATCCTGCAGGGTGGGAAATGACTCCATCATCTTGCTATTACTCTGATGGAAATAGCAGGCAGTTAGGAACTGAAATAGCTTTTGCTTTAATGACCCAGGGGCTCAAACTATGCAGATGAGTGACTGTATACACTGATGGCAGACAGTAACCTCTTCTACCTCTCTTAGAACTGGAAAATTCAGAAATTTCTCAGGAGTTAGGAAAGGTGGAAAATGGCTTTCTCCAAGATGCAAACCCAGGTTGTAATGCATTTTGAGATGATTGTGTTGTGAAATTGCTCCTCCTTCTAATTTTGCTTCCCATTTTTATATATGCAGCAAGAGGATAGCAATTAAAAACCTCTGCTGAAATGTAAATGGGAAACTTTCCACAGTCAAAGTTTATATTGTGGCATCGTTAGTATGTAAATAACACATGTTACTTTATAGAATGTGCCATAATTGGCTCTATTTGAAAGGATGCCTTTATGTAAGAGAATATTATCATTGGAAATGCGATATAAGAGGTGCCGTCAAGCATACAGTATATTTTAGGGAAGAACTACTAATGTTTTATTCGGGAGAGCAAGATGCATAACTTTCTAATTTTTTGTGACTAAGACTTAATTAAAGGCAGAAATACTACATAATTAAGAGCAAAATGTTTATTTTTGCTGGTAAAAGCTTTGATCAAACAAATGAAGTATTTTATTAAGTATGATATTAATCCAAGCATGCTGCTTTAGAGTCAGGATTAAATCTTTCCTCTAATAATTGTAACTCTAGTCATTTACCCTCACCATATGCTAGGCAACTATCAAAGCCTGTAAGTAATAATGTTGATTTGTATCAATAGAGGGAGTTTCCACACTGGGAGTTCCTCAGATGACTGAAATCAAGGATTTTAACGCTTTAAAAAGGATGCTTTTAAAAAAAAATTTCAAGCCAGTTTTGTAATTAAGAACAAAACCTTTAACTGCTCGCACAGCTGGATCTCTCCCACAGAGACCACAACTGTAGTAAAATGAATTAAATCCACTCTGTTTTTTTCCCCTGCTTGTTTGACTTAACGTTGGCATTTGCTCTGAGAAACTATGCAAGGCTAACCACAATTATGTTCTACCCACAGAGGCAACAAAGCTTTGGTTTTAGGGAGAATTACTCTGTCAACATATACTGCTTCCAGCAGACTTTTGTCTGTTTCACTGCTCCTTGAATGGGGCTCAGTTGACTTTCAAGTGGGAAAAATAATCATAGAATTATAGAATTTTAGCATAATTTATGTAGTCTGACAGAAGCACCATTGTTGGAGATTGGAATTTTCTGACTACGGAAAAAAAAAAAAAAGGAAAAAAAATTGAAGTCAATGGCCTGATATTATTATACTGGCTCTGGAATCTTTGTGCTTAATTCTTTTTTCATCAAAACCAAGGGAAATTTAAAAGGAAAGGAAAAAACTAAATAAACCAGGTGATCTGATTCAGTTATAGTTGGTTCCCTGAAAGTCATGGAATCAAAGAGATGGGAGGAGATGAGATTAGGAGGGGGAGGAAGTTATTTAGTCATTTCTTTGCCTTCAAGAAAGGTCACATAGAGAGCATATTCCTGAAATGGGAAATCTTTTTTCTCCAGAGCCAGAAATTCTAAAACTTCCCCTGGTTACCTACTTCAACTTTTAATGATAGTCATGCAGGCGAAAAGCCAGCTTATATAAAAGAAATGTAATCAAAATGAGCCTCAATTATAAGTCCAGAATTGCCTTATTTATCTGACATCATCGGGGAAAATATTCTTTATATGTGAATTTTCCTGACAAATGAAACTAGGCTTCATTTTTTCTTTTGGTCTGGGGAGGAAATTTTCTTTAAAAAATATGTACATCATTTCTTCACTTAAGAAAAATATAGTGAAGCTAATTTAATTGTATCTTGTTGACTGGGACAATCATTATGAATAAAAAAAGCCGTGGCTATAGAGTTGCTTGTACCTGATGGAGGACATCTGGTATGCAGATTTCAATTTTTCTATGACTTAGAGGAAGTTCTAGGAAAGGACATTCCATAGATAGAAATAAGTGATTTTCCTAATATCAAAAGGCTAACAAGTGCTAGGGACTGGATTTGGATCCAATTTAAAATCAAAATCATAATGTTAGAACTATTTTTTATGAGAAGTCACAATTTTTTCCCTCCAAAATTTTAGAATTCACATAATATAAATAAAATTTATATATTTTGTATAATTTTATGACTGAAACTACAGGCAGATTATTTCTTGCATCCCAAGACATTACTATTAATAGTTTAGAAAATACTTTCCCTATGAAAAGTATACTATAAAATGGGAGACCAAAATCAAATGTATATTCCTCAAAGTGATGGGTAAAACATTGCATTGTAACTTATGAATGTCAAAAAAAAGGGGGTCTACTTAATTCAGTGGGGATAAAGCAGGTTTCCTTTTTTAAAAAATTGGGAAAAAGCAATATAGAAGTGGTTAAAAACATAATTGTTTTAAAATAATATTTAGAACACTTAGAATTTTATTATTTTTTTCTATCCAAAGAACTACAGAGAAAACATTGCTATAAGACAGGTTAGAGAACTTTTGAATTCTTCCCTCCCCCTTCTTAAATTCTCTGATTCCCAAGTTGTAGCAGCCAAAAAATCTCATATGCTATATTCTCAGCCTATGGAAACACTATCCAAGAAAATGAGCTAAAAATAGCTTGTCCCCTGCATATATACATAGAAAGAAAACTAATGAATGTGGAGCCTTTGAAAAAAGCATGAATATGTAAAACCAGCCAGTAGGAATTTGAGGTTAAAGAGAAGGATGGGAACTGAAGTGGTTTAGGACAAACCCTGTCATGCTGAAGGCAAGTAAGATGAAAAAATGGGTGATAAAAAGTAGTGATAGCAACTTCTCTCTTGAGCAAGTTTTATATATATATACACACACACACACACACACACATTTATATATATATGTGTGTGTGTATATATATATGTATGTATGTGTGTATGTATATATGTATGTATGTATAGTGCTTCTAGAACCTTCACAATTTAGAGTAATTTTACATGTTAGTGATTTCATTATTCCAGTCACTTGAGAATTTCCATAGATTACTAGCATCAAGGTAGGGATGATATATAACCCCAGTCCCCTAACAGTGCCTACTCTACTAATAGTCAAGGAAGAAAATAAAAAAATCAAACAGCCTAATATTTAATTGATATAGAATAGAAGAGGAAATATCAAGAAAAGGGTAAAGAAGAGAATTATTTTCAGCCCCATACATAAATGAGTACAATCACCCACAAATTTTCATGCTGGACTTTATATCTAATTAAATCACTAGAAAACTCATACCCCTAGAGGAGCATGTTCCTTCAAAAATGTGCCCCTCATCATTTCCCAAGTTTTATTGATGTCACTACTATACTCTGGATTACCCAGGTTCAGATGCTTGTTTCTCCCTCTGAAATATCTTTTATTCATTTATTCCTTAATTTTTCAGCTTTATAAGATTATGTAGAATAGTTGTAATACTTTATTTTTATAGTGAATTATTCTTTTAAAAAATGAACAACTTTTATTTCATTTGATTCTTTAAGCAAGTAAGCATTGTTACTCCCATTTTACAAATTAAGAAACTGAGTGAGATTCTGACTGGTTAAATGACTTGTCTAAGGTTATAGCAGTAGTTGATAAGGGAGCTGAAGTTCATTCTTTCCATTCACTCTGATATCAATCTAATTGACTCCCACTTGAACTAATATAATAGTCTACTAATTATTATCTCTACTATGAGCTTCACACCTTTCTTCTTTCCAGGAGTTAATGTAAATTAGAAAAGGAAACAGCCATGTCACTTTGCTCAAAAATCTTTAAAAAAAATTTTATTAAAGGTCTTTTATTTACAAAACATATGCATGGGTAAATTTTCAACACTGATCCTTGCAAAGCCTTCTGTTCCAAATTATCCCCTCTTTCTCTCCTTCCCCCTCCCCTAGGTGGCAGGCAGTCCAATACATATTAAAATATATGTTAAATTCAATATATATATAAACATATTTATACAGTTATCTTGCCGCACAAGAAAAATCGGATGAAGAAAGAAAAAAATTGGAAAAGAAAACAAGATGCAAGCAAATAACAACAAAAAGAGTGAGAATACTATGTTGTGGTCCACACTCAGCTCCCACCTTCCTCTCTCTTGGGTATAGATGGCTCTCTTCATCACTGAACAAGTGGCACTGGTTTGAATCATCTCATTGTTGAAGAGACACATCCATCAGAACTGATTATCATATAGTCTTGTTGCTGTGTATAGTGATCTCCTGGTACTGCTCATTTCACTCAGCATCAGTTCTTGTAAGTCTCTCCAGGCCTCTCTGAAATCATCCTGCTGGTCGTTTCTTACAGAACAATAATATTCCATAATTTATTTAGCCATTCTCCAACTAATGGGCATCCACTCAGTTTCCAGTTTCTTGCCACTACAAAGAGGGCTGCTACAAACATTTTGGCACATACAGGTCCCTTTCCTTCCTGTAAGATCTCTTTGGGATATAAGCCCAATAGAAATACTTCTGGATCAAAAGGTATGCACTGTTTGATAATTTTTTTGAGCATATTTCCAAAGTGCTTTTCAGAATGCTTAGATCCATTCACAGTTCCACCAACAATAGAGCAGTGTCTCAGTTTTTCCACATGTCTTCCAACATTCATCATTATTGTTTCCTGTCATCTTAGCCAATCTGACAGGTGTATAGTGGTATCTCAGAGTTGTCTTAATTTGCATTTCTCTGATCAATAGTGATTTGGAGCATCTTTTCATTTGACTACAAATAGTTTCAATTTCTTCATCTGAAAATTGTCTGTTCATATCCTTTGACCATTTATCAATTGGAGAATGGCTTGAATTCTTATAAATTTGAGCCAATTCTCTATATATTTTAGAAATGAGGCCTTTATCAAAACCTTTAATTTTAAAAATGCTTTCCCAGTTTTTTGCTTCCCTTCTAATCTTGTCTGCATTAGTCTTGTTTGTACAAAAACTTTTTAACTTAATATAATCAAAATGATTTATTTTGTGATCAATAATGATCTCTAGTTCTTCTTTGGTCACAGATTCCTTCCTCCTCCACAAATCTGAGAAGTAAACTATTGTATGTTCTCATTTGCTTACAATATCATTCTTTATGTCTAGATCATAAACCCATTTCGATCTTATCTTGGTATGTAGTGTTATGTGGGAGTCTGCCATACTAGTTTCCAATTTTCCCAGAAGTTTTTGTCAAATAGTGAATTCTTATCCCAAAAGCTGGGGTCTTTGGGTTTGTCAAACACTAGATTGCTATAGTCATTGATTATTTTGTTCTGTGAACCTAACCTATTCCACCGATCAATTGCTCTATTTCTTAGCCAGTACCAAATGGTTTTGATGACTGCTATTCTATAATGTAGGTTTTAGATCTGGTACAATCAGTCTACCTTCATTTGCCTTTCTTTTAAATCAATTCCCTTGAAATTCTTGACCTTTTGTCCTTTTAGATGAATTTTGTTGTTATTTTTTTCCTAGGTCAGTAAAATAGTTTCTTGGGAGTTTGATTGGTATAAGACTAAATAAATAGATGAGTTTAGGTAGTATTGTCATCTTTAATATATTTGCTCAACCTCTCAAAGAGCACTTGATATTTTTCCAATTGTTTAGATCTGATTTTATTTGTATGGAAAGTGTTTTGTACTTTTGCTCAAATAGTTCCTGACTTTCCCTTGGCTGATAGATTCCCAAATATTTTATACTATTAACAGTTATTTTAAATGGAATTTCTCTTTGTATCTCTTGCTGTTGGAGGTTGATAGTGATATATAAAAATGCTGACGATTTAGGTGCATTTATTTTATATCCTGCAACTTTGCTAAAGTTGTGGATTATTTCTAATAACTTTTTAGTTGATTCTCTAGGGTTCTATAAGTATACCATCATATCATCTGCAAAGAATGATAATTTGATTTTCTCATTACTTACTCTAATTCCTTTAATCTTTTTTTCTTCTCTTATTGCCAAAGCTAGCATTTCTAATACAATATTGAATAGTAATGGTGATAGTGGACAACCTTGTTTCCCCTCTGATCCTACTGGGAATAGTTCCAGTTTATCCCCATTACATATGATGCTTGCTGAGGGTTTTAAATAGATGCTACTGACTATTTTAAGGAAAAGTGCATTTATTTCTATATTTTCTATTGTTTTTAATAGGAATTGGATTTTATCAAATGCTTTTTCTGCATCAATTGAAGATAATCATATGGTTTTTGTTAATTTGATTACTAATAAAGTCAATTATGCTAATAATTTTCCTAATATTGTATCAATCCTGCTTTCCTGGTATAAATCCAACTTGGTCATGGTATATTATCCTGTGGATGATTTTCTGTAATCTCTTTGCTAATATTTTATTTAAAATTTTTGCATCAATATTCATTAGAGAGATTGGTCTATAATTGTCTTTTCTGTTTTCGTCCTACCTCATTTAGGTACCAAGTCTGTATCATAAAAGGAATTTGGTAGGAGTCTTTCATTCCCTATTTTTTCAAATAGTTTATATAGTACTAGAGTTAATTGTTCTTTAAATATTTGGTAGAATTCACATGTAAATCCATCTGGTCCTGGAGATTTTTTCTTAGGGAGTTGACTAATAGCTTGTTCTATTTCTTTTTCTAAAATGGGACTATTTAATTAATTTATTTCCTCTTCTGTTAATCTGGGCAATCTATTTTTTTGTAGATATTCCTCCATTTCACTTAGGTTATCAAATTTATTAGCATAAAGTTGAGCAAAATAATTCCTAATTGTTGCTCTAATTTCCTCTTCATTAGTGGAAAGTTCTCCCTTTTTATTTTTGAGACTAACAATTTAATTTTCCTCTTTCTTTTTTCTAATCAAATCAACAAAAGGTTTATCTATTTTGTTGGTTTTTTCATAAAAACCAACTCTTAGTTTTATTTATTAATGCAATAGTTTTTTTTTTTTACTTTTAATTCTATTGATCTCTCCTTTTATTTTTAGAATTTCAAGTTTGGTATTTGATTGGGGGATTTTAATTTGTTCTTTTTCTAGCTTTTTTAAATTGCAAGCTGAAATCATTGATCTTCTCTCTTTCTATTTTGTGCAAATAAGCATCTAGAGATATAAAATTTCCCCTTATTATTGCTTTGGCTGCATCCCACAAATTTTGGCATTTTGTCTCATTATTGTCATTCTCTTGGATGAAATTATTGATTGTATCTATGATTTGCTGTTTCACCCATTCATTCTTTAGGATGAGATTATTTAGTTTCCAATTACTTTTTGGTCTGTTTTCCCCTGTCCTTTTATTGAATGTAATTCTTATTGCATCATGATCTGAAAAAAATGCATTTACTATTTCTGCCTTTCTGCATTTGATTTTGAAGTCTTTATGTCCTAATATATTGTCAATTTTTGTAAAGGTTGCATAAACCGCTGAGAAGAAAGTATATTTCCTTCTGTCTCCATTCCATTTTCTCCAAAGGTCTATCATACCTAACTTTTCTAGTATTCTATTTACCTCTTTAACATTTTTCTTATGTAGTTTGTGGTTTGATTTATCTAATTCTGAGAGAGCAAATTTGAAATCTCCTATTATTATATTTTTGCTGCCTATTTCTTCTTACAGCTCTCTTAACTTCTCCTTTAAGAATTTCCATGCTATACCACTTGGTGCATATATGTTTAGTATTGATATTGCTTCATTATCTATGGAACCCTTTAACAAGATATAATTTCCTTCCTTGTCTCTTTTAATTAGATCAGTTTTTGCTTTTGCTTGATCCCTGAGATCAGGATGGATAATCATTGCTTTTTTTTTTTTTTTTTTACTTCACCTGAAGCATAATAGATTCTACTCCAGCCTTTTACCTTTACTCTGAATGTATCACTCGGCTTTAAATGTGTTTCTTGTAAACAACATATTTTAGGATTCTGGCTTTTAATTCAGTCCACTTATGCTTTATTGGAGAGTTCACCCCATTCACATTTATGGTTAAAACTACCAATTCTGTATTTCCTACCATCTTATTAATCCCAAATTATACTTTTCTCTTTCCTTTTCTCCCTTCCCTCTTCCCAGGTATTTTACTTATGAGCACTACTTTCTTCAAGCAGTCCTCCCCCCTTAAAGGGGGAGTTCCTCCCTCTTTCTTATAATTTCCCCCTACTATTTCTGTTTTCTCCTCTATTTATCATATCTCTTTCTTTTTCCCCTTTCCCCTCCCACTTTTCTATAAAGTGAGAGAACTTTCTGGGCGAAACCAAATATGTATAATATTTTCTCTTTGAGCCATATCTGATGAGAGTAAGATTCACACAATGTTCATTCCCCTCCTTTCTTTCCCTCAATTATAATAGGTTTTCTTTGCCTCTTCCTGAGATGTAATTTTCCTCATTTTATCTCCACTTTCCCCTTTTTCTGGTCCAATTCCCTTTCCAGCTCTAGTTTCTTTTTTATAACAGTAAAATCAAATTATACATACATTCTCTATGTATACCTATAATAAAATACAGTTCTCAAGAGTTCTTTTCTTTTTACTTTTTTGTGCTTCTCTTGAGTCAAAAACTTTTTTAAAAAATCTTTTTATTTCATTAAATAGTTTTCAATTACATATAACAAGTTTTAGTATTCATTTTAAAAAAATTTAGTTCTAAATTCTCTCTTTTTCCCTACCCCTTAAAAAGGCAAGCAATATGATATTAATTATACATATGAAATCATTCAAACTATATTTCCATATTAGTCATTTTACAAAAGAAAACACATAAATAAGAAAAAAAGAGAAAGTTTTAAAAAAGTATGCTTCAAGAGGCAGCTAGGTATTGCAGCAGATAGAGCACCAACTCTGAAGTCAGGGGAACCTGAGTTCAAATCTGAATTTAAGCACTCAATACTTCCTAGCTATGTGACCCTGGGCAAGTCACTTAACCTTAATTGACTCAGGAAAAAAAATTGCTTAAAAAAGTATGTTTCAATATGCAATCAGAGTTCATCAATTCTCTCTGAAGACGGATAGCATTTTTCATCATTAAATCCTATAGATTATGGTTTTGTCTTGGATTATAGTCTTGGTCAGAGTAGCTAAGTGGTTCACAGTTGATCATCTACTTACAATAATGTTAGTGTGCACAATTTCTCCTGGATCTGCTCACTTCACATTGCATCAATTCTTGTAAAACTTCCTAAGCTTTTTTGAAACCATTCTGCTTATTATTTCTTATAGCCCAATAGTATTTCATCACAATCATATATCACAATTCATTCAATCATTCCCCCAAATGATGAGCATCCCTTCAATTTTCAATTCTTTGCTACCCCAAAAAGTCATGCTCAAAAATCTTTCATAACTTCTGATTGTATATTTAAAAAATTATAAACTTTTAAACCTAACATTCATAGATTTAAAGAATGGTTCCAAACTACTCTTATGGCTATATTTTATATGTGATATTCTGCTCTGTGGCCAAATTGGATTACTCATTGTTCCATAATCTCATCCTCTTCTCTTTCCTATGTTTATAATGGGCTCTCCATATATGACTCCATGTCAGTTTAGTGAAATATTTCTCCTTCCTCAAGTCCCATATCAAGTGCCATCAATTCCATAATATTCTCCCTGACCTCCCCAGTCAAAAGGGATTCTTCCTCTGTGGAAAGAACAAATGTCCCTGCATTTTAGCTGATCTGTCACAGAAAATTTTATTTATAATACACCATTCACATAATTGCAGGAAAGTGGCCAAACAGTTTCCCCTGCTAACCAGAGATTTGCTTAAAGTAAGGTCCAATGAACAAAACAATATTACAAAAAATGAGGGAACTCAATGGAAAAGACAAATTATTCAGTTTTTAATGTTGTTTTTTAAAAAATCATATTTAACATAAAGGGAAAAGTGATAAAACATCTTTGGAAAGATCTGGTCAATGGTTCTGACCTTGTAGGTGATTATGGGTACTGTCATTATTATAGCACTAATTCATAACTGTTATAATACAGAATCACAGAATTTGAGAATTAGAAGGCACCTCAGCAGTCATCAAATCTAACCCATATATGAAAGGAATCCCAATCATCACATAACCAATAAACAATCTTTCAGCTTCTGAAGACTTCGAAGAAGGAGTATACCCAAGTCTTAATGTAGTACCTCATGCAAACTTAGATCTATGGACATTCTGATTGCAACTCATTTGTACTTGCTCATCCTGTGGGATTTCTGTCTATGGGTTCCCACAGATTCATCACAGATTATCCATCTAACATTCTAAGGAACTTCCTTACCACTTTTTAACATTGTAATAATATAGTAAAGTCCATGGACTCCCTCCCTCCCCTTCTCCCCCCCCAATGATTATCCTTCTTTTAAAAACTCATCTTTTTCAATCATCCATCTATTTCTCCAATGTAGATAACAGGGTAGCAAACATTCCACTTTGGGGGATGTTTCATCATGGCAGAGCATAATGAATTTCCCAACTCTCATTATATTAATAATTTTTATATCAGATCACACAGCTAGTAAGTGTTTAAAGCTGAATTTGAACTCGGGTCTTCTTGATTCCAAATTCAGGGCTCTGCTGATCAAAATGATTTTAAATCTATTTTAATTTCTTCATTAATAGTAACTGATATACATTGGTAAATTTTTTGTTTTTAATTTTTACTGATATCTATAATTTCTTTCATGCATTTCTATTTTATTTTAATATTAATACCTTTTAAAAGTTGGTTGGGTTGTAGTTGCTTTCATTGTAAGTGCTCTATTTTTTGTAGTTTATTCATCAAGCCTGATACTAGTTACCCTTGATCTAACACATCAGTGACCATAGAAGGATAGCAGAATCAGTCCTGGCAGCAGATTAAGTTTATCATCTGAGGACTTCTCTAATCATCAGTAGGCTGGTCATTTGATGATAAATTCTTTGGCTATGGCAACCAGGGAAACAAAGAAAAATATCAAATCCTCTCAGGCCTTTTTAGGCCCTTTCCTTTCTGCAGTGTACATAGTGGACAGTTAATGGACACTTGTTGAATATGCTGCTGCATTAAATTAAGTTTCAGAGATATGTTAAACATTCAAGTAAACAGTTCTCTTAGAAAGGCCAGATTCAAGCTATGGGAAGCCCATTTACAAAGAGGCATTGAATTAAGTGCTCCACCTAGCTGCCTCTAGAATATAAAGCAAAAGAAACTGATTCCCAAATTGATGGGATTTTTAATGCAAGTCCAAAGTCACAGTCTCAATGATTGTTCTATTCCTCCTGAAGAAGGGGCATTGGAAAGATTTGATTATTCATCTTAAACTCCAGTACTAATGGATTACCGTCTCCCTTCTCCACCCTGAAATAGAGTTCTTGGCTTTCTCAGGAAAGACACACTAACTGATATGCTGGAGTACTTTGGATAACAAATCGTTAAATTTTCAACATCTTGAAAATTATATTGGAGGGGGGGAACAGCTAGGTGGTGCAGTGGATAGAGCACCAGCCCTGAAGTCAGGAGGACCTGAGTTCAAATGAGACACTTAACACTTCCTAACTGTGTGACCATGGGCAAGTCACTTAACCCCAATTGCCTCAGCAAAATAAAAATAAAACTTAAAAAAAAGGAAAAAAGAAATAAGAAAATTATATGGGACAATGAATCCAAATTAAAATCAGAGGCACTCAAATAAGAAAAGCAAAAAAGGGTTTATTACAATCTTACAAGAAAAGGCAACTCTCAATAGACAAGGTGTCAGTAGAGAAGCGCAAAGTGCAAACTGCAATCACAGGATTACTTAGACATCCTTATTCTACTCTCTGACTTTTTCTCCCATTGGCTGGAGAGTTCTAATTTACCCCAGAGACTAAATATGGACCCCAGAACACACTTTACTGTATTAGTTATTTAAATGCAAATAAAAAGGGGAGGGAGAAGAGACAGGAGGGAAATGTTTGTTTATCTAAGATAATCAAACACCTGCAGCTTTTAGCTACAACTCAATTTATTATTGCAAAGTCTCAACTCACAAATAGGGTATAGGTCAGGCTACATTCTTATGAGAAGTCTTCACTCAGTTTATCCCATACATTCCCCCTCTCATACCATTCTTGATACATTTTCTCAGTCTCCATATCCTCTGGACCTGGTCTGTCCTTTTTTGACTGGAGTACTGCTTCTCTAATCTGATTGGCTTGGTCTGCTAAAAAATCGAGTGCCTTTGTGGTCTGCTTTCCACCATGGCTTGGAGTCTAATGAGCCTATTCAGCATACAAATTGAGGTTCTGTACCCCCAGCTCTTATGGGGGGCCACCTATCACCCCATTTGTGTCCCCAGTAATTAGGATAGATAACTTTTCACAAATAAAAATGCCTATAATTAAACAAAAATGCTAAAAGAAACAGATATATGCATCTAGCTACAGATAGATGACTAGGCCAAATATTCATTTACTTACTTATTTAGGATATAATGATTTTCAGACAGGAAACTTCAAGATCTTACATACTTGAATTGTGCTCACAGTTTCTACTGAATGCTTACTCTGGTTATAGAAATTTGTTATAAGAGGAAAAAGCAAGGATGTGATTATAATCAAAAACCGGTCCTTCAGGCCTTAGCCTGACAGCACATACATGACAGGATAAAGCATCCTTAGCTAACTGTGTGCAATAATAATTCCACTTTATATCCAGACTCAGGAATAATCAGGTAAGTTCTTATTCAAAGAAACACCATTGGGAAACTGAGTCAGAAGAATCCCATCCTAAGGGGAGGCTAAGGTTGTTCTCTCAATTCTTGCACAGATACTAATCTCCATCTGTAACAATTCAGGATCACATTTCACTGAGTAGTTTTGGCATATTCCTTTCAGATGTTGGATTACTGCCTTGATGATCCATCAGACAATCATACCTCAATTCAAAATTCCAAATAATATCAGCTTTAGTTCTAAAAGATATTATCTCAAATAGAAAGTCTCATTAATTAGAGCTTTAGGTGAATTTAGCTCTCAGAGATCACATATCCTAAATAAGTATTGACTATAAGACTATAATCTTACATGGATAATAGTAAGAGATTCATCCTAAAAAGTTCACAGCTAATTTTATTTATTTATTTATTTTTGCTGAGGCAATTGGAATTAAGTGATTTGCCCAGGGTCACACAATTAGGAAGTGTTAAGTGTCTGAGACCACATTTGAACTCAAGTCCTCCTGACTTCAAAGCTGGTACTCTATCCACTGTGCCACCTAGCTACCCCTAGCTTATTTTTATATCTAAGTAGATGAGTTTTAAAATCAACATTATACAAATCATTTTACTTTAAGATGTTCAATAACCAATCTATATCAAAACATGTTCAGAATTAACCATGTTCAAAAGGACAAAGACACTGTTCTCAAAATATCCTAAACAATGGGAAAAGCCTTAAAATGACTCAATACATAGAATATAGAATATTCTAATTTCACATTAACTGCAGTCTTAGTCATCTGTAACATCTGTCCAAAGGTGTTGTCTGAGCCAATAATCCTTGCTTACTAAAGGCTAAAAAGGATGAGGGCATTGCCAATATATAATTCCTTAAAAAGTTATCCTTTATTTCAAAATAGGATCTTTCCTTTTTCCTCCCAAATAAAATAAACCTATATCATATGGGGAAAGTCCCAAATTACTTCTAGGAACAATTCCAATTATTTAACAGAGCAATAGGCAAACATTTGGTCTAAGGCAATTTAGTCTCTAATATCCCTTTCTTAAGAATCTGATTCATTCTTTTCACTTTCCCTGATGAGGGCAGATGCTCATGTATATAGAATTGCCACTCAGTTTGCAATCCCTTCCCATTATTGCCTTTATCAAAATCAAGCCTCTCTTGGTTTTTTCCACAGGTCTCAAGGACTTAAAGCCATTTAAAAATGATAATAATGATAATAATGAACAATTAAATAGCATTTCTAGTGTTGCTTAATACTTCACAAATGTTATCTCTTTTGATCCTCACCACAACCCTTTGAAGTAAGAGCTACTATTTTAGATAATAGCTGGGATTATAGATTTGAGTAGCATCCCTGATGAAAGCCCTATTGATTCCAAAATTTGTCCTCAATCCATCATGGCATACTTCTTCTCTAAAGAAACTCATTACACCCCACCCCTCATTTCTATGGGATTAAGTTATCTTTATTCCCCAACTGACAACTCACTTGATGCAAAAGATGGCCTTAGCCTACTTTTGTTCGCATAGGCACAATAAATCCCAATAAATGAACAAATCCCTTATAGGAGACAGTTAATCCATTAATGAAGAAGTTGCCCTTTGGGTACCTTATATAGATACAGTGACTGAATTTGAATTTCTATAGCTGGTTTGACTCTTTTTGTTTAATCATTTCAATCATGTTTGACTCTCTATGATCCAATTTGATTTTTGTTTGTTATTGATAAAGATATCAATATCTTGATATTAGGTGGTTTGCCATTTCCTTTTCCAGTTCATTTTACAAATGAGGAAACTCTTAACAGGATTAAGTGACCTGTCCAAGGTCACACAGCTTGTATGTGTCTCATGCTAAATTTGAAAACTCATGAAGATGAATATTCCTGATTCCAAGCCCAGTACTCTATCCACTACACAACCTAGCTACCCAGATTTGGGCCTTAGCAAAGCCATAGTCATAAAATAGACAGTATTTATTTACTAATTTCTTTACTGACTAACTTTTTTATTGACAAAAAATTAAGACTCTGACATTTTAAACTTGCATAGCATATTAAAAATGTCCACAAACATTTAACTAGGATATTAATATGTGCAAAAGCACTGATCTAAACTGACTGTTGAATTAAGGAATGGTAGTTGATAATTCTTTTCACACTAATTACATAGATAAATAAAAAATGACTTGCTTGATCAACATCTGCAGAGCACATTTTCTTCACAAATGATTTCTTGCTTTAAATAGGAACAGATATAATATTCTCTTTGTGACTGAATTTGCTACACTGTGTTCTCTCTTTTCATTGAATCTTGCTGCTACTTTATTATTCTATCATTCCTTATTTTATCATTTCAATCGATGTGATCTTCATCTCCCTGGGCCTCAGTTTCTTTATCTTAAAGTGAAGGGATCAGACAAGCTGGTCTGTAAAATCCTTTCCAACGCTAAAGCTACAATTCTGTTTCTATTAATTCTTAACTCCCCTCCCCCCATTACCTCTACCTCTCACTACTGTGGACAATTCAATAAACATTTATTAAGCACCTACTATGTGCCAGACACTGTGCTAAGTGCTGGATTTACAAATAAGAAAAATAATCCCTATCCTTAAGAAGCTTATAATCTAATAGGAGAGGATAACACATGAAAGGAAACTGAAAGAAGGGTTTCTGGCATGAAAGCATAATGTTCCATGGGGCTGAAACCAAGCAGAGTTGCTGACGGAAAATGAAGTGTTACCTGAACTCTTCTGAGCCTTCTATAAAAAAGGCTTTGAGAGGATTCTATTGCTCCAACCTCCATCCTTGCAATCAGAGGGGAGAGACAACTACAGGTGAGAAGGTATTGAGTACCAAAAACCTGAGCCAATCCGCATGGTGTTGAGAGATTTCAGGTGATGGGCTGATCCTGAAGGAGAAATAATGTTCCCTGGATTAAATATTGGAAAGCAAAAAAACAAAAACAAAAACAAACAAACAAAAAAACTAGATGTAAAATAGAGTTAACTGCTGCAATATTCCATATCCCATCTCCACACCTAGGAATGGTATGTTCCCTTAGTTCTGGAATGCATTGCTCCCTTGCCTCTGTTTTCCAGGTTTCTTTCAAGAATCAGCTCCAAAAACCCACAAAAACTACAACAAACAAAAGAATCAGCTTAAATCCCATCTTCTGTTCGAGACCCTTCACAGCCTCTCCCCACCTACCAGATCCTAATGTCTTCCTTCATGTACTCTACATGCATCTTGTATGTACCAACCTATCTACATATTGTGTCCTCCATTAGAATATATGCAACTTGAAGTCAAGGACTATACATATGTGTATATACATGCATATATATGCATATACACACATATATATATAATACACACACACATATATATATTTTTGTGTGTATAGAGAGGTATAGATATATATGTTGCCTTTCTTTGTCACATTTAGCAAAGTGCCTAGCAAACACCATAAGAAAGGATTGCTCAATGCTTGTAGAATGATTGTATAACTAACAAACTAAGCTTCATCATTCTCTCTACTTTTCAGTGCTTCCTTTTCTATTTTGTTAGGCTTCTTTACTTTGTGCTGGGTCCCTAGTGCACTTGTATTTTTAATTTTTAAAGTATATGCTCCTTGGGAGCAGGGTCTTTCTTTTGCCCTTATTTGTATACTCCACACAATGCCTGGCACTTAATAAATGCTTATTTTCTTACTGACTTACAATCTTTGAGAGTACTCAGAATTCCCCACAGCATCAATCAACAAGAGTTTAGCACTGTCTATTGATGTTAACTGTCGACCTTTTTCCCCCAGAGTTTAGTCTAAAACAGACAAAACAGGTTGTATCTTTGTGTTAATTCCTCCTAAGCAGGGGAATATGTATATATAGAAACAAACTTAGAACTAAACTTAGGGCAGAAACAGAAGGACATTGTACAGAGTATCACCAACATTATGTAGTGATCAGCTGTGATAAATTTGGCTCTTCTCAGTAGTACAGTAATTCAAAACAATTCTAATAGACTTGGGATGGACAATGCCATCTGCATCTAGAAAGAGAACTATGGAGACAGAATGTGGATTGAAGGATAGTATTTTCACCTTTTTTTTTTTCTTTTTTTTGCTTGTTTGCTTTTTCTTTCTTATGGTTTTATCCCTTTTGGCCTGATTTTTCTTGCACAATATGACAAATATGGAAACATGTTTAAAGGTATTGCACATATTTAACCTATAATCAGATTGTTTGCTGTCTTGGGGAGGGGAAGGTAAGAGGGGAAGAAAAATTTGGAATACAAAATCTTACAAAAATAAAAGTTGAAAACTATATATATATATATATATATATATAATTTGGAAAAAATAAAATAGTATTGAGGAAAAAAAGAACTGAGCTCAGGGTAAATATAGACAAAAAAAATAGAATGGAGGAGGGGAGGGATAAGATCTACATAGTGATCTTATCAAGTCATCTCTAGACCAGGTTGTTTTTAACATCTGGGAGTTGATATGAATCAGTCTGAGTTGGTTATGTGGCATGGAAGGGGTAAGTTCTGGGTTTAGTTTAATCAATACTACAAGGAATTTCTGATACCCCTCAGCTTAAGGAATTCTTAGTTTTATCTGAAGATGATTAGTAAAGTCATTGACCATTCCTTTTTCACATGATTTTCCTCTTACTAGTCAAACTCTCTACTTCTATATTCTCTTGAACTTCTGCTCAAGTTAAATAAATTTCTTTGAGTCAGTATGTTCATGTTTTCTTTTGGTGATTGTATGGTTGGTATGCATATCACAAATAAGAAATTATACATTGGATAAAGACTATCATCAAAGATATATATGAGGGAAAAAGGAAAGCAGAATATTTTTGTTGAGAGCAGTGCTCCTCTTGTATGTTTAAGATAATAGAAATTGAGAAAGACTCCAAAGCATTGTGTGAGTTTTTTCTGTTAAGTTTTTGGGAGGGATATAGAAAGGTGTTATAGAGGATGGGTAGTAGGGTATGATGTACATCTTTGGAAGGAAAACCCTTTTCATATCATAGATCCTTTGAAGCATTGTACTAAGCCAAAAGATGATTTTTTATTAACCATTGCTTTCAGTGGAGAATTCAAAGCAATGATGTATCTTATAGGAAATTATCAGCACCAAGCTGGGTTTATGGATAGGAGGGAAAGTACTTACCTAGACTCCATCAAATTCTTGTTCAAACTACTAGTTAGGCCAGTCTTATTTCTTCCTTTCCAATAGCCTGTCATTTATGTTATGGACAAAGCCATATTGATCATCAAAAGGCAAGGGCAATGAATGATAGATTGTAAAGAATGAAGAGAAATGTGGAAGCTCAGTACACAATCTTGAAAGAGGCTAAGGATTCTCAGAATTTTGCCATACTTATTTGATATACGGTTGATGGAATCAATTAACAAGTTGTATATTATTCTATTTCTACAGAAAACAAGATATTCATTTCTTTATCCCCATTCCCAATGATACCTCCCAATGTCTTCTGTAAAGCATATTCCATCTGACTTTAGTAATTGATGTTTAAATAATCTCTCTGTTATTTGAATTTCTAATATATGCAGAGAAATTCAGACTTGTTTGTCAGCCTGTAATAATCAGAAGTACAATAACATGACATGAATGACTAAAGCTGACTTTTAGTAAGCCCTTTCATTGTCATTATCAGGAATTAAGATTAAAAAACAATTCTGAATCATAAAAATTTTGTTGAAATGATCTATTTTGCTCAAACTCTTAATTTTATGGTATTATTTAACCAAAGGACCCCTTGCCTTCAAAATATTGAACAATTAATTCTTATTTTCATTTTCTATTCTGTGGATTTAAACATTAGACTTTAATGCTAGAGAAATGTTCCTTTAGACACAAAGAAAGGATTTTTAAAAATTTCATTCCCAAATATTTTGTTTCTTTCTGCAGTAGAAGCAGGGGTGGTGAATCAAGCTGCCTACAGTTGGAGGAAGGAATTTATCCTCCAGAAATTTTGTGTTGAGAAACAGATTTCTTGCCGTGTGATTGAAAGTTGGAATACTTTTTTTTTTCATACTGTGCTAGACATAACTTGTTCCAGATAAAAGGCAACTCATATAAGGAGCAAAAATACCTCTTAAAAATGTTGCTTGAGCTGATACTATGGGTGGTTTTAGAGAAGGGTGAACTGCTAATTACATGCAGTTAAAGCTTAAGGCTCAGTAAAGTGGATTGTGGGTTGGTAAGTGAAGGGAGAAGGGACATTGAGTGAAAGGGCAAACCCCTAATGTGAATAAAGTACACTAATGTTAAAATTATACTGAGGTTTGTTGCTTCTTATTAATGGAAATTGATTCTCATATTTCTCACAGTTGAGTTCCACCATTAGTGGCTGTTTGTTATTCAAAGTATTGGCAATCTCCCAGATGTCAGTCTCTATGGGGGTAGCACAGGAAATGCAAAATGATTTTTTCTGTTCAGATACTAGGGCTAAGCTACCACAGAGAGTATACTGTGGAGTGACCACTGCCTTTTAGTCTAAATGAAAGATCCCCAGTGACCTGTATACTTGAAATTGCCTGGAAAAATCACAGAACCTTAAAACTGAAGGGCATCTCAGACGTCATCTAGTCTGATAGTTTGATAGCGTGGAAGGAATTTTCCATGATAGTCTAGTTTGATAGCATAGCAGGAATTTGTAAGCCTCCTTTATGGAAATAGTCCAAAACTAGTTAGTGTTATAATTTAGGGTTAATGCTTGAAAGACAGCATGCCATAGTGGAAAGAATACTGCAAAACTGAAGAAAAAGAATAGAATTCAAATCCAAGAAATTTCATTTATTTGGGACTCAATTTCCTTCATTGTAAAATGAGAGGGTAAGACTAGATTAAGAGTTCTTAACTTTTTTGTCTGTTTTTGGAAGTTTAGTGGAGCTCATAGACCCCTTCTCAGAATATTGTTTTTTTTTAAATTTGTAATTGAATGAAATACTAAATTTCATAAAAATCAGTGTGAATAACAATATAATTTTTTCTCTTCCAAGTTAATGTACTCCATGTACTCAGATACTCCATGGGATCTTAACAGATCCCATGTTAAGAACCTGTAAATTGAATGATCTGAAATGTTCCTTGCAATTTTAATTCCTTTGAGGATACCCTAATTTAGTCTCCTTAAAACAAAACAAAACAAAACAAAACAAAATACCTCAAAACAGTATGCTAATTCAACTGTGAGTTAAACTCACTATGACAAGAACAAAACAGAATTTTATTTCCTCCTAATTTGTGTGTTATCCCACAAGGCAAGGCAATAAAAGGCACAGTCAATAGTAGGTTAATAATTATAAGAAGGAAATCCATTTCCAAACTGGTGAGCCAAAGTCACATTATACTTGCTTTTCCTTTAGGAAAAAAAAGAAAGCAAGCCATTAAGAACTTTAAATGAAAAAAGGAAAGAAAGAAAGAAAGAGAGAGAGAGAGAGAGAGAGAGAGAGAAAGAGAGAGAGAAAGAAAGAGAGAGAGAGAGAGAAAGAAAAGAAGGAAGGAAGGAAGGAAGGAAGGAAGGAAGGAAGGAAGGAAGGAAGGAAGCAAGGAAGGAAAGAAGGAAGGAAGAAGGAAGGAAAGAAAGAGAGAGAGAGAGAAAGAAAGAAGGAAGGAAGGAAAGAAGAAGAAAGGAAGAAGGAAGGAAAGAAAGAGAAGGGAGGGAAGGAGGAAGGAATAAAAGAAGCAAGGGAGAGAGGGAGGAAGGAAAGGAAGAAAAAGAAAGGAAGAAAGAAAGAAAAAGGAAGGAAAGAAAGAAAGAAAGAGAAGGGAGGGAAGGAAGGAAGGAAGAGCAGAAGCAAGGGAGAGAGGAAGGAAGGAAAGACAAAGGAAGGAAGGAAAGAAAAAGAAAGGAAGGAATAAAGGAAAGAAAGAAAGAAAGAAAGAAAGAAGGAAGGAAGGAAAGAAGGATATATATATATAGCATATTGTAGTCTCCAAAGTACTTTTCTTACAATATCCTTGTTATTATTTTACAGATAAAGAAATTGAGATTCAAAGAGATTGTGTGTTGATAACAATTACCCAGGGAGACATTTTAAAAAATTCTACATTGATACTGACATTTGAATTTCCATCTCTCTCTCTCTCTAACTCCATATATGGGTTTCACTGTCTTATATTTCTTCTCCCTTTTACCTCAAAATTATTAATAATTACATTGTAATTAACACTATAGCTTGCCAATATTTTACCAGTATTATGATATAATGAAATTAACATTGGATTCTTATTTAGACAATTATTTTTTTCCCTGTGGTACTTTATATTGTGTGACTTTGGCTAATCAATCTGCAAGCTTTTATTAAACTCTTATTATGTGCCAATACTGTTCTGGATAATGGGTACAATGAGAACAATGAAACAATCACTTATCTTATGAACCTTACATTGTATTGGAGGAGACAACATATGAATACAAATTATATTTTAAAAGATGTTCAGAATAAATACATGGGAGCTACTAGGTGGATAGAATACTATCCCTGAAGTCTGGAGGACCTGAGTTCAAATCTGGCCTCAGACTTAACACTTCCTAACTGTTGTACGACCCTGGGCAAGTCACTTAATCCCAATTGTCTCAACAAAACAAACAAACAAACAAAATACATACAAATGCAATACATACTTACATACAAAATATATAATGGGAATTTAAGGGATATAATTCTGAGTGGTTGGTGAAGGTTGGAAGTCGGTAAATCAGGAAAAGCCTCATGAAAGGTAGTCTAAGAGGTGGAGTTGAGAAGGGAATGCATTTCAGATATGGGGAACAGAATTTAGCATGTGTCATATATGAAGAATAAAAAAAAAACTAGTTTAACCATATCAAAGTATCCTCGAAGTAGAGAAATCTATCATAAAGTTGATAAGATAATAAAGTATATCTATATAGGACTCTAAATGCTAAATGAGTGTGGATTTGATCCAAGATGTTATAGGGAAAGAATATTGTTTGTTGAACGAGAGAATAACCATTTTAGATTGTTGTCATCCTTCACACCTGAGGAGAATCAAAAACATATTGTTGTCATCATACAATTTATCTCACTTGGCTCGCTACAGGCTCAGAAAACTCAACCACAGGTTGGTTACGAATAGTTCCTATGAACTTTAAGGATGGAGATGGCTCTAGATTTGTACATCTCATTTGCCCATCATCTTCTGCACTCCGTGCAGAGTGGTCCTGTGTCAATGTCTCCCATGTCTCATAATTGATACCAGAGTTGTCCAGAGAGACCTTGAGAATGTCTTTTATTGCTTCTTCTATGTGAGCACTGGGAGGCACTGCTTAGACCTGTACTTTAGGGAAAATCATTTTAACAGTTTTGTGGAGGATGGAGAGACTTGTGTCATGGAGCCCAACTGGGAGACTACTACAATAGTCCAGATAAGGAGATGATGAGGATCTGACTTAGGAAGGAGAAGGGATTCGATAAGGATGTGGAAGCAGAATTGACAATTGGCAACTGTAGAGTAAGGGAAAGTAAGGACTCAATGGTTGCAAACTGATATAATTGGAAGGATGCTGGACAATAGGTTCTAGCTTTTTCATCTGTAAAATCAGGGAGTTGGAGTAGATGATTCTTTATATACCTCTTCTCTCTTCTTTTTTCTGTTTTTTTTCCCTCTGCCTCTCTGCCATAGTCTGGAAAGGGGCATCTAGGGTGAGGGCAGCACTGTGATTGAGATGCTAGGACAAAACCCTCTAGGTAGCAGTCATGGCTAACGGGGCTATGTTGGGTAGGGGCTGCTTGACACAGACCCTACACCTGCAGGGTGCAGGGGTTGGCAGAACCCCAAAGGAGTGACTCAGGCAATAATTTTCAAATGTTTCTAGGTCATCATGCAGCTCATAAATATAAGGCTGGAGCTATGCCTTTCTACTTCTTAGCAGGTCAGTTCTATTCAGGTCAAAGAAAAAGGCACCTTGCCATCGAACCAATGTTTTCTGCTGAGTTAGCATCTGCTAGGAAACTGGGAGAATATGACCTCCTCTAGCTTACCAAATTCTGAAAATTTTTAGGCATTTCAACAGCATGAAGTTATCCTTATAGACTCAAATTAATGATATTCTTCAGTTCTGAATTTGAAATAACTAAGAAGACTAAACTGGAGAAGCTTTGATTTTACAGTGATTTTTTTCCCCAAATAACATTCGCTTCATTGTCCTACTTATACTACACTATCAATGACCTTTGATAATACTCAAAACACCTGTGATTTCCTTAGCATGGATAACATCCTACCTGTGGACATCACAATGCCTCTTTGAGGCAGCTGGGTAAAGCACTGGACGTGGAATCAGGAAGAAAAGTTCAAATCTTGTCTCAGAAACATTCTGGATGTGTGACCCCAAGCACCTTTAATCTCTCTGGACCTAAGAATGGGAATAATAATAACACTTATCTCAGAGTTGTTGTGAGGACCAAATTATATATGTAAAGTGCTCTGCAAACCTTAAAGCATCACATAAATGCTGAAGATGTCCCTTGGCTTTTTTAAACTCAGGTTTTTAACAGGTCTCACTTTGACTGAGGCAATACCCAATAAATGATTAAGGCCAGGTAAGAAATGAGGGAGAGAATGGCCTCTTTTACCTAGTTAAAAATAGACATACATACATATATACACACATACACACACATGTATACCTATGTGTCTGAGAAGGGAAGACCTTCAGGGTTTCTGACCAAAATAGAAACAATTGCTATTTACATTCACTTTGAGACAATCAGGGTCCAAACAATGACCAAGTGAGACTTGGTCTGGGACCTTTTGTTTGTCAATCAATGAGAGCCAGAATGTAAAAGTAAAAAAAAAAAGCAAAATATTATGTCATCAAAGTCTCAAGTTAAATGAAGCAAGGAATATCTCCACACAAGATGGACAGTCTTCTCCTCAGGTTAGGCAAGAAAAAATGGCACAAACTATTAGTCAGTGACCTAAATGGTTATAAGATGATCATCTGCTATTATTAGACAAGAGATCTGTCTGGAGGTACAAAAATATTTTGGGGAACTTTCCACGTAGTTGAGTCACCACTGCCACAGTAGACTTGGCCATCTTGACAAGGAAAAACAAGGGTGGAAGGCTATTAGTTAACTTCCCAAAATTAAGCAAGTGAACTTAGAATCTGAAGCTCACAGTTGCCTTATAATAGAACTTTGATATGATTCTATCAAATTAATATTGATTGGAATAGAGTAGGGGTTCAAATGAATTATTCTCATATTCCAAACAATTAGAGTTATTTATAAATGTAATGAATGAGTGACCATTTGGTGTGTTATGTGGATTCTTTTTTTGAACATAAATCATGTAAAATTTAAATAACAACTTTGTATATTTAAAAGGAGTAGCAAGTTATACATAATAGATTTTCAGTTTCATGTACAATCATCTTTTTAAAACCAAACTATGTTGAGAAAATGCTTGTTTTATTCTATAAATTAAAAATAAAATACAATTTTTAAAAAAGCAATTCCTTTTTAACTCTGAATGATTCTGCATGATAAGAATTTGAGTGGAGAAAAGTCAAGGCAAATGAAAGAAAATATTGGCTGATTTCTTAGTGTCATTAAGCTACAAGATGATTAATTAATACTTAGTTGTATTCCAGTTATTCCCTATGGAATCCTTTAGATGGAGTATTTATTACACTATTATAATTACATAATTATCTATATTAATAATCAAAGATATATGAAAAGTCATATGAAATAATATTCTAAATCACTACTAAGAGAAATGTAAATTAAAACAATTCTGAGATATCACCTCACATCTATCAAATTGACTAATGTGAAAAGGGAAATGACAAATGTTCTAGGGGATGTGGAAAAATTGGGACACTAACTCATTAAATTAGTAATGCAGTAATGCCGTAAAGTTATGAATTGATCTAGCCACTCTGGAGAGCAATTTGGAACTATGTCCACAGGATTATAAAACTGTGCATACCCTTTGACCCAGAAAAGACAAAAAAAATTATTTTTACCTCCAGACCAATCTCTTGCCTAATAGTAGCAGGTGGTCATCTATAACCACTTAGTCACTGACGGATAACTTGTACCATTTTCTCTTGTCCAACCTAAGGAGAAGCCTATCCATTTTGTATGGAGACATTCCTTACTTTACCCAACTTGCCACCTGCTGAAATAACTATATAATTACAATACTATAATATTAAAATATATAATATTAAACTAAAGGAATAACATTTCATGAGATGAGACAGATATTCTATAATTTCAAGTCATCCTGTCTCCTGAGTTAGACTTACTGAGTTAGTAATGCACTCCCAAATCGAATGCATCACAGATTTGATGAGGAAGAAGTGGAAAGAGTGCAATTTTCCCCTTATTCTGAGCTCTAAGGAAAACCTGAAGAACAGTAAGAAAGGCAAAGAAGAAAAGGGGTTGTAGTATTTTTTTAACCTCTTAAAGCTTTTTATTTTCAAAACATATGCATAGATAGTTTTCATCATTCATCCTTATAAACCCTTAGGTTCCAAATTTTTTTCTTCCTTTCTTCCCCCATCCCCTCCCCTAGATGGGAAGTGATATGTTAAGTGATATATTAAACGTATAATTCTTCTATACATATTTCTACAATTATGCTGCACAAAAAAAAATCAGATCAAAAGAGAAAAAAATGAGAAAGAAAGCAAAATTTAAGTAAACTACAACAACAAAAAATGAAAATACTATGTTGTGATCCACTCTCAATCCCCATAGTCCTCTCTTTGGGTGCAGATGACTCTTCATCACAAAACCATTGGAACTGGTCTACATCACCTCACTGTTGAAAAGAGCCATGTCCATCAGAATTGATCATAGTGTAACCTTGTTACTGTGTACAATGTTCACTTGGTTTTACTTACTTACTTAGCATCAGTTCAAGTAAGTCTCTCCAGGCCTTTCTGAACTCATCTTGCTGATCATTTCTCATAGAACAATAATATTCTATAACATTCATTACAGTATTGAAGTCCAATGTTGAAGTTATAAGAAAAAAGAGGTAGTTGTCTTGGGCACCTTTCCCTCATACTTCTTATACTTTATATTTCTTAAACTTATTTAAGAATTATTATTCATTTGTAACATTCATTTTAAAAATTGAATTCCAAAATCTCTTCTTCTTTCTATCTCTTCCATACCCATAGAGAAGCCAAGAAAATGTAAAATCAATTCTATGTATAAAATCATCCAAAATTTACTTCCATATTAGCCATATTGCAAAAAAAAAATAAGAAAAGTTAAGAAAATGAAAAAATAAGATTCAATCTACAATCTGACTCCATCAGTTCTTTCTCTGGAAATAGATAAGCATTGTTCATCATAAATCCTACACAATTATCTTGGATCATTGTATTAGAATAGTTGAGTCATTCACAATAGACAATCATTATAACATTGCTCTTACTGTGCACAATGTTCTCCTGCTTCTGTTCACTTTACTCTGTACCAGTTCATATAAATCTTTTAGTTTTTTTGAAATCACCTTTTCCCTACTTTTTAAATAGCACAATAGTGCTATTATTCCATCATAATCATATGCTACAACTTGTTCAGGTGTTCCCCAATTGATGGACAAATCCTTAATTTCCAGTTTGTTGCCCCTACCAAAAGAGCAGCTATAAATGTTTTTATACAAATAGACTTTCTCCTCTTTTTCTTTGATTTCTTTGGGATACAGATCTAGTAGTACTTTTGCTGGGTATATACAATGTATGAGTATACACAATTTTATAACTCTTTGGGCATAATTCCAAATTGATCTCCAGAATGGCTAGATCAGTTCACAACTTTACCAACAATGAATTAGTGTCCCAACTTTCCCCACATTCCCTATAACATTTGTCATTTCCCTTTTCATATAAGCCAATCTGATAGATATAAAGTGTTATCCCAGAATTGTTTTAATTTATATTTCTCTTAATCAATAGGGTTTAGAGGATTTTTCATATTATTTTCATATATTTTTGATTTCTTCTTCTGAAAACAGCCTGTTCATATCTTTTGACTCAGTTCTCTATATAATATATAATTATGAGGCTTTTATCAGAAAACCTTGGTGTAAAAAAAAAATTTCCCTCAGTTTTCCATCTAATCTTGCCTATCATTGATTTTGTTTGTGCAAAACTTTTTAACTTTAATGTAGTCAAAATTAAACTTCCCATGATATAACAGGTAAAATTTTTCATACTCTTCTATTTAGATCATTATGTCACTCTTTATGTCTAAATCATGTATCCATTTTGATCTTTTCTTGTTCTTCAGCATGAGATGTTGGTCTGTGTTTAGTTCTGTGTTTAGTGTCTGCCAAACTGTCTTCCAATATTCTCAGAAATTTTAGTCAAATAGTGAGTTATTGTCGCAAAAGCTTATATCTTTGGGTTCATCAAAATCTAGATTACCAGAATTACTTAATAATGTGTACTGTGTACTTAATCTATTCCAATGACCCATCACTCAATTTCTTAGCCAGTGCCAGATTGTTTTTATTATCATCACTTTACATCACAGTTTGAGATCTGGTACTGCTAGGTCAGCTTCCTTCACATTTTTCTTTTTATTGATTCCATTATATTCTGAACTTTCATTCTTCTAGATGAATCTTATCATTTTTTCTAGATCTATATAATATTTTTTTGGTAATTTGTAATGTCACACAATAAATTAACTTAGGTAAAGTTATCATTTTGGCCTACCAACGAGCAATTGATATTTTTCTAATTGTTTAGATCTGTCATTATTTATAGGAAAACTATACCCATAAATACAGGAAAACTGTGTTTATATGGCTCCTGGTTTATCTCACCAGATAGATTCCCAAGTATTTTATATTGTCTGCATTGATTTTTAAATGGAATTTTTCTATTTCTTTCAGTAAGACTTTATTGGTAACATACAGAAATGCTGATGACTTATGTGGATTTATTTTATATCTAAAGTTGTCAATTATTTCAACTAGTTTTTTTAGTTGATTTCTTAGTTATGCCATCATATCATCTGCAAAGAATGATAGTTTTATTTCCTCATTGATTATTCTAATTCCTTCAATTTCTTTTTCTTGTATTGTTGCAATAGTATTTCTAGAACAATATTAAATAATAGTGGTGATGATCTTATTAGAAAGGCTACCTAACTTATCTGAATTACAGATAATAGATTTGCTAGATAATACTTATCATGTTAAGGGAACTTAATTTATTCCTATGCTTTCTATATTTTTTAGTAAGATTTTGGAATGTTTCTCATTGTTGTCATTCTCTTTAAATTATTGATTATATCTATGATTTATACTCACTCATTCTTTAGATTCCAATTAATTTTTAATCAAAGCCTTCACAGTCCTTTATTGAATGTAATTTTTATTGTGTTCTGATATGAAGAGGATGTATTATAAAGTAAACTTTTTTTTTTACTTTTGTCCTTTTGACTGTGAAGTTTTTATGTCCTAATACATGGTGAATTTTTTTGAAGGTGAGGAAAAGATATCCTCCTTTCTACTTTGGTTCAGTTTTCTCCAGAGGTCTATCATTTCTAACTTTTCTAGAATTCTATTCATCTTCTTACTTTTTTTTTTTTTTGTTATTTATGTTTTGATTAGATTTATCTAGTTCTGAGAAAGGAAAATTGGCATTCCCACTAGTATAGTTTTACTGTCTATTTCTTCCTGTAATTCATTTACTTTTCCTTTAATAATTTAAATGCTATGCCATTTGATGCATATATGATTAGTATTTTTATTTATTTTCTAATGTCTTTTAATAAAATGTGGTTTTCCTCTTATCTATTTTAATTAGTTCTATTTTTGCTTTTATTTATATGAGATCATGATTGCTAGCTTAGTCTTCCTCAATCTGTCCTGTTTCTATCAGTTCCACTCTCTCCTCCTCACCATTCCCTTCCCCTTCTATTTCTTGAAATGTAATATCTAGGCTCTTTTTAAAATATATAATGGCTTTCAGGCCATTATATAATTATTATCATATTATATTATATATCATTATATAATAGCTTACCATTAGCCAATTCTGTTTTATGAGGTGTTATTTTCTTTAATATTTTTGTGCTTTTTACTAAGCTATTAACTTTCTTTTCATAATGTTCTTGCATAATTTTCATTTCTCTTTCCAATTTTTCCTATCCCTATCCTATTTTATTTTGAAAATGCTTTTTAAGCTCTTTCTGGTATGTTTGTTGAGTTTGTATCTAATTTTCTTTGCGACCTTGCTTTCAGGAGTTTTGACATCAATTTTTTTTCCCCTTGATTATATTTCTTTTCTTCCCTATTATCATAATAGCTTTTAATGATCAAGTTTTTTTTTGTTGTTGTTGTTATTGTTGTTTACTCATTTACTCTGAATTTAGAGACAGAGGGCTCAGGATATGAACCTGAATGACTTGACAAAGTCATATTTTTCCTCTGGGTATTACTTTTTTCAAGTGTAAATTGATGGGGCCTAATGATATCTAAGAGTCCTTCCAACTTTAAATCTATAATTCTTTGATCTTTGCTCTAAAGCTTGTTCAAGGCCAGGTGCCAAAAGTTCATAAGGATACCTGGAAGAAATATAATCAAATATCTCCTTTAAGTATTTGTTATAAGAAGACTCTCCAAACCTCCCTTAATGTTAATTTCTTTTCTTTGATGATCATCTCTAATGAATCCTATAGATTACTTGTTTGTACAAGGTTATCTGCTTCATATCTCCACCATTTGAGAACAGGGACATTTTTCTAAAGGGAGAGGGAAGCTTTCACCAGGCACATAATTAATAAATGCTTATTGGCTTGACTTTCTTGGATCATGAATGGATTAAGTTTGGGGATTAGACTAAATTGTTACATGCAGTTATGGTTTTTGACAAGTCACGTTTGTTATTAAGTTAAAAATTTCCCAAATTAATTAATTTAATTCTATATAATTAAAAACAGGCATTCCTATTATAAAGAAAAAATTTTCATGTAAAATTTATTGAGTAGTATATGCCAAGTTATACTATAATAAAAAATGGGAGTTGACAAGATTTTGTTTACAATACCAGTTCTGTTTGATAATGAAGAGGAAACCAGCAGCTCCTCAAATACAGAAAGGGGAGAAAGACTGGGCAGAATGTTGTTATTAGCCAATGAAGATTACTTGAAGCCTGTAATGTTTGAATCAGGATTTTGAAAGATGGTAACAAGATTTATCAGGTAAAGGAGAATGCAACTTTGAATTGGTAGTTTACTATTTTAATATTACTTTTAGTCTATGACATTCAATTCAAATGACAGATCTAGAATAAGTTTTAACTGCATATGAGAACTGATTAAAGTTCCATGATGTGCATCCTTTCATGCTTATACCCTCCCCCCATCCCAAATACAATAATTCTCTTGAGGGCAGGAATAATGTTTTATAATTCACTGCAGCCATAGAGCAACAATGAAATAACTTATTGGGTACTCTAAATGTTTGCAGGTGAGGGGTAAAATGCTATTTTAAGAATTGATTTTTAAATTAATGAAAAAAAATCCTGCCTCCCTTTGAAGTCAGTTTTTCTTGGCTAAAGTAAAATAGTTCAGACAAAGATTCAGTTTTGTATAATTCAGCAAACTTATTAAGTACCTATTATGTATAGGTCATGTGTTGTCCATATAGATTATGTGTATGTAACATGAATTTGTCCAAATGCAGCTCACAGGGAAGTTTTCATAGACATCTTGAATATTTTGTCCACTTCTCTCTAAGGGGTATACCTCAGAAAGAAATTTTGATTACTGTCTAGTGGAAAGCAGGGGGAAAAATCACAAGTCTAACTTTTCTAAGTCTCCCTTAGAAAGAAATTAATAGACTAGAATTTTATCTATTTTCTCTCCACACTCATTCCAAATATTGCTAATCTGGAGAATGATTTTTTTCTTTTAGGTTCACTTTCTTATCTCTGTTGTTTAAAGAAATAGGGACACTGGCAAACTTATATCTGAAGGCTTGATCCCTTCCCATCAAATGCTTACCACAACTAGTGGATAACAAATGGAAATAGAACTTATACAAACTAGAATATATCAGATAATGCACAATGTGAATGAGCTCTCTCTGGGAGCAAGATATTTCTATTTAACCCAGAGAGCATTCTTCATCTCACCCAAGGAGAAATTCCCTTATGTCTTCAGAGAAGGAATTTTTTACAAGGTAATTATTTCCCTTTTCACTTAATTGTAGAGCCCTAGTTTATATCAACCTATTTTTGAAACACTTTTTTTTTTTTTGGTTTAAAATAGCATGAATTCCTTTCATACCAGACTGAAAACAGGACAGAAAATATATTGTTTCAGCATAACTTATGACCAGTTGATTATTTTATCAGAGGTACTTTAAACTTTATTATTTAAAAGACCACTTTGTAGGGACTTTTTTCCTCCTTCCTTCATTCCTCTTTTTTTTTTTTTTTAAACTTTACTAAAGAATAGCTATCTAAGTGTTCCTGTTTGGCAATTGTCAAGTTAGCAAAAGCTGCCTGTTGGAGCTCTGGAAATCCCATTGGAAGCCAAATTCCCAGAATCCTCAGTGTCCTGCAGTCTGTGGAGAATGAATGCTTTCTGCTTCTCAGTTTTCTTTATATGGAGAGGGAAGCCTCTCACAGTGTTTTGTTTTGTAATTTTTTTCCTCTTTCCCTTCCACCATTTATTACATATGGCAAAAGTTTTAAAAAGGCTAAAATGGAAACACAATTTAACAAAAAGAAAGAGTATCTTATGGCCCTCATTTGATTCTAAGAACTCAGTCCTGGTATTTCTATTCCTCAAATTCTTTGATTCCTATGTCCCATTAATCTTTTATGTCCTGAAAAACTCTTATCACCTACGCTTGGTTCTTATTCCTTTGCTGTAGAGTAATTCAAGAAATTTTATTAACTAGCATATATTAATATTGTTGCATGGAAATCCTTCTAATGATCTCTTAATCAACTCAGTATTATTCTCCCTGTACTGGTATTTCTCAATCTATTCTCTCCTCTAGCCCTCAACTCAAATCCCTTCTTCTTCATTATCAGTTAATGATTCTTTTATTAACTTACTAATAATAAGACTGTATCCTCTCCAAAAAAAAAAATCTCTCCAGCTTTACCTTTGATTCCATCCGGGTCCTTGTTCCATTAATTGAATCTCTGCTCCACCTCCAACTACTTTTTAAAAAATGAATTTAGGAGCTCACTTATCCTTGGAGACCTTTAATAATTCCATTGCCCACCTCTTATAAAGAAGGGATAAACCTTTCCAATGGGCGGCTTGGTTGCATCACTACTTTGGCAGCCACAACAGAAAGGAGGATCTCAGGTATTTTTAATTTTTCTTTACTAGATTCTCCCTCTCAGTCAACATTTATACTTAGACTTCCCTATCCAGTTGTTGTACGGCTTTCATTCTCAAAGAGCACCAATGACATCAGCAAGGAGATGTCTTGATTTGGATTTAAATGAAGCTGATGACTTGGAACAGCTCTGTCTTATATAACTATGTCTAGATATCAGCCTCATTCTATCCTTGAGTCATCTGAATCCAGTGGTAAGATATAGTTTAAAACAATTGGTGATGGCTCTAAGGCAATGAAAAGCTAGGTAAAAATTGAAGCAAAAATTGGCCTAGTTTGCTTTCATAGTCTGGGAGAGGAAGAGCATCAGAAGTTTTAGCCAGAAAAGAATTACTGTGTATACTTACTCTGAACCATCAAAACCCAAACAGTGAGCAAGTCAGGCCTAATCTGAGGTCTATCATTGACCTATCTATGAGTGAAAATCATAAAGATTTGGGTTTAAAAATACAGTTAAGTACCTCTAGTTGAAAGGGCTTTATCAAAGCCTGGTTTTCTAGAGCTCTATTTCAAGAAATCATAAATGAAAACTACCCTACCCTAATTCTCTTCTCTACTGCCAAATTTTGAGACTTTTTTACATTTGATGTTCTTGCTTTCTTTCTTTTTTTCTAAAATTTCAATAGTATTTTATTTTTCCAATTACATGCAAAGATAATTTTCAACATTAATTTTTGTAAGATTTTGAATTACATTTTTTCTCCCTCCCTCCCTTACCTCCTTCTTCCCCAAGACAGCAAGCAATCTGATAGAGGTTCTACACATATGTAATCATTGAAAACATATTTCCATAATAGTCATGTTTAAAAAAAAATCAGAACAAAAGGGGAAAACCAAGAGAAAGAAAAAGCAAGCAAACAAACAAAAAGTTGAAAAATGCTTCAGTCTGCATTCAGTCTCCATGATTCTCTCTCTGAATGTGGATGGCATTTTCCATTTCAAATCTACTAGAATTGTCTTGGATATCATAATTGATCATCATGTAATCTTGCTGTTACTATGTACAATGTTCTCCTGGTTCTGCTTATTCATCATCATGTAATCTTGCTGTTACTGTGTACAATGTTCTCCTGGTTCTGCTTACTTCATTCGCTGCTGTTACTTTCTTAACATCTATTCACTCCTAAACCCCTCATTGCCTGAATCTCATACCTGTCATTTCATTTAAAATTTTGTGTTCTACCATCATGTACCTCAACAGTACAATTTTCAGAAAAGATGGTGCTAGACTAGTGATTTCATTGGTATAAAGAACTCCAGGAGGAGATTTCCTCAGGCAATGTGAGAGTGTAGCTTTAATAATTTATAATAATAATATACTTATATAATATAACATATTATAACAACTTATTGAATATAATTTGAAATATTTAATTTATTATATAATTATTGTTCTTATAATGATATTATTATATAGCAATTTATTATATAATTATATAATTTATAGTCTTTGACATTGTTCAGAGGGAGTGCTAAGATTTGTCCAGAATCATATAGCCAGTATGTATCAAAAAGTGGAACTTGAACTTGGAGTCTTCCTGAACAAAAAGTCAGATGCCTCTCTGCTATGTCCATTATCTCTCACCACTCTGATGCTATTCTGTTTTTTCAATCCAATAACACTGAGCCAGCCATTCTGAGAGCCTCCATTATTACTGTGCTGGAATTGGAAGTTTCATGAACTATTTCAGACTGCCAGCTACTAATTATGTCATTTATGAAGTTATATAGGTAAATACTTTCTATCTGCTTTATTTATTTACTTAGCTACCACAATTTATCACTTTAACACTAATAAATCACATATTTATACACCTTTTTTCTTTCTGGTTTGTACTTAAAATTTAATGCAAATGTTTTCTGACTTTAAACAAATAATTACCATGTCTATTTTCCGTAATATACAGGAATTAAACTAAATTAAATTAAATTTTAGGGGCAGCTAGGTAGAGCATTGGATAGAGCAGCCAGCCCTGAAGTCAGGAGGACCTCAATTCAAATGTGGTCTCAGACACTTAACACTTCCTAGCTGTGTGACCCTAGGCAAGTCACTTAACCCCAATTTCCTCAGAAAAAAATTAAATTAAATTAAATTAAATTTAAAATCCAGCTCATTCTCTCTGTGACTCCCACACCATTTTTGCAAATATGTGGATCAAAGTGATTCTGAAAGTACTTTTAAAAATACTAAATGAAATTAGCAAAAATATTCATAGTATCTGTTATTTTAAACAATTCAAATAGTGGCTTTTGCCACAAATTTAGCACTGTTGACTACCCTTTTTAAGGCACTGAAATGATTGTTACTTTTCTACTCAAGTACCTTTCTTGACTTTTTATTTCATACTAAATAAAATATGTACTTCTAAATCTATCATTCAAGGCCTTCCATAATTAATCTCTAAATCTACCTTTCTAGACTTTCCTCTATTACTTCCCTTCTCACAATCTGTCATGTTGTCTTTCCTACTATCTAGAATGAGAGTCCCCTATTTTTATCTTTTAGAAAGCCTCTTTTTCTTCAGAGTCCTAGGTGTCATTTTCTTCCAGGAAGACTTCCATGATCCACCCAGCCTGCCTCTTGAAATTGAAGTTGCCCCTTAAATTTACTCATATATAGCAATATTTCTGGACATTCCTTTTGATTCTTTTGAAATTTTCCCATATTTCTGTGTATTATAGTTAATGTTTTTCTCTATTGGATTGTTCCTTGAGATGAGGGTGTGTCCTATTTTTTTTTACTTCTGCTATCTATCCATTGCCCTTAAAAAGACATTTAATGCTAGTGTCTTCCCCTAGTTATTATCTCCAATTTGTCCTGTTATTTGTAGCTAATTATTTGTATGTTATTTCCCCTACCAGACTAAAACAGGCACTGTTTTTTGTTTCTTTGCTTTTGCCTTTTTTTTTTTTTTTTTGCATCTAGTATTTAGCATGAGTAAATAGTGGGCATTTAATAAATACTTATTGACTTACCTTATTGAATCATTGGGTTTGAATCACTTCTAATCCCAGATATTTTGGTGAACATTGTCTGTTCCATCATCCATCCAGATTTAAACTCAGGTCTTCCTGACTCCATGGCCAATGAGATGGCTTAGTAGATAGAAGGCAGGATTTGGAGTCAACAAGATTCATCTTCCTGAGTTCAAGTCTAACCTCAGATACTTAATAGCTGTATGACCCTGGGCAAGTCATTTAAGCCTGTTTACCTCAACTTCCTCATCTATAAAAATGAACTAGAAAAAAAGGCAAGTTATTCCAGTATTTTCACAAAGAAAATCTCAAATGAAGTTATGAAGTATCAGATACTGAACTGAAAATGACTGAACAACTTCTTGACTCCAAGCCCAGTAGTCTACATTGCTCTATTTATCTGCCTTTTGTAAATGATGCATTTATGTCATCTGTATTACTGGACTTCAAAGGCAATACATAAAAATACTACAAAGAAATACAAGTACCTAAAGAGTTATGGGTAAGTGATAGATAATGTCTTTCAATTTTGACCATCTAATGACAACCTAAACTTAGTGAAGAGAAGGACCTAATCAGTCATTGAATAAAATCAATGATATGGTAACATTTATTGAATGGGAGCTGTGGAAGACTACTGGAAGTGATAAACCAGTCCCCTGTATGGTCTCTCCCAGTTATGAGATGTTTCCTCTACATTTTACTAAATAAATATTTGTACAAATATTAGAAATCTAGAAATCTCATGCTTTTAATATTGTTCTTTTTATTGATTATAGTCTTTCCAATGGTAAGCCATAAATCTTTTTTCTTGCTAGGATTTGAAAATTGAAAAAGAAAATAGAAGTAACATCATTATCAGATGAATGCTTTTGAAACAATATTGACTTACAAGTGGTAGAAGCCAGGAAGTTCAGTCATTATTTGGTCTGGATATATTTTTATTTATCCAACAAGCATAAAATCTCCTGGCAACTGCCCCCATTATGAAGCAATATCATGTTGGTCTACCAGGTTAAAGAATGCTCTCTGAAAATTAGGAACACATCAAATATATATTGAATTCATGAGTTTTTCTCTGGAAGATAAAATATTGTAAGTTCTCTTTCAGCATCATTTGGTCTACAACCAGAATACTCTTCTACCAATGACTGATATCTTTACCCTTTTTAAAGATGTCATTATAGTTATATTTTTCTGCCAGACTTCTTTTCATCAGCAAAATTTACACTTTAGTTGTCTGGAGGAATAGGATTTGAATTATACTGTCCATATTCTCTCTCCTGGGAAGAGAATGCAACTCAACTTTCATTCTGATTTTCTTCCATAGCATTTTCTCTTATATATTTAAAGATTCAAAGAAAAAATAGTTCCCTGATATTTGAAAAGAATTCCTGAAACTTCTATTTTTCTCTAAAGATATTGTCATAGTTTAGGCTATCAAAATATCCCATGGTATTCTACTGAAAAAAGCCCACAAGCTCTACATTGGTCAACCTGAGATATTCAATAGTTAATAGTAAATCAAATAGTTGGGCCTGCTAATACTTTTTTAAAAATATTTTTATGACTTTCTTACATTACAATCATTTCTATATTCCTATACCAAATTGAACTCTTATCATATACAAAACCAAAGCAGTCAAGCAAAAAAACCCAATCACTACAGTGAGGAGTCCTTCCTTTCTCTGGCATAGAAATTGCTTTCATTAATGAGCATAATACAGGAAATCAGTGTACACAACAACAACAATATTATATGATGATCAAATCTGATGGATGTGACTCTTTCCAACAATGAGATAATTGAGGCCCATTTCAATAATTTTGTGATGAAGAGAGCCATCTCACCCAGAGAGAGGACTGCAAGAACTGAGTATGGATATTAACATAACATTCTCACTCATTTTGTTGTTCACTTGCATTTTGTTTTCTTATTCATTTTCTTTCCTTTTTGATCTCATCTTTCTTGTGCAGCAAGATAAATTGTACATATATGTTTACTATATTGGATTTAACATATATTTGAACATGTATAATATATATTGGATTACTTGACATCTAGGGGAAGGATGGGGTCAAGGAGGGGAAAATTTGGAACAGAAGGCTATACAAGGATGAATGTTGAAAAATTATTCATGCATATATTTTGAAAATAGAAAGATTTAATAATAATAATAGTAATAAACAAAGGAAGCCACACAAAAAAACATTTTATTGGTGTTGCTAAAGAGCCAAAAATAAATCCAAAAAAATTTCTAAAAAAAAAAAAGAAATAGCATTCATTATTGTTATCCAGGACCAGATTTAGTTATTGTAATTAACCAAGTTTGAATACCTTTTCGTGCTTTGATAATTTGCCTTATTTTAGTCATTAACTATCTTCTTGTTCCACTTAATTTGTATTGGGTCAGTTCACGTGAATCTTCTCATTCTTCTTTGACTTCCATAGCTTTCATATCCCATAACTTGTTCACACATTCCTGAATTGATGGGCAATCATTATGTCCCCAATTCTTTGTTGTAATACAAAGGTCTGCTAAGAATATCGTAGCATGCATTAAGCATTTCTTTATGCTTTTATCTTCATGGGTTATATGATCTTTTTTGTGGCAGGTTAAACCAATAAATCACTTTTCTCATATTATTTCTGATTATTTTCTGGCACAGTAATAGCAGTTAATAACCCTACCAACTATGTGTTTATATACCCATTTTTCTGTAGTCTCTCTAACTTTGACTTTTCTATATATCTTTGCCAATTTACTAAAGGTGAGGTGAAGTCTCAAAGTTGCTTTAATTTGTTTTTCTCTTCTTATTAGTGATTATAACTTAATTTTATGTGATTATTGCTGGTCTAAAATTCTTTTTCTGAAAAACATTGTCCAGAGATGCTAATATTGTTTGGTATCATCCTAAAGGGCAGTTTTTTATTTATGAAAACTTGATACATGAATAATTCAAACATTCTAACATTATTTCTGTGGAAAATGTGTTCCAAATTTCAAGTAGCTGAATACAATCAAACTTTTGTAATGTAATCTGTTTAAGTTATAGTATCTTCCTCATGAAGAGACATCCCACTAAAACCAAAGTAAAACAAAATATAGCACAGGCTTTGTCCCTTGGTTTGGTGTCTGAAAACATTAGCTCACAAGTCCTCATCATTGAATTTAGCTTTAAAAGATAAAGAGTTGACACACTTATCTCAAAACAAAAGCAGTTTATAAAACAGTATGGTTAGAACAATAGCTTCAAACACTTCTCTTCCTACACCTAGGATACATTATCCCACAAACACAAAGCATCTGTGTGAGCACAGACTTGGAGTCTGTTCTGGAGAGGCACACACTTAGGAAATATTTGTGGTTAGGCTCTTCATATTTCTGGTATACACATTCTTTCTTTTCTCATAGAGTCCTCCTGCTGCTCCCTTCTCAGACAAGCCTCTCTGCTAGGAAGGTCAGCTAGAATTCCCTGAGTGCCTCTGTCCATCATTCCATTGCCAGGGCTAGTTCTGTCTTGAATCCATAGTCAGCTTTGAAATTACTTTCTGTTTGGAATTCTCTTTTCTTTCCCTATGTGACTCCATGAAGAATGTGGGTCTCTCTTTCCTGCTTCTTAACTATGCTTCACACACTGGAGCTGACAAGCTCTGGAACTGTTCTACTATATTTTAAGGGCCACCTGATGCATGACCAATCTTTTGTTTACAATTCAATCAAAGCTTTTTCAGATTTTGTAAAATGATGCACACATCCTATCAATTACTAAATCTTCCTTCAATAGTAGCTCTTCCTCCACAGTAACTCTCATAACTTTTTCCCCAACTCACAGAGCCAATCATTCTCCACACCCAGTCCAATCCCTCATCATTTATTTCCCAGACTTCCTTCCCAAACCTGCTAATTGATAATTCTTGCTTCAAATCTCTCCACTCTCCAAAGAATCCTCCTTTTAGCTGCTAAAGTGATTTTCCAGAAGGTCAGCATTGTACTTATCAGTCCGTCCCTACTAAATAAATTCCAATGATTCCCTATAGCCATTAGGAACATGTATGTGCTCCTTTGGTATTTTTTAAAAAATCTTTTCATAATTTTATTATACATCACTTCTTATACTCTACTGGACACTTAATACATGCTTATCGATTGACTGCCTGAAAAACATAACATTCCTAGATTTCTGGATGGATTTTCCTAAATCTCTTATGATTTCTTTATCTTTTGTTGGATAAGATGGAGAGATGTGGTATAACAGTAGAAAATTTAGCTGGATTTTTATTATTGGTCAGGTTTTTAGACCAATGCTCTTTCCACTACACAAACGTACTTCTCACTTATCCTTACTTAGATAGGCCTTTGATTTCCTTGGTGCAGAAACCCTTTCTTCAGATATAGAACATAAACATTCCCAGGCCCAGGCCCACAGTAGGGATTGAGATGTAAAAGAGAGGCCAAAGGAAAGAAGGACTCTGTATAATCCACAGGCTTCATATTCTTGAAGTTTGAGCCTTTTGGTATTTGTTTGAGTTACCCTCACTAAAAAAAAATCTACAGACATTCCACTGCCAAGAGAGAGTAGAGCAAAAGGTAGGGAAAATTTTTTTAAAAAACAACCACAGAGCCAGGAGGGAAAAGACTTCATTCAGTAAGGAAAGGAATAGTGAACCACTATGTTTTACTCTGTGCACTTTGGCACGGTCCCCATTGCTTTTGGCCAAATTTTCTGTTTGGAGCGGGTGCCCAGGGATTATTCAATCAACTTCCAGGCAAAGCTGAAAAGAGCTAATTGAGCGGCAGAAGCCGCGGGTGTATGTCTGGCTTTGTGCGCGTGTTTGCACAATGCTCTTTCCTGTTATGACTGCTGGCCAGCTTGGGTTTGAACCGTTGGGGGTCTTGGAGTAAGGAGGGAGGGTGGGTGAGTTCAGTGCTTAAGTCTATTTGTTCCCCGTCCCGCTTACCAGCACCTCGCTTTGTCCCTTCAGCTGAGAGAATTCGAGAGCATCGCGGAGAGCAGCTGCCAGCAGAGATGGGTTCTGCCTCCCCCAGCTCCCAGTTCACCTCCAGCCGGGTGCTCGCTCTGGCGGCCCTGGCGCTCGTCCTACTGGTGTGCCTGGGGCCAAGTGAGTGAGACCTTTGCATGGTGTGGCGCTGTCCGGGGCTGAAGGGAAGGGACTCAGGCGGGGAGTGGGGGCGGGAGAAGAGAGTGACTTACTAGCACTTGCTTTACAAGTATAGCTGCCTGTATTAGGGATCTGTTATGGGTTGGAATGAACTGGGATGGGATGGGATGGGATGGGATGGGATGGGATGGGATGGGGGTGAGATGGGATGGGATGGGATGGGATGGGATGGGATGGGGGTGAGATGGGATGGGATGGGATGGGATAGGGGTGGAAAAGATAGTTAAGAAAATAGCCTACATTATTCCCAGAATGGAGCGTCAAGGGGAAGAGTAGGAGAAATACAGAGCTCAGAGAAGGAAGATAGAAAGCTCCGTGAGCTTAGAGATGGAGAGAAAAAAAAAATCAACAAATTAAAATCTGCAAATGCTGTAATGAAAAGCAGGTGTTGTAGTAAAAAAAGAATTGTGTAAGAAATATGAGTTAGAGCATTAGCACTGACTCTTCATAGCTGTGTAACCACTAGCAAATGACTTAACATCTCTGAATCCTTAGTTTTCTCTGGGTGTAAGAGGCCCATGGCAGAGTGGTTTGAGGATTCACTTCTGAATCAGAAAAAAAAAATTGAGTTTGACATCTCTCTCAGACTCTTGTTAGTTGGGTGATCTTAGCCAGTCACAAATTCTTAGTGCTTAGATAAGTATCTAAAATGATAATTTGGGGAGTAGGAATTCTCAACATCACAGGCACACTCCCCAAAATTCCTCAGAGTAATCTACTATCTACTAATCTATCTATTAATAATATAGTAGATAATACTATCTACTAATCTACTATTACTATCTGCTTCATAGGGTCATTGTGAGGAAAGTTCTCTGTAAATCTTAAGAAAGTAAAAGTGGAAGTCAATTCTGAGTCTTCTAGTGAACAGAAGGGAGATCCTTGATGAGAAAGATAAGAGAACAATTAGGAGTCCATTTTAGAATTTTAGGTGTAAATGATAATGAGCAGGTGGAGGAATTAAGAATTACTCCCTAAAAAAAAAAAAAGAAAAGAAAAAAAAAAGAATTACTCCCTGTTTGGGCATTTCCCATTCTTCACCTCTTCTTGCACTACCTGTTCTTAGATAATTTTCCATTAAGTGACTAGGTGACAGGGGAGGTAAAATAATTGTACTGTAGTGAGAAGACTTGAGTAACGTGAAATGAATTGTTCCTATATATATTCTGGCAGGAACTGGATAACAACATCTTATGGATGTATTCTTCTTTGAGTAGCATTAAGTTACTTTGGAGAGTCCTTCCTATTTCGAGATTTTAGACATATGACCATAACGCTGGAGATGGAAGTGATGTCACAGGTTTTCTAGAGCAGAGCTTCTTAAACTTCTACTTTTTCCCAAAAAATTTTTATGTGAACATGTATATATAAAAGTATACAAGGTAGATAAACAAATCAAACATTTGCTGATAATAAATCATAATTTCATGACCCCACATTCAATTAATGAGACCTCACATGGGGTTGTGAACTACAATTTTTAAAATGCTGTTCTAGTTCAATGACTTCATTTTTCAGAGAGAAATTGAGTCCCAAAGAGATGAGATAACTTCCCCATAGATATGTCAAAGGCAGACTTTGTTAGAGGCAAGATTTGAATTCAGGATTCCTGATTCCAGAGTTCATGTTCATCTCACTATATAACAAATTGAAAGTTCATGAAGTGGGTTGGAGACTTTTGAATTAAATAAAGGAGGGTTATGAGGACACATGAAATTTATATATATTTGAATTTCTATCTTATGATTGTCTTCCCTGACTTTTAAAGAAAAACTAGTTAGATCCAACCATTCTGGAGAGCAATTTGGAACTATGCCCAATCCAGCCAATGTCTCTACTGGAGCTATATCCCAAAGAGATCATAAAAGAGGGAAAAGGACCCACTTGTGCAAAATGTTTGTAGCAACCCTTTTTGTAGTGGCAAGGAACTGGAAACTAAGTGGATGCCAATCATTTGGGTAATGTCTGAATAAGTTATGATATATGAATGTAGTAGAATATTATTTTTTTATAAGAAATGATGAGCAGGCTGATTTCAGAAAAGCCTGGAGAGACTTACATGAATTAATGCCAAATGGAGTGAGCAGTACTAAGAGAAAATCGTACTCAGCAACAAGATTATATGATGATCAACTATGATGGACTTGACTCTTTTCAACAATGAGATGATTCAAAGCAATTTCAATAGATCTATTATAGAAAGAGCCATCTGCATCCAGAAAGAGAACTATGGAAACTGAATGTGGATCAAAACATAGTATTTACCTTTAAAAAGAAGAAAAATGTTTTCCCTTATTTTATCTCCTCTGTCATTTTTTATTGGAACATTATTTGACTAGCGGGTAAATATACAAAAGAAAGGCCTCCCTCAGATACTTGTTACTGTGATTCTGGGCAAGTTGCTCACCCTCTTTCAGATTCAGTTTCTTCATCAGGAATATTAGAGGACTGGACTTAATTGTCTCTAACATTCCTTCCAGTTTTAAAACTCTGACCCTAAGAAAAGATCAGAGTGATATATGCTACAGGAAATTAGAAAAATAAGCTTTTTTTTTTTTAATTCTAGAAAACTTAGAAGAAAATAAAATAAGTGAAAGAAAGTGAAGGGGAAAAATTCATGAAAATGTCCTGCTCCATAATAAGATACAAATATATTCTGCCTTAAATGACATTTGTCATTAATATAATCCTGTTTGAAAATAGTTGCTCTTTTCTATTCCTCCCTGTAGAAGGGATTGGGAAGATAATTGTTTTCACAAATCTTAACAGTCATCCAAGTTAACCTTTTCCTGTACCAGAATCTTCTCTACAAAATTCATGACAAATAGTCATTTGATTTCCACTTAAAGGCTTTCAATGAAACCATTGTCCCTTGAGGTATCCCATTCTATATATTTTTTTAAATATTGGGAAGTTTTCCCTGACATTCAGCATAAAATTGCCTCTTTGCATCTTCTATCTATTGCTCCAGTTCTGTCTTCTGGGGAGAAGTGCAAATCTGACCTACCTTTTTTGTACAATCCTTCAAATACTTGAAGGCAGCTGTCAAGTCTCCCCTAATCCTTGTCTATGCTGAACATTGCCAATTTCTTGAGAGGCCTTTTTATAACAGAGTTTCCACTTTCCCTGCCATCCTAGTCTCCCTCTCCTGAACTTATTCAAGTTCTTCAATGTCCTTCCCAAAAGTTAGTGCCCAGAATCAAACATAATAATCCATATGTGGTCAGGCTAGGTGGAATACCGCAGGACCTGCCAATTCCTTTATGTTGTATATCATATCTCTCTTAAAACATACTAATTTAGAATTTATCTTTTTTCCCCTGTCTTATGTCAAATTATTGTTTCATAATGAGTTTCTTTTTGTTGTTCAGGCATTTCAGTCTTGTCTGACTGTTCATGTGTCTATGAACAAAGATAATGGTATGGTTTGTTACATTCTTCTCCAACTTAATAGATAAGGAAACTGAGGCAAACAGGATTAAGTGATTTGCTCAAGGTCACAGAGCTTTTGAGTGTCTCAGGCCAGATTTGAATTTAGGAAGATGTGTCTCTATCTTCTTAGGAAGGTGGAACCCTATGCACTGTGACAACATCTACCTGCCCCCTCTGTTTTCAAGTTTTGATATTTGTTTTAGAGTGATTAAAGGGAACCATGCAATCCTGCAGATAATCTTTATTTTTCCTTTTTTAGATGGCACAAAAGGAAATAAACTCAAGCTCATGCTTCAAAAACGAGAAGGTAAATAGACTGAAAGTTTCAATCTTAGTGGAACTTAAGCATATCAAAACAAAGTTGTGAATTTCCGCTTACATGCTTTTAAAAATCAAAAGTGTTTCTATTTGGTCAATTTGAAGATGTGTGTATGTAATGTTATATTAGCTTAATAATTTTGCTGATAAATTGATAAAGGTTGTTCCTCTAGAAATCTATCAGTGTGAACTTTGAATAAAGGAACCCCAATGTTTCAGTGTTCATTGAATTAAAACCAGGGGACATTTTAGAGAGTGTTTTTCTGAATTCAAGTATATTTTTCCTAGCTTATTGTTCTTTGAAGTGCAATAAAATTTCAATTTCATGAAATACTTAGGGAATGCAGTTGTTCTGGTTAATTGGATTTTCTATGAGCTGAAGATTAAATAGAAAACCTTTTTTTATCTTCCACCATTGTTATTGAAAATATTTCTTAAATCATGTTATTTTTAACTGGAAGCAACTAGAGAAAACATCTAATCTTGTATGTTTTAAAAACAATTAAAAAAGAAATAACAACATTAAGCAACAATCTAAACTATACTTGCTCAGTGACATTTACATTTAAATTAAATTTTATTCATAAAGTTTCATCACATTTTTTTCAGTCCTTCTTGCTAAGCTTCCATTGATAAATTCATTTCCATTCCCTTTTCCTCCTATGTTCATAGGTAGTGGGTATTCTATTCTTCTGTTGATTCTCCTTTTTATTTTTTTCTTTGCATCATTTAAATATTCTTTCCCCAGATCTTCTTTGTAAATCCTCATAACTGTCTGCTTATTTGATTTAATTATTCTGCTATGCAGCAATATATTTAACTACTTCCCTATGCTTAACAATATATCCTAAAAATGCTATTTAAAAGAGCTATCTGCTCAAAGATTCTCCTAACAATATTATATGTAATTTAAAAAAACAGCATCAACATCACTGGAAGCAATCTTGAAGTCTTAAGTGCTTTTGTGCCTTAGTAAATACACAATGGTGAAAGATCATTTCATTTTTTATATTCAGAGCCATAATATCTAGTACAATGCTTGGAACATAGTAGAAGCTAAACAAATGCTTGTTGGTTAAATTGACAGTGGGATCTTTCTTTTCCTATTCACCATATTGCAGTATCTTAGGGTGTGTGTAGCATCCAGAGACCTGGTTCTGCTATTGTGGCCTTGGGAGGGCCAACCATGTTCTTGGGCCTGAATTCCTTATCTGTAAATTGGGGTTGGAGCCAATGATTCTTGAAATTGTTCTTTTCAGGTCTAAAATTCTATATTTACAAATTTCTGGACATTAGTGATCATTGTTCTATATTACAAATATTTCTATAATAGAAACCTGGCACTTTCCAGGGAAGCAGGGGACCTAGTGTCTTCTGTGTGGATATTGCCATTTTAGGTGATAAGACATATACCAAACCCCTATTATACTTTAAAAGAAATAAAACTTCATAAAATCAACATGTAGAAGCATGTGGAGATGATAGAGCCATTTTTCTTGAATACTGAGACTATATTTTTCATCATGGCATGGTAGAAATGGAGTTTTGAAGGGGATATAATGCATTTTTATACTGATTTATGCCAGAAGAGAAAAAAATCATGTCATGTACTTTGGGGTTGGGGGGAATTGATCATTTCAGCATCTGATCCAACTAAGGCAGAAGTTTCAGTAGGTGAAAACAAAGCAAAGGAATTTTTAAGCAGCATGAAACGCCAGAAACGCCAGCTGTGGGACCGAAGTCAGCCAGATGTACAGCAGTGGTACCAGCAATTTCTCTACATGGGTTTTGATGAAACTGTAGGTATACTTTTACTGTATTTTTTTTTAACATTAGGATCCTCTGCTGTCATATAAAAGATGAGAAGGAAGGGAAAATGAAGGGTATCTAAAACATAAATTATTGGTTTTGTTTGGTTGATATTTTTTTTTAAAAAATTTTATATCAAACATTTCCTGATATTTCTCTTTCCCTGTCTTTAGAGTCTTGCCTTATCACAAAGGAAAAATAGATAAAACTAGCCAACATAGGGATTATCTATAAAACATATACCATCTTCTGTAATTTTCCTCTTTCCCAAATAAGGGAAATTGTGTGTGTGTGTGTGTGTGTGTGTGTGTGTGTGTGTGTGTGTGTGTGTAAGAGAGAGAGAGAGAGAAGAGAGAGAGAGAGAGAGAGATCTGGGATTAATATTAGCTGTTGCCTTTAACCTAAGTTTTACAAATTACTACTCTCTCAACAATGTAAGTATTTCAATTGAAGCTTTTAGTTGCATATTAACTAACTTTAGTAATAGATGGATATCTTAGTACTGGTCTGCCTAAATCAAGAGATAATACTGTTTGGCAAATCTGGGAGAAAGGTTTGCTGAAGCATGCATTTAACTTCATTGCCCAGTCTTTGCCTGGATCTCCTGAGAGTGCCTGGTCTCATGATCCTGAAAAAAATCTTCCAACCTCACCTCAAAAATGTCAAAAACAGCAAAGTTGGGACTATGGGATGTGAGAAAATAGGAAATGGAAAAAAAATGATATTTAAAAAAAACAGGCACACATTCATAGATTTCAGGGTGATTTCCAGAAATGCTGTAGTAAAAGCAGAATTTTTAGTCTATCTATACCTAGTCCAAAGTTGTAGCTGAAATAGTCTACACAGGATAGAAAATACTGTTAAGAGGAAATTTTCCTAAGGAAAATTCTAATTTGTGCCAGTAGAAGGAGAGTGAGGACAGTCGTGGAACTGAATGCCCTTTGCCTGAGCATTTCATGGGTGGCCTCTCTGAGTTGAGCCACTGAGAAGAACTCAAGATCTAACTCCCATTCTGGAGTGGGTGGTACCACTTAAGTACTCAGAAGAAATAATGAAGGAAAAAAAATGTATTTTAAGCCTAAATGCCAACCTAAGCCTAGGAATGGAAAAAACGTGAATTGGGCTTAAATTTAAAGAAGGATATAAAAAATAATTGTGAAAAAAAAAGTTAGCAAAAAAGAGAAAATCACAACATCTTGAAGAATGAAAGATTGCCTTAACTCATTGTTCTAGTTCTCTTTCCTCATGAATACTTTGGACCCAAAAAGGAATATAGCAAAACTGATTGAGGGCAGTGAAGTAATATAGGAGGATCTAGGTGATACAGCAAATAGAACTCTGGGCCTGGAGTCAGGAAAACCTGAGTTCAAATCTTGCCTCAAACACTTCCTTCAGGGTGATTTCCAGAAATGCTGTAGTAAAAGCAGGATTTTTAGTCTATCTATACCTAGTCCAAAGTTGTAGCTGAAATATTCTACACAGGATAGAAAATACTGTTAAGAGGAAATTTTCCTAAGGAAAATTCTAGTTTGTGCCAGTAGAAAGAGAGTGAGGACAGTTGTGGAACTGAATGCCCTTTGCCTGAGCGTAACATCCAAAGAGTTTACCTTTACATAGGTTTTGAAAAGCTCTGTACAGAATAGCATAATGGAAGGAACTGAAGTTCACATCCAAGCTCTGGTACTTTAACTTTGGGTAACCTATTGAACCTTAATCTCCTTATCTGTAAAATTAGGAGGTTGAACTTTCAAGCTTGGCCTTTAAAGTCCCTTGCAGCTCAATATCCATGATTCCATAATCAAGCTCCTAGGGGAAAATATCTTTTATATAATTTATATACTCTCTCAAGACCTATCTCCTCTAGTGACCTGGAATGCTATAAAGGTATTCTATAATTACACCTCAACATTCTTGCTTTGATTTCCTATAACACATATAAACCTATTTGTTGTTGTTCAATTATTTCAATTGTGTTGATCCCATTTGGGATTTTCTGAACAATGATTTGTTATTTCTTTTTTTCACTCATTTTATAGATAAGAAACTGAGGCAAATAGGGTTAAGTGACTTGCCAAGGTCCCACATCTAGCAAGTGTCTGAAACAGGATTTGAATTCAGAAAAATGAATTGTTCTGACTCTAGGTTTGGAACTTTATTCACTATACTACCTAGCTACCCCAGTCTAAAACACAGTTCTATCACTTATTTGTATACCAGTATTAATTTTTACTTCAAATAAAAGAAAAATTCTTCAAGCTCCTATTTTATGCAAGACACTATGCTAGGGGCTAGTGAATGTAAATATAAAAAAAGCGGTCTCTGACCTTGAGAAATTTACATTTGAGTGAGGCGAATAAGACACATAGTTACATGACAGAGCAGAATGATGAGTGTCATCGAGTGATACAAAGTGCCACAGAAATTTTTAGGAATAAAAAATCGTATTGACTTAAGGGCTCCAAGAGAGTTTTATGAAATATGTGGTTTTTGACATGAGTCTTGATGTATATGAATTGGATTTCAATGGTAAAGATAAAAAAAATGCTGCTCTTTTAGGCAAAGGAAAGACTGTAAGCAAAAGGCATGGAGGAGAGAAAGTAGCAGCACTTACTTGATTTTCTGCTCATTTTTTTAACGGTTGAGAGCTGCTCCTAGGTCAAAGGGGAGATTATTCCAAGCTTCCTGTACAAGGTTTTGCAATGCCTGGGGGCTGGTGGTACCAGCTTCCTTCTCAGACTTGGTAGGCATGGCCAACTTCTGTTTATTATGCTGGAGGGTTCAGGGACTCACTATTTGCTTTCTGTAGTTGCATTGCAGGTCTTGCAGCTAGTCTGCTGATCCATTGGCTTCTGAACCAGGGCAGAATAGCTAACAAGCAACACTTATTTGAAAAACAATGACTAGTAGCAGAATTTGATAGAAACACAGGATAATAGTAAGAAAGATAAAGTTACAAAAGGAGATTTGTATCATAAGTGATACAGAAAAGTTAAGACTAAGTATAATAGTCAAGGGGAACCCATTAAAGGTTTTTGAAACTACAGTGAACATGATTGGAGTACCACCATAATTCAGAGAAAAAGAATTACAATGGGATTCACATGATCCATATTTTTTCATGTATTTTTATTCCTAGTTAGTACAGTGCTGTTATGCAGTAAGTGCTTAATAAATGAATGTTGACCTTACTTGATCCTATTTCCTGAATTTTATGAGAACCTTATTTCTAAGTTCAAAGTGTTGTTTATTTCTGACAAGTGATGATTCTTGACAAAATGATGTAAAAGAATGCTAACTTCATTTGCTACAACTAGTAAAATGTTTTGTAGTCATGGTAAAGGCTTTGACAAGGGAATTGAAGATGCAGAGTAAGAAAGACCTGGATTCAAACCCAGCTACTATCACATATTGGTTGTGGAGGCCCCAAGAACGGGCATTTGCCTGCTTTACTAAAGAGAATTTAGTGTTATATCGATCAACTCCTAAGTTGATATATTAAAAAAGAAAAAAAAGTCAAATCTAACATTAGACTTAAAAATTGTTCCTTGTAAGAAACAATTTCAAAAATGCTGAAGTAAATTCCTTTTCAGCCAGTTTTTACTTCTAAGCACAAGAAATATGGCATACTTTTAAAACTTTTAAATATTTTTATTTAGTGATAGTTTTTAAAATTAAAAACATTATATACTTTATTTAGAGAAAGTACCTGGGTCAAATTACTAAATTTGGATGGGGGATAGTTTTTTGAGAGGGAAGGATTTGGAAGGGGGCATTTTTGTTACCTCAATTCAATGCTCAATATTCTTTTTGATTCAGAAATTTGAAGATGATGTTAATTATTGGATAAACAGAGGCCGAGATGGTCATGACTACTATGGAGGTTATTACCAGCGTCATTATGATGAAGATGCTGCTATTGGGCCTCGGCATCCCCACACTTTCAGGCATGGAGCTAGTGTCAACTATGATGATTATTGAGTGCCTTTTCTGATGCTCTGGTTTAGACACCAGGGTTTTGTTTTTGTGTAAATTTGCCTCACTGGATTGTTGTGAGGATCAAAGGCAATAATTTGTGTGTAAAGTACTTTGTAAACTATAAGCATCATTTAAATGTGAGCTATTATTATTCCTATTTTACCAGTGCATTTTGAAAAGATTTTTATTTGGTATAAATTTAGTCATTCCCAAACCAAAATAAAAATAAAAATCTTGTTCATGTTCTCCTATAAGTTCAACACTGGAGGTCCACTTCATATGTTAGAGGCCTTCTCCATTTTATCCTGTTACAAAAGGAAGGAAGAAATGAAATTTTATGCAAAAAGTTATCAAGGCTGGTTCAAAGAATGCTAAAGGTCTTAGAGCAGTATCTTAAGACTACTCTAAGACTCTTGGGATACTCTGTTTATTGACTTTAAAGAAATAATAACAATAGTGTTTTATTTGCTTCTGTGTCCCTATTTCTTATGTACATCTTTTATCAGATTTTGTTGCTGTTTTTTTTTAGGAGATAAATATAATCATAGTCAGCAAGAATTTTGTTGTTCTGATATTGTATTCTTTATTCTACATTTCTTTCTATAGATCTTTCCATGTTTATATTCTTATATATTGGCACAATAATCCATTCTGATGTATTTTCTAACTCCCTGTATATTTCTATTTTATTTTAATCCATATATATCTTTCTCTTTATGATTCTAATGCAATTGCTAAGGAATAGAAATGTCATCTGAAGTTTGATTGTATGTAGGTATGTATTGATAAACTATATCTTATGATAAAATAAACTCATTTTTAAAATGCTTTTTGCTGCTTTTGTTTGTCAAAAATCATGTTTATTTTGCTAACAATTACTTTGTTATGAATTCATTTAGTGTTTCAGAAGCTTGACTATAGGTTACCACAGCAAAAAGCCAAGATTCTTTTGTTATCATTCTAATGAATCCTTGGGATTTCTCACATATGCTACCAAGTTCAATATAATACATCACCCACAAGATGTTGTATGAGAAGATTTTTCACTTTAAAAGTTGACTTTAAAATCGACACTATACTTTTTTTTCAGGATTGGTATAATAGAATAATAAATAAATACTGAACTATGTGCTGAGGATACAAATTAAAAAGAAAGCTCCCTCCCCTGAAGAAACTTATTTTTTAATGATGGAAATAACACATATAGGAGAGTAATGGCCAAGAAGGTGTTCTTTGCTCAAGAATGTTTGTGGGATAATGTGTGGAGGCCTCAGGGTCAGCCAGAGTCAGGATAAGCAACAGTCCTTGGTCTGTAGGGGGAGAAATAAAGGAGATGGACTCAACTGCCACAATCTCTCCACCAACCTCTCTTCTCCTTGTCCTCCTACAAAGTGAGACTGGTTTGTCTCACTCCACCCCCTAATCCCTCCTACAATTCTCTGTGTACACTAAAAGATCGAGCCAGCATAGAATAGTGAAAAAGATCATTTTTCCAAAATATACTAATAGATTATTGTCCAATAGGTAATTAGCCTTAAGTGCTCGGCTGTCTGATTTCAATGCACCTACTCAGAGTTTCAGCCTTTCACACATTTCAACTCCTACTAAGATTTGGTAATAGGTTGAAGGATAAGAAAGAATAAAAGAGGAATAAAAAGAAACAGAGGGGGGTGGTGAGCATGAAGCAGAACTGATTGTGAAGTAGGATAGCAGGTTGAACTTTTTTTTCAGGAACAGCCATGACAGGATTTCTAATATTTGTGAGCTATCTTGGTCTGAGTATATGCAACCAACCAAATGGTGTCATGCCCCTAGAATGAAGGCAGATCCATTATGAAAATTCAGCATTATCACAATCCAGGTGTAGAGTTACATTGCCAGGGCATATAACAAGCCAGTTACCTCCCCCTGTGACTTGTATCACAGTCCTGGGTGGGAAAGAAGCCAGTGTTTTCCCTTCCAAACCTCATTATTGGGCCATTTCCATAGTCTTTCACTGGCATCTATGGTGTTGTTGGTCACTGTTTTCTGTAACTCTCTCCCCTCCCCTCTCCATCTTTTATTCTTCCTTTTAGCTCCCAGCAGATGGTATATGCTCTTCATAGTCTCTGATCAGTGGTCCTTTGTAGCTTCACTTCCCATGATTCCCTCTCAGCATAGCCTCATCTCCCATTGTTTAGTTAAGAGCAAAATAAAATAAAATAAAATGTAAAAAAAAGAGCAAAAGAAAAAAAAAAAAGAAAGAAAAACCTTTCACGCTGAGACAACTCTAGGACATCTGCTTGAATCAAATTTGTATTAAGTGTCCTTTAGCAAGGCTAGGGTGTCTAAGTTCTTATTAATATTATTGGGAACACAAGTCCTTTTACTTCTGAGTTTCTAAAGGGATTATGATATTATCCTTCTTGTACTATTTGAATCTCTGATAGAGAAAAAGTAAAATGGTTTGAGTCAGACTAGTCATAGGATTATAGACTTAGATTCAGAAAATTATCTTGTTTTTCCAATAAGAAAACTGAGAATCAGAAAGGGGAAGGAACTTGCCTGATGATATATAGACAGTAATTCCTATATGTGGTAGTAAACTACCATGGGGGGGACCATTTATGGGCCAGCTTAACTAAAGTTCAAGTAATAGGATATTAATGCTCTCCTTCTCCATCCATGCTCAGCCAAACTAATTCCTAAAGACAGCACCAAATCCACTTGTATTCTTAGAATCAAGCATCCCAAACAGTAGTTATTCCAAATGCTAATGTTGCTAGAGCCATAGGCCTCTTTGAGTCCATGAACTTGTTCCTAGGCTTCTTTCAAAGGAAGAGAAAATGTTCCTACAAGCCTATGCCTCTCACATGAAAGCTGAAGCTAGAGTTTTGGACCACATTGGTACTGCAGGAGACGTAAGCCTTCATGGGCCAAAATAAGCACATGAGAAATGAGTACAAAGTGCTTATTCCAAAAACCCATTTTCCTTTTTTTCTGTTCATTTTTAGAGTCTATCTCTAATCCAGCCACTGCATAATCCAGCCCAGTGTGAGGTTCTTAGGGAAGGCCAATTCTACTACCACCATTTCTGAACAATTGTCTAAACAGATATGTGCCATATTTAACAACGGCTCACATTAAGACCTGGAGCTAGAGGTCTTTTTCAAGTATCTGAACTTTAGAAGTATTTTTAGGGTTTCTAGAGTGGAAAAAATAATTCTAGGTAAGCCATAGAATTATGTAAATAACTTAATTTTACAGATCATGGGATCTCATTTGTATATGGGAAATGATAAAGGGAAAAGTTTTTGTTCAGTCATTTTCAGTCATGTCCAACTTTTTATGGCCCACATTTGGGGTTTTCTTGGTAGAGATAATGAAGTAGTTTGCCATTTCCTTCTCCAGTTCATTTTGCACATGAGAAATGGAGGCAAACAGGGTTAAGTGACTTGCCCAAGGTCACATAGCTAGGAAGTATCTGATGCTGGATTTGAACTCATAAAGAGGAATCTTCTTGACATCAGACCCAGCATAGCTTCCCCAAACCAGTATAAACTATATGAACAGGATCCAAGTGTGTAGGATCATAGAGTTAGACCTAATAAGAACCTGAGAGATCATTTAGTCAAAATGTTCCTGTTGAGGTTGGGTAGGGATCCCAAAAGTTTGAAGTCACAGACAGGTGTTGCAAGGTATCTCAAAAGAATATGCAGGCAAAATATTTATGCAGCTCTTTTCATAGTGGCTAGAAACTGGAAATTGAATGGATGCCCATCAATTACAGAATGGCTGATTAAATTATGATATATGAATGTTATGAAATATTATTGTTCTGTAAGAAATGACCAGCAGGATGAATATAGAGAGGCCTGGAGAGATCTACATGAATTGATACTAAATGAAATGAGCAGAACAAGGAGATGATTATATACTTCAACAACAATACTATATAAGAATCAATTCTGATGGAAATGACTCTTTTTGTCAATGAGAGAATCCAAATCAGTTCCAATTGATCAGTGATAAACAGAACCAGCTACATCCAACAAAAGAACACTGGGAAATGAGTGTGAACCACAACATGGCATTTGTACTCTTTTTGTTGTTCTTTGCTTCTATTTTTGTTTTTCTTTCCAGGTTATTTTTACCTTCTAAATCCGATTTTTCTTGTGCAACAAGATAACTATATAAATATATATATATATTGCATTTAACATATACTTTAACATGTTTAACATGCATGGGACTGCCTGCCATCTAAGGGAGGGGGTGGAGGGAAGAAGAGGAAAAGTTGGGACAGAATTGTTTATAAGGGTCAATGTTGAAAAATTACCCATGCATATGTTTTGTCAATAAAAAGCTATTATAATAATAATAAAATACAATAAAATAAAAATAATATGCAGGCTTGGATCTATTTCCTAGACAAGGAGCAAAGTTTTATTGTAATTGTAATACATACCAATTGCAGCAGTCTAAGTTCCAAAAGAAATTAGCAAACTGCTAAGAGAGAGAAGACACTTTTATCCACTTTCTATCACTGACATGCTAATTCTATGACTCAGGGGTGGGACTGGGGCCAGAGAGTGGTCTCTGGAACTTGGTTTTCACTGACCAACAGATTATGACTATTGCCTTAGGTGTTTGGTCTGTGGAACTATCCTGAGGCCAGAAGCTATCTGACAGTCAGCAATGAATTGAGAATCTATTTAGAATCGGACAGATTGTTGTTCTTAGACTAGGAGTGTGGGAAGTCCTTGAGGCAGATTCCAATGCCAGAAGATTTAGGGTTATGACTTGTTAGAACAGAAGCCCCAGTAAAATTAGAGGAGCTCAAAATCATTGCTGTCTCCCCGAGAAGCTATATTGCATCATTTTCCCCTCTCAAACAGTTGTACCCCAAATTCATTTGAAACAAAGGGATGGAGATCTCATCTTCTGGAGCAGCCTCATGATGATAAGGGCGGTAGAGCTGTCCCTACCCAGTGGGGACCACACCAGGGAGGAGAAGCACATGATTTGAAGATGGCAGCAGTGACATCTAGGGGATATTGAGTGTCCAAATCAGTCAGGCTGTGATATTCAGATTGAATGAGTAGTTGGAAGTTCATCGCTTGGAGCCTGGAGGAAACAAATCTCACAACTAGATTAAAAATGCAGGGGCAAAATATGAGCAAAAAAAGAATAATTAAAAGTGGAATTAGTATAGGGGTTAGTTGAGACAATAGCCAGAAACCCCATCCAAAGGAAGACTGAGGGGGTTGAGTTGATATTTTCATGAATGTCTTGCATCCAGCCAGCTTTCCCTAAGATTCTTGTAGTACAAAACTCAACCTTCTCTGAGTTCTTGATGTATATATAGCAGGAGGTATTGACACCTCCACTGGAGGCAAGAATATAATCCAAGACCAACCTGTAATCTAAAACCATGTTAGCAAGAGTCCAGAGATTCTTGGATCTCTCAGAGAGATGTGCAGTTTCGCTGGCCCCTGATTGATTGTGGCAGTCAAGTTGAAGAAAATTTTCTCATATTCTAAGTAGTTTATTGGAGAGCAAGCATTGCTATGACTTTCCTTAAATACCAAACAACATTTCCCCCAAATCCCCGCTTTTGTCTCCTTGAAGGGGGTGAGGGCAGTGTCTGAAGCAGTGGCATTATACACAGTGAAAGGAGCACTCAGATGACCTAGGGTGCAAGAGTCATCATGTGTAAAAAGGTGTTAGACAGTATGACAGATTGAGAAGGGCTCCAGTCAGAGCCCTTTCCAGGTCCCTCAGAAACATCGAAGTAGAATGGAAAACCCATTTTACAAAGAGAAGCATATCCCTAGGTGCACAAATGGTACCTGAGATCAGATTTTGTAGTAACTTCTTAGTTAATTGTCCCTAAGGATGATTATAATCGCATGACATTATATCAATTGGAATGTTAGTTCTCAGGAGGTTATGAAGAGGCTTCAAGGAAGGTAATGTACAAGCATTGTGAGTGAGTTTGCCAGAATAATTTGGAATGGGTGTCCCACAATTATTATGTGGGTAAGAGATCCTTTCCAGTAAGAAAACAGGGACTAGGCAAATTAAAATTATTCCCCTGGGAGTGGGTAGCTAGTAGAAAAGCTAGTAGCTGGTAACATCCAGGGGGAAAATGGTGACATTTGGGAATGGAACCTTTGCAAATAATGAATCAGGTTCCCACCAAGAGAGCTGAAGAGAAAATACTAAGATGAAAGCTCTCATCCTTGGAGGTTGTTAAAAGTACATCAGAAAAAAAATAGACAAGAACAAGAAAGAAAAGTAGAGTGAGGGAGAGAAGAACACAGACAATTTCACCCTTCTCTCTCCAGAGTGTTTTCAGGAGTCCTATGAAAGAGTAGTTTCAGGTCCTCTATGGGTTCACAGAAATATTCAGGAATATCTGAGGAAGAAGTAACAGAAGTAGAACTTTTAATTCTAGAAACATGAGTTAGGGGAAACATTCGAGTTTGCACCCAATTCTCTTGAATCTCCAGGCATAGTTTAGTAAGGACTGACAGCTCTGTTTAATTGTTTCTTCTACCTTATGAAGAGTGAAGATAAGTTTCATAAGGGATTGGAGAGCATTTTTTCCCCTAATGGATAACTTGGTGAAGGCCAAAAAAAAGTTTCTATCGGCTTTCCTCTGGGATTAGAAAATGGCCTGAGGATGTTTGAAACTACCCAGAAAGAGAAAGGTTGTGTCCCCTTTCTTTTGCAAGGAGCTATAAGAAGAGGTGTAAGAGTCAGGGAGCTTGAGATTTAAAGATACCATGATCAGGGGCAAATAGGCAGCAGCTGAATCTGCAAGTCTGTTTCCTTTGCATATTTAAGAGGAGATTTTTTTTTTTTTGTTAAAAATCCCCTTTCTTTCCATATAGCCCCATAAGTGTGCAAAATATGAAGAGCATATTTGGAGTCTGTATAGCTGCTCACTCTCATTCCTTTCTCCAGTTCCAAGAAAACTGGACCCATTTGTAAACTATTCACCATCTGGGTTGTAACACTAGACCGAGTGTTGTCAGGGAGCAGAGTGGCAGGGTTGAGAGTATGGCACACTAGGAGAGTCAAGTTGGGGGTGTCTAGCAGGAGAACCTGATATCTGGTAAGCTTCCTCCTAGCAAGCCCTTTGGCTTCCAAAATGTTCTGATGAGCTTAGAGGCTTCCTCAGTTAGAAGGGATGTGGCAGCTAGCTCTAAGGCAAGTAGTGGAGACCCCTAGGATCTGGTCCTGCCTGACAACAATGTACAGTATAAAAGGCTTTAGGTAGGGCTAAGGCTGGGCAAGACATTAGTTTAGCTTTCAGGGTCTTAGCAAACTGATAAGATTGTGTGGGTCTTTAAACAAAGAAATTCATAACCCTATATGGGGAGAAGGGAGGCTGGAAGTTAAGAGTTTGTTTATATGGCTACAGCCAGAGAAGCCTCTCTGCAGATCAAGATATCATCTAACCCATACTGGGCTATGGTTCATTGTGGAGGGATTATGTTCCCCTGGATTTGCCCCTTCAAGGGCAAAAAGAAATTGTGAGTCTTTTTGCAATGGTCTGCAAAGGAAAACATCTTTAAGATCTAAAGTAGAAAACCATTGTATCCCCTGGGATACTTGTGTTGGGTTCATGGCTTCTACTGACCATTTGCTCTGATTATAGAAATTTACTATAAGAGAAAAAAGCAGGAACATGATTATAATAGCATCAAAGCAGGATCTTTAGCCCTCAGTCTGAGAGCACATACATCATAGGATAAAGCATCCGTAGATCTGTTTGACAGCCAATCATGCAGTGATAATTCCACCTCATAGCCAACTCAGGAATAATCAGGTGGGAAACAAAGAAACAGAACTAGAAAACTGAGTCAGAAGGATCCCATTTTAAGCAGAGGATAAGGTTATCCTCCCAACTCTTGCCTAGACAAGATGTCCACCTAGAAACTTATGGAATTTCTTTCGAAGGGTGGACTACTGACTTAATGATCAGGCAATCAAATTCATAGCTCAAAAGAATATTAGTTACAGTCCCTAGAGATTTTATCTCTAATAACAAATTCTACCAATTGCAGCTTGGAACTAAATATTTTAAAAGTTTACCAGGACTTATACCCATAGGAGATTTTGTTTAACATGTTTTATATGTTTAAAACTCAACTTGGTGCAAAGGATCAATCAATAAACAAGGATATAAATTTTTAGTAAATGCATTCCTTGTTTAGAAACTATAAATCTTAAATAGGCTCATTTCTCAGGGCTGATGACCTTGCTTACCCTGATGGTTTCAAGAAAACTGGCAAGCTTATAAATTAAGGGGAGTTGACATAGATCCTAGGGAAAGGGCTGAGCTTGCTGTTGCTCACCCCAACTATTCTTAGTGTTTTCCTGGGCTATGATGTTTAGTACCTCCCCCCCAGTCTGTGAAGGGGAAAAGTATTGCACACTTCATACTTGGAGGTAAACTGATAAGGCTTAACATGATGACAATAACTCCAAGTAATTTATAACTTTAGAATTTGCCTAAGTAATAGCCAAATAGTCTTATCTATAGTTCAGAAGAAGGATGGATTTATTTTCTTTTATATTCAATATTTTTATTTTCCTCAGTAATATGTAAAATTATTTTTTGACATTTGTTTTTAGAACTTTGAGTTCCAGATTCTCTCCCTCCCACCCACTCCCTCCCTTCCCTTAGGAAGGTACATGTAAAGTTATGCAAAACATTTCAATAAAAATCACATTGTGAAAGAAAACATAAATCTCCCTGCCCCGCCAAATAACTTTCAAGAAAAATAAATTTTAAAAAAGTGTATACATCAATCTGTATTCAGACACAATCAGTTCTTTCTCTGGGTATGGAGAGAATTTTTCATCATAAGTCCTTCAGTCTTGGATCATTGTATTGCTGACATTAGCAAAGTCATTCATAGCTGATCATCCCACAATATTGCTATTACTTTGTACATAGTACATTTCACTTTGAGTTCATGAAGGACTTTCAGGTTTTTCTCAGAGCATCTCACTTATAATTTTCCATAAAATAATACTATTTCATCATAATCACATACCACAATTTATTCAGCCATTCCCCGATTGATGGACATCCCCCCGATTTCCAATTCTTTGCCCTGAGAAGATAGCTGCTATAAATATTTTTGTAATACATAGGTCCTTTTCCTTTTTTTCCCCCCAAATCTCTTTTGGGATTCATGCCTAGTAGCATACCACTACTTGTTAGGTCAAGGAATATGCATGATTTTGTAGCCCTTTGGGCATAGTTCATATCTTTTGATCATTTATTTGACTCAGTTTCTTGTACATTTGAGAAATTTGCTTCAAAATAATTTTCCCAGTAACTATTGCTAATTGTATTTGCTCTCTTGTTTATTCTCACCCCTTCCCTCAATATGCCCTCTCTTCTATCACCCATCCCCCTTCCCATATGCCCTTCTCCTCTTTTCTTTTGAGGTAAGATAGATTTCTATAGCCATATTGAGTGTGTATGTTATTTCCTCTTTGAGCCAGTTCTGTCAAGAGTAAACTTTTCGCAGTCCCCTTCCTTTCCACCTTTTCCCCTACACTGCAAAAAGCTTTTTCTTGCTTTTTTTTTTTTGTAGCAGACAATTTACACCATTCCATCTCTCCCTTTCACATTCTCCTATTATATTCCTTTCTCACCCCTTAATTTATTTTTTTAGATATTATCCTTTCATATTCAACTCATATCTTGCCTTTGTGTATATATATTCCTTCTAAATGCCATAATAATGAGAAAATTCTAATGAATTATAAGTATAATTTTTCCATGTAGGAATGTAAACAGATAAACCTTATGAAGTCCGTTATGATATCCCTTTCCTGATTACCTCAAGCTTCTCTTGAGTCCCGTATTTGAAAATCAAATTTTCTATTCAACTCTAGTCTTTTCATCATAAATGCTTGAAAGTCCTACATTTCATTGAATATCACCTTTTCCTCTGAAGGATTATGCTCATTTTTGTTGGATAGGTAATTTTTGGTTACCTCCAATTGCTCCATTGCTCTCTGGAATATCATATTCCAAGCCCTGCTTGCAATATTTTTCTTTGACCTAGGAGTTCTAAAATTTGGCTATAATATTCCTAGGAGATTTCTTTTAGGAGGTGATCAGTAGATTCTTTCCATATCTATTTAGCTTTCCAGAATATCAGGACAGTTTTCCTTGATAATTTCTTGAAAAATGATGTCTAGGCTCTTTTTATTTATTTATTTTTTGATCATGCTTTTCAGGTAGACCAATAATTTTAAAATTATTTCTCTTGGATCTATTTTCCAGGTCAATTATTTTTTCCAGTAAGATATTTCATATTGATTTTTTCATCCTTTTGGTTTTATTTTATTATTTCTTGATTTCTCATAATGACATTAACTTCCATTTGCTCAATTTTAATTTTCAAGAAATTATTTTCCTCAGTGAGCTTTTGAACTTCCTTCCCCATTTGGCCTTTTAAGATATTCTTCTCCTCATTAATCTTTTGTATTTCCTTTCACACTACTCTCAATTGTCTTCCCAATTTTTGCTTTATCTTTCTTATTTGATTTTCAAAATCCTTTTTGAGCTCGCCTATGGTCTGAGACCATATTTTTCTTAGAGACTTTGGATGTAAGAACTTTGACTCTTTGTATATTCTTCTGAATGTATGTTTTGATCTTTCTTATCATCATAGTAACTTTCTATCATCAGAATCCTCTTCTGTTGTCTACTCGTCTTCCCAGATTATTATTTGGCTTTTAACTCTGTATGGAAGTAGGACTCCATTTCTAGGATGAAGGGTTTCCTGTCCCAAGCTTCTTTATGGAAGTAGGACTCCATTTCCAGGATAAAGGGTTTCCTGTCCAAGCAAAACCAGAGGTTTTGTGCAGCTGTTTTTGGAAATCCTTCTAGGGATCTGATGACAAGCGTTCCTTTCAGCCCCGAGCTATGAGAAATATTTTCACTCCATTGTGGCTATAAATTCTAATGTCCTAAAATGACAAGAGTTTTTCCTGAGAGCTAGTAAAGAGAGTTTGTGAGCTGAGGCCCTATGGAAGCTGCTACTTCCACCACCACCCATGCTCACTCACTTGCTGGTTTCTCAAGCCCTTCATCCTACTGACAAACCTCTCCTGTTGACCGTTTAAACTATCTTCAGTTAGAAAATGTCTTTTTGTGTTCTGATATGCTAAAACTTGTTTAGAGTCATTAGTTAGAAGAATTTGGAGTGATTTGGGGGAGGGCTCTGTCTCCAGATGGGTGGGTTTTCAAGGAAAGATAATGGAAATTTGTTTTGATTGACTACACATATTTGTAAAGGGAGGTGTGTGTGTGTGTGTGTGTGTGTCTAGAGGAATTTGAAAGAGGAGGGTCAAGAAGGCAGATTTTTGTTGATTAAAAATATATATTTATATGTATGTGTGCATATATATACATACATGTACACATGTACACATACATATATTTAAAAGAAAAATAATGAGTTCTTTTTTATGCTGAGTTTGAGAAGCCTTGAAGATATGCAATCTGAAATATCCAATATAAATAGCCTGGGAGAAAAGCTAGAGCTGGATATTTAAATCTGATAGTCATCTGCACAACCCAGATGTTATCAAATAAAAGCATATAGAGAGCTGTATTATTTATACTTCAGAAACCTATGTTGTCTCTGAGAGATCATTGTTTCAATTTCTACATATTTGCAAAAAACCTCCCTGATTGGGGTAAAGGGGGAATTATTGGAGTTGCATCAGAAAGAACCAGACTATTAGCACCACATCAGTGGCTAAAATCAAGCTGAGGGCTATGCTTAGTTTCTCATCAGTAAAATGGGAATGATAATAATACCTATACTTCCTAATTCACAGGGGTGTTGTAAAGAAAATTTTTGTGTTTTTAAAAATATAATTAAAATTTTATTTCTCATTTCTGACTTTTTTCCCCTCCCTCCTGCTCTTCTTCTGCCCATTGCATTATTCTGCAAATAATAATACCAACAATATAAAAAAGTCATGCAAGACATAATTCTACATTAGCAATGTTGCAAAAGGAAACACAAACAAAACAAAACAAGAAAAATAAAATGAAAGAAAATATGTTTCCATTGTCTTCAAGAGTCCATCAATTCTCTCTCTGGAGGTGAATAAAATTTTTTTTTTATCATGAATCCCTTGGAATTGTTATGGATTATTTATTTCTCAGCCTTTCACACTGATTATCATTACATTATTGTTCTTACTGTGTACATCGTTTTAGTTCTACATATTTCACTTTCATCAGTTTATATAAATCTTCCCAAGTTCTTCTGAAATCATCCCCTTCATCAGAAGGAAATGCTTTGTAAATCTTTGTTAAAATCATTGCAATATATGTCAGTTTTTATTATAGTTTCAAATATGACTTTTAGAATAACCTGATATTGATTGTGCGATCTTTTTTTCATAGACAGGGAGAAAAAAACAGAGAATGAATTTTGACTGAATTGAGTAGAAACTACAAATAGTAATTTTGATTGCTCACATCTGCAAACCCTAACATAATGCCTCTTCTGAAAGTAAAAAGCACAGACCAGTCAGCTGGGTGCTGCAATCAGGGAAATATGTTAGCCATTTCTTGGCTAAGTCCAGTTCCATTAATGGCAATTGATTGAATGACAAATGAAACTGATTATCTCCTCTTTTCTGAATAGAGGTCATCCTTCTCAGTTCTGTGTCGCCTTGTTCAGCTGGTAGAAAAACTGATGTGAAATCAGAAACAGGGAGATAGAAATCTCAGAGATATTTGACTGGGAAATCTTTTTGAACAGGGTGGTGGAATCTAAAGCTTAGTGGCAGCCCTTGGTTTTCTTGAAGAGGGAGGACAGTCATATGCAAGGGAAATAGGAAGAGGGAGAAAAGAACTTCTCATCTATTCATGAGCAAAATTATTAGCATTTTATTTACATAAAATGTGCAGGACTCCTGTGTGACCCTAGCTTGTGTCTTAGGACTTTTATACTATTTATTAGGAATGTGAATTTGTGGAGTCCATTCAATTTTCCAAAACTACTTCATCTTTATCGTCCTTTCTAGTGAGATGGTACCCAGGATCAGAGTATGTGCTTTAAAGATTTGAATTTCAGTTGAATTCCTGCCTCAGTTGGTCAGTGCCACTTGGATGCTTGGATGGACCACTATATCTAGGCTGGCTCCAGTCATCCTTAATTTAACTTGCTGGTGAACTTCTCGCCACTAGTGAAACTTCCAATCTCCTCTCCTCCACTGCTTTCCTGGGGTTCCTCCTCTCCAATCTCCTGTTCTCCCTCTGTCCATGTGGGGAATCATACCCTTATGTGTGGGTGCTCTGTACCAAAGAATATAAATGTTAATTGCTAATGCTACGGTTAGTGATAGTGCAGAGAGTTGTAGGAATCCCCTTTTTTTGGTTGCAGGCGCAGGTCTGACGTGAAAGAATTCATAAACCCGAAATATTAGTGACAAAAAGGAAGTTTTTTTTGCACTGAGAAGTCAGCTGTGTTAGCAAGATTGACTTCTTCAGTGGCAAGGTCCTGGCAGAGAAATAACAAGACGTTTTCACTAAGAAGAGGGTATCTTTACAGAGGGCAGAAGTCCTGGTAGGTGCTGTGTCCAAGAGGAGAGGTCCCTTGACAAAGCCTACTACTTTGGGCTTCTGCAAGAAAATGAATTTAAAAATTGCCTTTTTTACACCAAATTTTACTCGGGGTTTCAATTGAATGAGATTTCTTCTATGTTGTCATTGCCCCCAGGCCTGTATTTCCAGTGAATTTAAGTTCCAGTTACTAGGAGTGGTCTTGGACTGATTTTCAACTCAATAGAGGATGTAGCTAGTCACCAACAAGATAATTTATCTTGATTCCCTGAGGTGGGCCTCTTCCAGAGGAGGGTTTCTCAGAGTTCACCCTGTGGCTTCCCCCCCCATAGTCAGGGAGGATAGTTTCAGGGTTCATACCCCTCACCCCCATCACTAATACTTAGCAAGGTATCTTGGAATTTGGCAGCTAGATGTTTTTTCCCCATATTTATTTATTCTATTACTTTTAAAATAATAGAGACAATTATTTGGTTTCATGTAGTTTTCATTTATGAATTTTTTTGAAATGTAAACCCTGAAAAATCAGGCTATGATAAAGCCCATTGTGATTTAATTGAAGCTACTGGACTATACCTATAAATCCAAATCATTCTGGCTCTCACTGATTGGCCAATAATAGGTCTCATTTGCTCACTGTTTAGGTTTTGATGGCTCAGAGTGAATGTGAGGAGCAATTTTTTTTCTATTCTGGCTAGAAACTCTGAGGCTCTTTCCATCCCAGAATGATTCTTTTTATGAAGGGAAGCTAGGCCATCTTTTGCCTCAATTCCTATCCAGTCTTTGGTTGCTGAATGGATCTTGACCCCGACAAACTGAGTCCTTGGAAAAACTGAGCTTAAAAAGACCAAGATCTCCCATTGTATCCAGGACCATCACCAGTGGTCTGTCATTCTGACGCAAGTCTTGATACGGGACTCCAACAACTTTGGAGAAGAGAATGAGGCTGAAGACTGTGTGCAGTCTATGCCCTGTCAGAATGTTAAATTTTCCTATTTAACTGATGGAATGTTAAATCAGTTGTTAAATTTAACAACTGATTAAATTGTTAATGATGTTAAACAATTAACATTTGTTTAATGTTTAATTAACATTAAAAATTTGACTTGCCCGTGGTACATTAGGAAAAACACTTATGTTTGGTGAAAACTTGAGAAATGACATCATTGTTATAATAAAGTAGTTGAAAGACCATCATATACAAGAAAGATTAGACTTATTCTGAGAATCCAAAATACAGACCAGGAACAATGGATGGAAATCATAAGGGAAGCAAATTTTGACTCAATATAAGGAGAATCTCACAATTAGAACTTCCCCAACCCCTCCCCCAAGAAAATGGTCTATTTTTGAACTACTGAGTGTTTACACTTCTAATACTTATTAGAAATATTCAAGCAGAAGCTAAATAACCATCTGCTATGGATATGTTGAAACAAATTATTGCATTGACTAAAAGGATGAATATTGAGTGCTAAGGTCCCTTACAACTCTTAGATTCTATGATTCTACAAACGTTTTCCTTTAAAACCTAATTGATGATAAGGCACCTGAGTACTTAACACTTATGATAACTTCTCTGAAATTCAATTTCTTCATATGCAAAATGGGAATATTTGTAGTATCCACCAGACGGATCTCCTTATCTGGATCAATCAATCAATCAATAAACAGTTATTACCTTCTATGTGCTATTATTATTGTGGTTGTTGCTTGTTCTTCGTTCTTGAAAAGGGCCATGACATCAGGGAAGTGATGTTATGACATGCAAGTGATTTGGAATGAAGTGAGGGAGAGCTGGGAAAGATCACCTGCCTCATTTTTTCCTTTAGACTCATTTAGGTTCAGTGGCCAGATACAGATTAGGATGACTGAAGATGGCCAATATGCACTGATAGAAAAATCCCATATACCAATTAAATCACTCCCATTCCCTATACGCATTAAGTCATGTTTATCCTCACAAAAATTACTTTTAATTTTAAAATATTTAAAAATATATAAAAATTTAATATTTAATATAAAGTTATCTTTAATATTTCTCTAGGTACAAAACTGAGAAAATAAGCCAAAATATTCCTGGTTTTACACATCACAAAATGACTTCTTCCCTAAACTTTTCTTAGAGCATTATAATCTCTCTTATATTTTTCTATTCTACACTGGTTCACCATTACCCTGTAACTATGGCAAGTTTATTTATGGAGATGTCATATTCACTCTGCTAGACTGTGAGATCTTCATGGACAGGGGCCATATCTTAATTATTTTTTCATTTCCTTAAGTGACTAGAATAGGGCTCTACACTGTGATCCTAAATCAATGGTTGTTGGATGAATGAATACATAAGAATAGGGATAAAATTTACTATTTCATTACCCTAGGGAATTCTCAGATGTGGTAACTTCCTATAGCAATGTAGTTTTTACATTCTCTGTGCAGTATAGCCTGTAGAGTTACTATCTCAATTTCTTTTTGCACTGGCAAATTGAGTCATTTAAAGTGGGAGCTAATAATTTTGCCCCTCAGGACTCTAGGAATAACTCAGGAGTTGGGAGTGGTTTTCTAACACTATTATTCATAGAACTCTACAGTAGAGAGACCCAACAAATATGAGTTTCCTGATGATTATCCATTGACAATAGCTAGCTAGACAGACAATTAGCTTTTATAGATAGTGATTTACTAAGTTGGCACAGTAAGAATAACTGGTACAAAACATCTTCCCACTCTAGGGGCAAACTCCTCTATAAGTACATACAAAGTCCAAGAGGAAGTAAAATGAAGGTTAGAATACAAATGGCAAAAGAGAATTTCTTTCTTTCCCCTTCAGGTATAGCTTTCTAGTGTAATGCTGGAGAAACTGAGGCAAGATAGAGATTAGAGAGTTTTAATATTTTATTTGAAAGGGAGAGATTGTGCTGGGGCCATGCTGCCCCCAAGTCTGATGTCCAAGGTATCCAGCAACTAATGTGTGCTTCCCATGAAGTATATATACACGTGGCTCCAAGGTACCAGGGGTTAGACCAAGGCAGGGCAGAGTCAGAGCACTGAGATCAGGAACAGACTATCAATCAGTTCTGATGGAGTGAGGGGAGGCACTGGACATTCTGATAAGTTAGGATGGGGAGCAGCAATGGACATTCTGATGATGTCTAAGATACAAAGTCTTTCTCCTTATCTGGATCATCATGATTAGGAGGAGGGGTGATATTGCAGGATTGAGCAGAACAATTAGGAATTGAGGCAAAACAATTCAGGGAAATCGAGGCAGGACAATTTAGGGAAACTGAGTCAGAACAATAAAAGGGAACTGTGGCACAACATTCCATACTCTCTCTCTTCTGAATATTCAAATCATTGAAATCACCTTCCTCTTGATACCTGGAAGGTCTAGCACCATAATTTTGACCAACCCTATGTGAAACCAAAATAAAACTAGAAAAATGCAAGGACTTACGGCAAGGACAAGTCTTTCCCTGATAACCCCAGAGTTAATAGCAATGCAGAGGTTCCCTGTGGCAAGCATGTCAGGTCCTCTGCAGTTCTGGAGAATCCAGAGAATCCAGAGAGTTTGAGATGGACAGTTCCCTGTAAGTTAGGTGTCTGTAGTCATTTGTGCATTAAACTCAGTCTCTGCTTATAGAACAGCAGGGTTCAAGGGGCAACCCTCTCCAGAGGAGGAGGGTGAAGTTTGGAGTAGCTCCACCTGTCCCCACCCAGGGGAACAGACAGGGCTGCAGAAAGGATCCAGATTTCTGATCAGAATGTCAGAGTGTGCATAGTAAGATCAAGGCAGGCAAACCCCAAATTTTTAGAGGCCTTAGACCAAACTTCAAAGTCCTTTGAGAATTCTGAAATACTAATTAAGGAACTGGGGTTACAGGAGTGGAAAAACAGACCAGAGAGACTGCCAGTCCCAAAACAGGTGTCTGATTTCTGGTTGTTTCTTAAAAATAATCCCCAAAATTGAGTCTGCTAGGGTAATTCCAACAGAATAAGGGGGTTTCAAAGTTAAAGCATAGTAAAAATGAAAAAAGGACTTCTAGAAGGCTTTCAATTCAATCTGAACTAATGAGATAGGGGGTGGGGCAGAGGTGCCTAAGGCAAAGTGAATAGGAACTAAGGGTTTTCATCCTTTCAGGTATTGAGAAAAATCCACCAATTTCATCAATTCCTGTCTCTTCCACCCTTTTTTTTCCTCATGGAAAGGACGTTCTGATAAGTTAGGATGGGGAGAGGTACCCAATATTTTGATGTCTAAGATACAAGGTCTTTCTCCTTACCTGGATCATCGTGATTAGGAGGAGGGGTAATGCTACAGGATTGGGCAGAACAATTAGGAACTGAGGCAAAACAATTCAGGGAAATCGAGGCAGGACAATTTAGGGAAACTGAGTCAGAACAATAAAAGGGAACTGTGGCACAACATTCCATACTCTCTCTCTTCTGAATATTCAAATCATTGAAATCACCTTCCTCTTGATACCTGGAAGGTCTAGCACCATAATTTTGACCAACCCTATGTGAAACCAAAATAAAACTAGAAAAATGCAAGGACTTACGGCAAGGACAAGTCTTTCCCTGATAACCCCAGAGTTAATAGCAATGCAGAGGTTCCCTGTGGCAAGCATGTCAGGTCCTCTGCAGTTCTGGAGAATCCAGAGAATCCAGAGAGTTTGAGATGGACAGTTCCCTGTAAGTTAGGTGTCTGTAGTCATTTGTGCATTAAACTCAGTCTCTGCTTATAGAACAGCAGGGTTCAAGGGGCAACCCTCTCCAGAGGAGGAGGGTGAAGTTTGGAGTAGCTCCACCTGTCCCCACCCAGGGGAACAGACAGGGCTGCAGAAAGGATCCAGATTTCTGATCAGAATGTCAGAGTGTGCATAGTAAGATCAAGGCAGGCAAACCCCAAATTTTTAGAGGCCTTAGACCAAACTTCAAAGTCCTTTGAGAATTCTGAAATACTAATTAAGGAACTGGGGTTACAGGAGTGGAAAAACAGACCAGAGAGACTGCCAGTCCCAAAACAGGTGTCTGATTTCTGGTTGTTTCTTAAAAATAATCCCCAAAATTGAGTCTGCTAGGGTAATTCCAACAGAATAAGGGGGTTTCAAAGTTAAAGCATAGTAAAAATGAAAAAAGGACTTCTAGAAGGCTTTCAATTCAATCTGAACTAATGAGATAGGGGGTGGGGCAGAGGTGCCTAAGGCAAAGTGAATAGGAACTAAGGGTTTTCATCCTTTCAGGTATTGAGAAAAATCCACCAATTTCATCAATTTCCTGTCTCTTCCACCCTTTTTTTTCCTCATGGAAAGGACGTTCTGATAAGTTAGGATGGGGAGAGGTACCCAATATTTTGATGTCTAAGATACAAGGTCTTTCTCCTTACCTGGATCATCGTGATTAGGAGGGAGGGGTAATGCTACAGGATTGGGCAGAACAATTAGGAACTGAGGCAAAACAATTCAGGGAAACTGAGGCAGGACAATTTAGGGAAACTGAGTCAGGATAATAAAAGGGAACTGTGGTACAACACTACTAAGTTCTTTGTGAAGTTCTGTAATGTATAAAAAGTTCAAGAGACATGGTTTCTGGATAAATAATCATTTTACTAATTACACTAGTAGATAATTAATGAAAAGGGTCAGTGGCATTCTTAAATGCCTAAGATCCCTCATGAAACCCATTCAATACTTATTTGCCCTTGAATGAATGGGTGTTCAAAACCCATTTTGGTTTTTGTTTGGTATTGGCTAAGAAATAGACTAGTTGATCAGTGGAATAGGTTAGGTTCAAAGGAAAAAATAGTTAATAACTTTAATAATCTAGTGTTTGACAACCCAAAGACCCCAGCTTTTGGGATAAGAATTCACTATTTGACAAAAACTGCTGGGAAAGTTGGAAACTAGTATGGTAGAAAGTAGGCATTGACCCACACTTAACACTGTACACTAAGATATGATCAAAATGGGTTCATGGCTTAGGCATAAAGAATGAGATTATAAATAAATTAGAACCATAGGATAGTTCACCTCTCAGACCTGTGGAGAAGGAAGGAATTTATGACCAAAGAAGAACTAGAGATCATTATTGATCACAAAATAGAAAATTTTGATCATATCAAATTGAAAAGTTTTTGTACAAACAAAACTAATGCAGACAAGATTAGAAGGGAAGCAATAAACTGGGAAAACATTTTTACAGTCAAAGGTTTTGATAAAGGCCTCATTTCCAAAATATACAGAGAGTTTACTCTAATTTATAAGAAATCAAGCCATTCTCCAGTTGATAAATGGTCAAAGGATATGAACAATTTTCGAATGAAGAAATTGAAACAATTTCTAGCCATATGAAAAAATGCTCTAAGTCATTATTAATCAAAGAAATGCAAATTAAGGCAACTCTGAGATACCACTACACACCTGTCAGATTGGCTAAGATGACAGGAAAAAATAATGATGAATGTTGGAGGGGATGCGGGAAAACTGAGACACTGATACATTGTTGATGGAATTGTGAATACATCCAGCCATTCTGGAGACCAATTTGGAACTATGCTCAAAAAGTTATCAAACTGTGCATACCCTTTGATCCAGCAGTGTTTCTACTGGGCTTATCCCCCAAAGAGATACTAAAGAAGGGAAAGGGACCGATATGTGCAAGAATATTTGTGGCAGCCCCTTTTGTAGTGGCTAGAAACTGGAAACTGAGTGGATGCCCATCAATAGGAGAATGGCTGAATAAGTTGTGGTATATGAATATTATGGAATATTATTGTTCGGTAAGAAATGACCAACAGTTTGATTTGAGAAAGGCCTGGAGAGACTTACATGAACTGATGCTGAGTGAAATGAGCAGGACCAGGAGATCATTATATACTTCAACAACAACATTATATGATGATCAATTCTAATGGACGTGGCCCTCTTCAACAATGAGACAAAACAAATCAGCTCCAATAGAACAGTAATGAATTGAACCAGCTACACCCAGCAACTGTGACTCAGGGAAATGAGTGTGAATCACTATATAGAATCCCCAATCCCTCTATTTTTGTCCACTTGAATTTTTGATTTCCTTCACAGGCTAATTGTACACTATTTCAAAGTCTGATTCTTTTTGTACAGCAAAATAATTATATGGACATGTATACATATATTTTATTTAACACATACTTTAACATATTTAACATGTATTGGTCTACCTGCCATTCGGGGGAGAGGGTCGGGGGAAGGAGGAGAAAAATTGGAACAAAAGACAACTGTCAATGCTGAAAAATTATCCATACATATATCTTGTAAATAAAAAGCTATAAAAAAATAAAATAAATATTTTTTAAAAATTTAAAAAAAGAAAGAATGGGTGTTCTTGAGGGTGACAATCAACTAATTTTGGTTAACAATTAATAAGAAGAATAAACATTCTGATAGCTGGATCTATTTGGATGAGGTGCTAAGGGATAGGACTCTGAACACTGTTAGACCACTTCACCCTTGGACAATCTAGACAAAAGATCTATACTCCACTCCATCCCACCTCTAAACCAGAATAAAATAATTCCCCATTTGGGTGGAGTCTGAACGAGTTATGAAGAAAGTTAATCCAATCTCTTTATCAGCAATGTCCTTCATCTTTATCAGCAAATCAGTCCTTCATATTCTGGCTTCACCTAGTAGAATATAAGGAAATAAGAAGAGAAAAAAAAAAACCTTTGGAATTTACCCAACAATTGGTTATTAAACAATTGATTCTCTCAGTCCTAAATCTGAACCCTTTTGTGTTTCTATTTAGTCTTCAACTCTTGATTCAAAAACATGACCATTAATTTTTTCTAGCATATTGCTTGGATGTCCGAGATATCCATGTCTTTCAGATTTTTTGAAGCATAAAATATCTTCCTCTAGACAAGGTAATAGGGATACATGGCTAGGGAATGAATGGGAAGAAGAGACAGAAAAGAGACAGTTATTCCTTCTCAAAGATTTAGCTGTAACTGGTTCTACCACCATGCATTTAATTCCTGGTTTCTGAATTAAATTACTCTCAGTCAAAATCCAAAGACAAGAATCCAAATTCAAGTTTCTTCAGCTAATGCATAATTATAATTTCATTTATCCAGTGTTTGAATGCATTCTATTCTATTTTTTTGTCCTTTTTTGGTCTTATTTTTCTTGTATAGCCTGATAAATGTGGAAATATGTTTAGAAGAATTGCACATGTTTAACATATAGTGGATTTCTTACTGTCCAGGGAGAAGAGGAGGGAGAAAAATTTGAAATACAAGATTTTGCAAAAATGAATGTTAAATTTTTGCACTTATTTATTTCAAGGCTCTTGATTTATTGATTCAACAGTGTTTTCAAGTGACAAAGGTATCAAGGTTAGAATATTTGATATTCTAAGGGCTAGATTTTATTTGTTTAAATAGATTTAGGGTAATGGTTCCCTCTCCACTCCCCACTCTGTTTTTTGTTTTTGTTTTTGTTTTTTTTTTTTTTTTTTTTTGCTGAGGCAATTGGGGTTAAATGACTTGCCCAGGGTCACAAAGCTAGGAAGTGTTAAGTATCTGAGGCCAGATTTGAACTTAAGTCTTCCTGACTTCAGGACTGGTACTTTATCCACTGTGCCACCTAACTATCCCTACTCCCCACTCTGATACCTATAATTTAGGGCCTTAAAGAATTATGTATAGCAGTAAAAAGCTGAGCGATTAACTTAAGAGTCAATAGCCAGTTATGTCAGAGGTGAGATTTGAAGCCAGATCTTCCTGGCTCTCTATTTACTATGTTTATAGATTAACCTAACTCAATTTAAGAAACTTTTCCTGACCTAGACACAGAAATAACCAACGAATTGACAGAGCATTCTTAATTCTGAGGATCATGATGCATGACTGTCTGTGGATCAATTTGCTTGGTTAAATCAGAAATAATAAATAATAGTTTATATTTATAGTTCATAAAATGGATTTCATTGCTTTCATGTGAGGCTGACAGATTGTGACAGATGATGTTGGAATTTGAATCCTAGATTCTAGGATAACATGATACTAATTATCAGTCAGCTGCTAGAAGTTGATATATTCACATAAGAAAGAAAAGTCATTAACTTTTTTTGTTTTCTATTCACCTCCAAGATCTCTTCTAATCCAGCAGTAATAATGCTTTATGTTTTTTGTAGCATTTGACAACTTACAAATGGTTTTCACATCATTATCTCAATAGTTGCTAGATTATCTCATGCATTCTTTCTGAGTTTTAATTAGAAAATGTCTCACTAATTTGATTTCTGCATGCACTTGTGTTCCCTTCATACCCCCACACCCTTCTGACAGCACAGAATCCCTTAGGCTGTTGTTGGATTGTCCATGCTGGAAGAAAAAAAAGAAGGAAGGAAGGAAGGAAGGAAGGAAGGAAGGAAGGAAGGAAGGAAGGAAGGAAGGAAGGAAGGAAGGAAGGAAGGAAGGAAGGAAGGAAGGAAGGAAGGGAGGGAGGAAGAAGGAAGGGAGGAAGAAGGAAGGAAGGAAGGAAGGAAGGAAGGAAAGGAAGGAAGGAAGGAGGGAAGGAAGGAGGGAAGGAGGGAAGTGTAATATTCTTCTCTAAATAATGTTCTCTGGGAGCAGGTTTCTTGGGGGACTTCTGGAGGCAGCCAGTAATCACCACAAGTGCAGCCAGAGATTAAAATCAAAATTCTTTATTGTTTCCTTTTAAGTTTTGTCTCCTTCCTGGGGGGCCCAGTTAGCTTTCTTAGAGGCCTATCTCTCTCTTTGGTTCTGAGAGCTCCTGCAGCTAATCTTTTGCCTCTGCCAGCTTCTGCCTCTAGTTTCCTCCGAATGAGCTTCTAGTGGGCTTCTCTTCTTTGGCCCTGAGAGCTCCTCCTTATATATGCTCTCTTAAAAGTGTGAATCTTATGGAATTATAGTAAGTACCAAGTACGTGTGAATTAGAGAATCATTATCTCATCAATTCCACTGACTTGGCACCTTGTAAGAATCCTAACAGGAAAGGAGGGAAGGAAGGGAGGAAGGGAGGAAAGAAGAAAGGAAGGAAGGAAGGAAGGCAAGAAAGAAGGGAAGAAAGAAGAGAGGGAGGGAGTGAGGGAGGGAAGGAGGGAGGGAAAGGGAAAAAAAACAGAAGAGTCAAACAGGGGTTACCAAAGGTTTTTGATCTTGTTATCCCATTTGTAAAATTGTTTGAGTTTGCAATCCCCATTTTGATTATATTGTTAAAAAAAATTGTACAAACAAAACTAATACAGGTAAGATTAGAAGGAAAGCAATAAATTGGGAAAAAATTTTTTACAGTCAAAGGTTCTGATAAAGGCCTGATTTCCAAAATATATAGAGAATTGACTCAAATTTATAACAAATCAAGCCATTTTCCAATTAATAAATGGTCAAAGGATATGAACAGACAATTTTCAGATGAAGAAATTTGTTATGGATCAGAACTCTGAACTTGAAACAAGGATTCTTACAAGGTATTAAGCGGAATTGATGAGACAATGGTTATCTAGTTTAGCATGTGCTTAATAGTTCTCTAAGTTCAGTATGATTGATTTAATCTTACAACAAATAATGGTTTCCTAGTGATATGATGATAGGTTTATACTCAGTGTATAAGCCAAGCTCTCAGAGCCAAGAGGGAGATTCATTTCCACCTTCAGTCAGGCTCCTGGTGGCTCTCCTGGGGGACTGAGAGAGCTCGGATTCAGAGCTAGGGAAGACAAGCGGACTGGTGGCTGAAGCACAAGTCCTTGGACTCAGATTCATTCATCCCATCTCACACCACCTTGGTGGCAGATTCTCCTTAGTTTCTTCACTGAAACCAAGACTCCAGAAGGCCTTTAAGAAAGCTAACTGACCCCAGGAAAGGAGACAAGACTTTGAAAGAGATAATAAAGGATTTGGACTTTAACCCCTGGCTACCCTGTACTGAAACAAAGGCTGCTCAAAGACCTTCAGAAAACCCAATTAAGAACATTACAGAAATTGAAATTATTTCTAGTCATATGAAAAGGTGCACCAAACCATTATTGATCAGAGAAATTCAAATTAAGACAATTCTGAGATACCACTACACACCTCTCAGATTGGCTAAGATGATAGGAAAAGATAATGACAAATGTTGGAAGGGATGTGGGAAAGCTAGGACACTGATACATTGTTGGTGGAATTGTGAATGAATTCAACCATTCTGGAGAGCAGTTTGGAACTATGCTCAAAAAGTTATTAAACTGTGCATACCCTTTGATTCAGCAGTGTTACTACTGGGCTTATATCCCAAAGAGATCTTAAAGAAGGGAAAGGGATTCGTATGTGCAAAAATGTTTGTGGCAGCCTTCTTTGCAGTGGCTAAAAATTGGAAACTGAGCGGATGCTCATCAGTTGGAGAATGGGAATAAGTTATGGTATATGGAATATTATTGTTTTATAAGAAACAATCAGCAGGATGATTTCAGAGAAGCCGGGAGAGTTACATGAACTGATACTAAGTGAAATGAGCAGAACCAGGAGATCATTATACATGGCAACAAGATTATGCAGTGATCAATTCTGATGGATGTGGCTCTCTTCAACAATGAGGTGATTCAAACCAGTTCCAATTGTTCAGCAGTTAAGAGAATCAGCTACACCCTGAGAGAGAACTATGAGAAAGGAGTATAGACCATAAGATAGCATTTCCCCTCTTTCTGTTATTGTGTGCTTACATTTTTGTTTTCCTTCTCAGGGTTTATTTTTTCCCTTTTCTTTCTAGATCTGATTTTTCTTGTGTAGCAAAATAACTATATAAATATGTATACACATATTGGATTTAACATATAGTTTAACATATTTAATATGGATTGGACTACTTGCCATCTAGGGAAGGGGAGGGAGAAAGGAGGAGAAAAGTTGGAAGGTTTTGCAAGGGTAATGTTAAAAAATTACACATGTAAATAAAAAGCTATAATAAAAAAAAATTAAATAGTTGTCAGTCTTTCTCTTTCGAGTCATTGAGTCATTGAGTCCTACCAGCAGGACAAAAGTCAAGATGACTGATAATGGTCTGGGAATACAGTGGATGACCTTGAGTCTTTGGTGTCTGGCCAAGCTCTAAGTGCTCCACAATTCCTGCTTCAGCTATCTTGATTGCTATCGGAATAAGTTATCCTCCCACACAATGGGCAGAAGTCTTCACAAGCTTGGGGTAGACATTCCTTTACCTCATCAAAACATTTTAGACTCTTTGATTATCCTTATTTATCATGTCTATTGAGTCTGGCTAAAGATGAGAGTTAGGTGACAAATTTGCTCTGTAAACTTGCAAGCTGAGGTGCTAGAGTCACACTTAGAGGTGCTAGTTACTATCCCTGAACATCATGGGTATAGAAGAAAGAGCAATGAAAAATTCTTGACATAAAATTTTAGGAAGAACATTGGTAGCAATGTATCCACAGGAACAAGGCCCAGGATAGTGAGGGAGCTTGAACTCATACGAACTTTGAATCCGTTGGAAAAATTGGGAGGTACCAGGGTACAAAAAGCTTTTTTTAGAGAGGAGGAAATCATAACATATCAACTGACTCCAGCATTTAAGGGACTATTACATGAAGTGGAGGGAGGTTTAATTCTGAACCACTTGTTCCCAGAGGGCAGACTTATAAACAGTGGGTGGGAGTTTCAGCAGCACATTTGTCTTGGAAAAACTTAACAATTAGTTCTATCAATAATGGGAAGTTTTAATTTTTAAATTTACTTTTATTAATTTTTATTATTTGAAAGCCAGGGCTATTACTCTTGGCAATTTTTGGTTAATAGAAAGCCTGTTTTCTATTAATATTAATCTCACTTGAGCAAAACCTGCCTTGTCAATTATAATTTTTTTTCTTAATTTTTTTAAGGCCTGAAATCATTCCTTAGGAAGGGAAGCCCGAGGAAGAATGTCAACTGTTCTTTGCTCTTTGGTAACATGTAAATCTCCCACCCTCACCAGCCTATTTGTGAACCCTCTAAATATAGTTTAGCATGTAATCTGACTTAGTTTCCCAGAGAGTCTGTTAAAGAGGTTGATTATTTATGAGTTTATGATTCTGTTTAACTAAGTTTATTCAACTTTTGTAACAGTGAAGAAAGTATAGAGTCTTTTCTTTAACTTTAATGGCTTAAGCTCTTTTTATAGTGGCAAAGAATTAGAAACTGAGTACATGCCCATCAGTTGGGGAATGGCTGAATAAGTTATGATATATGAATGTAATGGAATATTTTTCTTCTATAAGAAATGATGAGCAGGCCAATTGATGAGAAAAGCCTGGAAAGACTTGTAAGAACTGATGCTGGGTTGTAATGATCGCGTATTTAAAATCAGCCGGAGTCAGGAACTCAGGTTAAGGGAAAAATCTTCAGTCTTTATTCAACTGAAGAGGTGAATAAAGATTGTGATAGCAAATATAGGCAAGAAAGATTGCGATAGCAATATGGGCAGCTGCGACAGGAAATCAGCTAACAGAGAGAGATGTGAGCTCAGCCAACCGTGGCAATGGCAATCCCAAAAGTCTCTCCTTCCCCTTCCTTTTCCACTCCCCTGCCTCCACCCACCAAAATCGTCATTTCCTATACAACACATCAGGACTTGCACAAAGAGTGGGCAGGGGCCATTCTTTCTCCAAGATTATATATTAATAGAATATGGTCCAATTACTATTTAGCCTCATGTGCTTGGGACCTCAGTGCATCAACTCAAGCCTCAGCCCATTACATCTCCCGCTTTCTTTTGTTTTAGAACACAGGTGATCATGCCATCCCTGACTCCTCAGGGAGGTCAGAGCCCCCAAGGGGAGGTGATCACATCCTTCCTGACTTCTCAGGAAGGGAGGTGAAAGCACTAAAAAGGAGATAATCACGCCCTCCCTGACATCTCAGGAAGGAGATGAAAAGCACCAAAGGGAAGTGGGGGTTGCTAGCAGGTTTCTGGGCTCAAGGGTCTTATTATGCACAAACCCATCAGCATGGGAAGTATTACACAAGCACATAGCAACAACGCAGAGGCTATTAGTGATGCAGTCAGTGCAGGCTTGATGTGGTGCAACAAACATGAATTATTCACCCAATTAATGGTATAACAAACAATATGAATCAACATTGTGTTGTAAAAGAGTGCCAGAAGTCCTAGAAGGAGAGTATGTAAACAGCAGTCACACATACATCTTCTTCAGCAGCCAAGAGATAGTCCAAAACCAATCTATTGTCCATTGCTTCACATAGCAGGGAATCCAATGATCCCCCCAAGTTTTTGAAGTCCAGCAAAAGTCTTTTTATGTCTTAGGGAATCCAATGATTCCAGCAGATTTTGAAGTCCTATAACAGTCATATCGTTTCTCAGAGAATCCAATGATTCCTGAGCGCTTTCAAGTCTTATGTCTCAAAGAATCCAATGATTCCTGAGGGATTTAAAGTCCTACAGAAATCTAATGTCTCAGAGAATCCAATGATTTCTGAGGGTTTTGAAGTCCAATGATTTTCTATGTCCATGAATCAAACGCCATAACTGCCACACTCTTTCAATGGTGAGCACAATCAGTAACAGAACCACCCGATGTTTCTTGGGTCTTCTCCTTCGTTTCAAGGGTCTGCTCTGTCTCTCTGCGATGCACAAGGCGAATATGGCTCGTTGGCACCCATCTGATTCCTTCTCCACCTGTAGAGATACAAGCAAACCCTCTCCCCCAAGCAGTTAGCCTATCTGGTCCCTTCCATTCCCTACTTTCTGGGTCTCTCACATCACCTGGCGATTATCTAAAGATAGTGGAGCTGCTCACACTGGACACTGGACCCTTCCGGTGGGTTATAAAACCTGTCTGCCGGAGCCAGTGCATCTTTGTCAAAAATCAAGAAGTTAATAGTATAAAGAGCTAGATTTAGAAGCTCTCTAGGTTTACCTGTGGCTCCCCCTTTCTTTTGTTTTTGGAGCAGCGTCTTAATGTCTCTGTTTCTTCTCTCTACTATTGCCTGTCCTTGAGGATTAAAGGGTATGCCAGTGGTGTGTAAAATCTTATACTGTGCACAAAAGTGTGCAAAATGTTTGGAGGTGTATGCAGGACCATTGTCTGTTTTTATTGCTTGTGGCACTCCCATAATGGCAAATGCTTGCGTAAGGAATTCAGTGACCACTCAGGCTGTCTCTTTTGCTGCTGGTATGGCAAAAGTGAATCCTGAAAAGGTGTCTACCACAACATGGATAAAAGACAGATGACCGAAAGATTTATAATGGGTCACATCCATTTGCCAGATTTCATTGGGTCTCAAACCACGAGGGTTCTTCCCTGGAGGCAGTGTAGGAGCATGGAAAGGAAGGCAAGCTGTACAGCTTTTTACTATGCTCCTAGCTTCCTCTTTTGTAATCCCAAATTGTAAACGCAAAGCTCGAGCAGCCTGATGGTATTTAGAATGGGATTCCTGGGCCTCCTGAAATAAAGGCGTACTGGCTAACATAGTTAAAAGGCTATCTGCCTTTGAATTCCCATCAAAAATAGGGCCTGGGAGTCCACTATGTGAGTGGACATGCAAGATATAAATCTTACCTGGATGTTTTCTCACTTGCTCCTGAAGTTCCTTAAAGAGCTGATATATATTAGAAGCTGCAAAATTTATTTGGGCTGTGGCAATTCTTTGTACCACACCTACTGAATAGGCTGAATCAGATATTATATTTATGTCACCTGGTTAATAAGTGAGAGCTAACATGATCGCATATAATTCGTTCTGCTGAGTGGACTGAAAAGGAGTTCTGATTACTCTCTTTATCGTTAAGTCATGAGAGTATACAGCGCAAATATTGTGTTTGGACGCATCTGTAAAGATAATTGGTCCTTTAAGAGGAACTTTAGAAACTTTTTCTTCAAGAATCTATCGCCAATTATGTAAAAGTCTGGTTATCTTTAATGGAGACCCATGGTTAATAAAATTTGCCACTCTGGGATGGTCTCACAACACACATTAATTTGTGTATTGGTGTAAAAGGTGTATATCTTATCAGGTCTTGCCCCAAATAATTGTACTGCTCGCTTAATGGCCTTTAACAAAATTCTAGCCACAAGCACTGGGTAAGGAGTAAGGCTTTGTTCTGGTTGTGCCGGGAGGTTCACTCACTCTATCACACTGTCTCCTTGATGAAGGACTGCTGTGGGGGCCTCTAGTGTGGCAAAAACTGATATTTCCAGGGGTTTTTGAGTGACTCTTTCAACCACATTGGATAAAGCCAGTTCAACTTCTCTCAAAGCCTCTTGAGCTTCTTTTGTAAGCTGGCGTGGTGAATTTAAAGCACTGTCTCCCCTTAAAATATCATATAATGGTTGTAATTGATAGGTAATCAAGCCTAACACTGGTCGCATCCATTGGATATCTCCTATCAATTTCTGGAAATCATTTAAGGTGTTTAGCTTCTCTGTTCTTAAGGACAGTTTTTGTACTGTAAGCACCTTAGGTTATACTTCATATCCTAAATATTGAAAAGGAGCATGTCTTTGAATTTTCTCTTCAGCTATGTATAATTTGTAGTATCTTAGTGTTTCTATCATCTTTTGTAGACATGCTTCTAGCATTTGTTCCTCAGGTGCACATCCCAATATATCATCCATATAATGTAACAGCATAACTTTTGGAAATGCTTTTCTTATTGGAGCAAGAGCAGCAGCAACATACTTTTGACACATAGTGGGGCTGTTTTTCATTCCCTGTGGCAAAACTGTCCATTCATATCTTTTATAAGGCTCAGCTAAGTTAACGCTGGGCACTGAAAAGGCAAATCTTTTCATATCCTCCTTATCCAGAGGGATAGAATAGAAACAATCCTTAATATCGATGACCCAAAGAGGCCACTCTCTAGGCAATTGAGTAGGAGATGAAAGTCCAGGCTGAAGAGTTCCCATAGTTTCCATCTGTTCATTCACTTTTCTTAAATCAGTGAACATCCTCCATTTTCCCGATTTCTTTTTTACAATGAACACTGGGGAATTCCAAGGACTTAGAGAAGGTTGTAAATGCCCTTGTTCAAGCTGCTCCTGTACTATATCTAATAAGGCCTGAATTTTATCGCTACTTAAGGGCCACTGTTCTATCCACAGAGCCATCTTCCTTTTCCACTTCCCTGCCTCCACCCACCAAAATCGTCATTTCCTATACAACACATCAGGACTTGCACAAAGAGTGGGCGGGGGCCATTCTTTCTCCAAGATTATATATTAATAGAGTATGGTCCAATTACTATTTAGCCTCATGTGCTTGGGACCTCAGTGCATCAACTCAAGTCTCAGCCCAATACACAGGGTGAAATTAGCAGAATCAAGAGAAAATTGTACATAGCACTAGCAAAATTAAGTGATGACTGTGATGGACTTGGCTCTTAGCAATGCAGTGATTTAAGACAATTCCAATGACTTTGGATGGGAAATACTATCTGCATCCAGAGAGAGAACTGTGGAGACTGAATGTGTATCGAAGCATAGTACTTTTACCTTTGTTCACTTTTTTCTCATGGTTTCTTCCCTTTTTATCTGATTTTTCTTGTATAACATAACAAATATGGAAATGTTTAAAATAATTTTTTTTTTTTTTGTTTAACTTACATCAGATTGCTTGCTGTCTTGGGGAGGGGGGTAGTAAGGGAGGGAAGAAGAAAAAATTTGGAACATGAAGTCTTACAAAAATGAATGTTGAAAACTATCTTTATGTGTAATTGAAAAAAATAAAATGCTGTTGGAGGAGGAAAGAAAAACAAACTTTGATGGCCTAAGAGGAATAGATAAGATTGCAACATGTAAAAGAATTATTTCTCTATCACTCTAATGTATTTTTGCTTATGAGGCCTTCTAAGAATCCTAATGGTTGTTCAGATTTATTTTTTTGTCTGACTTCTGAACTTATGCTTAAACATAATAATAAAACCTAAGTTTTTCCTGCCTCTATAATTTCTGCATTGTGCTAGTTCAATTTTGACACCACAGGGCCTTGGAGATATTTCTGTCATGATAGATCTAGTAGTACAATAGTAAGTTTTATGTGATTATAAGCTCCTTAGTCAATGCAAGTCTTCAAGTAGAAGCTGTAGACATTATAGATAAGAACTTGGGACATTATAGATAAGATTCAGGCTCAATTAGTAGCTGGTCTAAATAACCTTCAAACTTAAGTTCTCTTCAAACTTAATCTGGTGAAAGAAATGTGGTATAATAGAAAAAATACAGGTTTACAAATCTGAGGATCTGAATTTAAATTCTGGTTCTACTACTCCTACCTTTGAGACCTTGGTTAAGTCACTTAACTAGATTTTACTCGTTTTTTTCCTTTTGGCCTTTCTTTTTTGACTTCTTATTCTCTCTCATTTGTCTCTGGTTTCCCTTGTTCACTCTTTAGCTTCTTTCCCTTCCACTATTGCATAGACCCATGAAGCTTCCCTGAGTTAGGGTTTTTCTAACCTGAGTCTGTTTCTTATTTTATAAAATGGGGAAATTGGGCTAGATGATCTCAAAAGTCTCTTGTCAGCTCTAGATCTATGATCCTAAAGCTTATGACTCTAGGAAACCTGAATTCTAATTCTAGTCCTGCCATTATTGAAATGCATGACTATGAGTAAGTTGCCTCAATTTGTCCTATTTTCTGCTCACTATGGCCATTTGATCCTCACAGTGTGAACAACCAATGGGAAATACAAATGGAAAAATCCATCCAAATCTCCCTTCACATTTGTAAAATGATGGCGGTCAAGACTAAATAACTGTTTCCTTTTCCTGTTTTAAAATAGAATAATTCTAGTCTAATCCACTCACTTCACATGTAAGGAAACTGTAAAAAAAAGAAGTGGATTGCCTAATGTCATACTATTAAGAAATCATTGAGAATTCTCACTTGGTAATGGGAAAATCCCATTTCCTTATCCTCTTTCCCACTAGCCAGCTAGATGGCACAGCAAGTATTGTTGTTGTACTTGGAATCCAACAGCCTAGCATCCGGAGCTAGAAGATGGAGCTGGAGTCAGAAAGATCTAAATTAGAATCCTGCCTCAGATGCTTACTGGGCAAGTCATTTAGTCTCCATCTGCCTTAGTTTCCTATAAAATGGGGATAATAATCCATCCTTCAGAGTTGTTATGATCAAATGATACCATATTTAAATCATTTTACAAAAATACTATGTAAATGTTATCTATTATTAAAATTAAAGGCAATAATTTCTATAAACTCATGTTGAAGAGAGCCATTTGCATCCAGAAAGAGGACCATGGAGATTGAATATGGATCACAACAGTATTTTCACCATTTTTGTTGTTGTTGCTGCTTGCTTGCTTTTTTTCCCCTCGTCCCCCCCCTCCCCCTTTTTGATCTTATTTTTCCTGTGGAGCATGTATGGAAATGTTTAGAAGAATTGCACATATTTAACCTATTTTGGAGTACTTGCTTTCTAGAGGAAGGGAGTGGGGGTAAAGGAGGGAGAAAAATTTGGAACACAATGTTTTGCAAGAGTGAACATTGAAAACTATCTTTGCATGTATTTTTAAAGCCATTATTTAAAAAAATAAATTAAATTAAAGGCAGCTAGATGTTATAGTGGGTAGAACAGTAGGCCTGGAGTCAGGAAGACGAGTTTAAATCTGGCCTCAGATACTAACTGTGTGACTCTGGGAAGTCATGTAACCCTATCCCCTTCAGTTTCCTCCTCTGTAAAATGAACTGGAAAAGGAAATGAGGAACCATTCCAGTATCTTTGTCAAGAAAATGCCACAGAAACAACAGGAAAATTATTAATATTAATGAAGGTAAGAAAAAAGGACACATTTTCTGATAAATATAGAGAGTCATTTTACAGGAGTATGAGATTCTGGTCCTTTAAGTAATTTGTCTTTCCTACAATTCAATTACCTCTCTTTCTGCTGTTACTTCTTAACAAAACTCATTTAAGGGAGAGAGCATAGTAGTAAAGGAAAAGTGATACTGTTGATATGTTCCTCAATGGTCAGGAGAAAGTGCTCATATGTGACTCTTTAAACAACTGATGGTGTCATTGTGAAGGGCAGTGTGAGCCAATATGAGATCCCTGATCTCAGGTCCATTTGATATAGATTAGCACCATTTGGTGAGCTTCTATACCTTTTTCTTTTCATTTTCATCCTTTTCCCTTCCTGCTGAAAAGCAAATTTTCTGGAAAGTGATACCAAACATAATAAGATCCTGAAGGGAGGCCAAAGTGCTGAATTGGTGCTTTTACCACCTTGAAGACAGACCACTTTTACCTCTTACAACCTGATGACAGGCAGAATGGAAAAACGGCTGATTCAGGTGACAGAGTGAGAAAGAATAAAGCTTTATAATCAACAATTTTTTAAAATTTCTGATGAGCAAGTGGAAGTATATATATTGCTAGTCCTGTAATTTCATTAGCAACTACAATGAAGATCAGCACTTTATTTTACTTTTTATAATATTAAAGAATTGCCTATATGTCTGCCTCATCTTCATTCAGCAGGCCTTCCAGTGTATGCCCTTGTGCTCTGTCTTTGATTTTTTCCTTTTCTCTCTCTGTACTATTTCTCATAAGGATCTCACCAGCTCCCATAGTTTTAATTACCATCTATATGCAGTTGATTCTCAGATCTGGGTCCAGCCCTACCCTCTTTCGTGATTTCCAGTCTTGCATCTACAATTGCCTATTCGATAGATATCCTAAACTCAACATGCAGATCACACTGAAAATTGAACTCATACCTCCCCTTTTCTTAACTTCCCTTTTGCCATATTAGGTACCATGATACTCTCAATCACTGAGGTCTGAAATGTGTCATCCTTGATTCTTTTAACTCAGTTAAAAGTTTGAGAACTTTTGTTCTTAACATTATTTTTGGAAGGTTATATTCCTAGATATTTACCATTATGAAATAAAAACTAATTTTGAATTAGTAGACCCTCTGAAAGGGTTTAAGAGACTCCTCCCCACAACCCCAACCAATATTATCTAGACCACATTTTGAGAACCACTGCCAAATTCTGTCAATTCTACTTTTGCCATATGTGTGGCCCCTTCTCTGACACTGTCATATTGGTTGTAAGCTCTTATCACTTCATGCCTGGTCTATTGCAATAGCTGGCTGATTGGTTTCCCTCTCCAGAGTCTTTAATCACTCAATCAACTCCATCCTCCACTTAGCTGCCAAAAGTGACAGAAGAAATTTTCAAATGGAATTACCAACTCTTCAATTTGGATGTTCCTTCTCAGCAATATAGGTCACAATCTTTCTATGCTTGCTCCTCTATTTCTTGTTCTTTCATAATTTTGCCATTCAATGTATTGGATTCTTTCCTTGATTTTTCTTTCCCTTTTTCTTACTATTGAAAGGATAACAGTGGAATATTTGGGTTGTCCATCTGTTATCTTTCACAACCTTTGACAATAAGAAAATAAAATTCAACAATTGACTGTGTTTAAGATACATACACACACACAAATAACAAGATATTCATATAAAAAGCGTAAATAGAAATGTCCACATTAAGTTAGATGAAAAGTTAGATGGGTTAAGCAAAGTTGATAAACAGAATCTCGGAGAGCTGGGTCAAATCCTTCACAATTAGATCAAGAAAATATCATGGAAAGGACATGTTTATATCACTTTGTCTCACAGAGTCTTTTAAGTTCTTTTTTGAGATCCTCTTCTTAGCAAGATTCTTGATGGTTCAGGATCTGTAGCTTGGGACAATATGCATATTCAATTATAAAACAAATAAGTCTCAAGAAAGAAAAATCCTGTCGTATTACATACTCTGATTTGAGACTCAGAAAATATATGTTTGACATATATGGTTGGCCCCAAGTCAACCAAGTTTTCATTTTCCTAATCTTTCCTGATCTGTATACTTTTGGTTCACACCTATGATGTGTAATTTCAAATTGTATCATTAAAGTTTTTTTATTTAATGATTTAATTTAATAACTATCATACATGGCGTATTCATGTAACATCTTGTTATAAAAGTCTTTTAGGTGGCATTGTATGCTACTGAATCCAAAGGCTTTTTAAAAAAATTGTTACCAAAACAATTTGTTACAAACAGTAAGCATAGTGAAAAGCTTATCTCAACATATTGCAGTTGTATGATAGTAAAGATGTGGCTTACTGTGGAATGTCACTTTTCCAGGGAAGCAATTTAATCATTTTATTAACAAGGCCAACAGGTTATTAAATTTAAAAGGGCTGTCATTTGGCCATCTCTTTTAGACCAAAGGCAAACGTATATGATGAGTGTCTAATTTTGGAACTTAAGAAGAAAATGTGAGATGAAACATGGAAAAATGGATGGAACTTGACAAAGATAAAGAGCAATTTCCTTTAATAACAGATAGAATCAAAGAGGGCAGTCCTTTTTGATAAGCACATCTTACAGATAAGAGACACAAAGGGAAAAAGTCAATGTTTCCCTTCCTCTAGAAACATCTGATGTCCTGTGGCTCTGTTCCTGTCCAATTCAGATCATTTGTAGAAATTTCCTACTAAGTTTGATCTCAAACTTCTACTTTACTTTGCCAATAAACAGGTAAGATAATGAAAGTTAGCTCAAATCTTTATGTCTTTTTAAATTTGGAATCTTTTAGACCAGGGAATTCACAATTTTACCTATCACTTATATCATCTTACCTATATCACATATCATCATCTATATCTATATCATCACTTATCTCAGAAACCAATGGACTCTAATACAAAAATGAATTCATCTAAAGTTGCCAGATTTATCTAAAGTTAACAAAAGGTTCTGGGATGGATACATAAATACATTGAGTAACAATTTTAACCAACCCCAATTTAACGCAATGAACATATTTACAACAAAACATTTAACTTTTAGCTGTTCAAAAGAATTCCTTAATAAAAGTAGATATTACATTCATAAGATGTGAGAATTGTACCCATAAGAAACGTCACTTTCAAAAAAAAGGCTGATTTTCCCCTACTAAAATCTGATCAAAGATGCCTTCAAAAAGTGCATAGTATAATCATGATTTTATACCAATAGGGTGAAACTTTGGAACTTTTAAGTCCTCTAAGTGTTATGAACATTCTGGTTTTGAATAAGTATCTTTGCTTTTCTAATAATTTCAAAACTCCTTTTGCCTTATCATGTTTGCATCCATTCTCATCCATATCTGTGAAATATAATCTAACTAACAAGCTGAATCAATGTCTAACATGCACCAGGCATTATGCTAAGTGCTAAATGGATGTTACTGACCTCAAAAAACTTACATTCTGCAGGAGATGTGTACATCTGTATAATGAGTATAATAATAGCATCTAAATCACAAGGCACTTTTGAGGAACAAATAATACAGAATATAAGCTATTATTACATAAATAAATACATATTACTTAAAAAAGCAAAGAAAATTTGGGGATGAGAAGAAGGGCATTAATAGCTATTTGGGAGGATAAGGAAATGTTGATTGAACCTGAGAACTTGAGCATTATTTGGAAGGACACAAGGTATCAAAATCATATCTGAAAATTAGATTCTGTCCCTTTTGTTCTGTTACTTCATTTATGTAATACTGCTACAGTTTCATTTGGACTTACTTTTAGGAAGATCCTACTTGGTTTATCAAACCTTTAGACCAACTGGTGCCTTCTCTGCAAATACCTTTAATTTGAATATTATCCAAATGCTGAGTGAAGCTTTTCTTTTCTTCATGGGAAGGTAGCTGTAGAAAGTAGAAGTTGCTAATCTCTCAGGTGTTCTCTTCTGAGTATTAATAAGATCTGGGATGTTTTCTCCATGTCTTTGGTATCTTCTTTCTCCCTCAGAAAATTGGCGAATTCTTTAAGGCTCTCACAATTGTGTTGCTTCAAGCACAAATATTCTTAATACCTTTTTGTTCTATCCAGCTGCTTTTTCCTATCTTTGTTCCCATTTTTGTTCTCTTTAATTCAATTTCTACCTCCTTTTAAGAAAATCTAGGACTGTGGTCACCAATGTGGCAGCTCCATCTTTCTTGTGGTCATTAAAAAAGGGAGACATAAACTTGCCAAAGGAATTTGACATCATCATGGAAAAGAACCAGTCTAGAATCAAAGTTGTAGGCAGTTTTCATACAGATGATTCTATTTGAAGATGACCTTGTACTGTTTCGAACAAGCTCCAGAATACCGTATCATTTCCTAGATGAACTCCATCAACATTTATAATAGTTGACCTTACCAATTACCCCCAGAAGCCAAGTGGTTGAAGAATATCTATAGTCTAGACTATGATAATATTATACAAATAGCTTATAGAACATTTTTACCAGTATAACTTGGACAGAAACTAAAAATGGATAGAGACCAGTATTGCACAGGAAGAGGTGGGAAGGCTGAATTGCTTATTAGAAACTGCAGAAAATGCCTTTAGTGACCCCCAAATTGTGCCTGAAATGAAGTTATTTTATAAATGCTAATATTCTACCAGTGTGGTTGAATGGATCTGTCATGGCATAGTGTGTGCACTATGGTCTTTAAATAGTTTAAATTGATTATCACTCAGAAGGCAATAAAATCATGTGTGATAATCACATTTATAATAATAAATAAGGGATTATGAAAAATAGTTGAGTAAAAAAATCAAACGATTGAAAAAGATGGGCTGGCCATGTAGCAAAATCAGAGAATAACCACTGTTTTCTTGAGTGACGTCAGAAGAAATTTTAAAAGGACCATAGCTTGCTGTGTGGATTCCCTGGGAAAAACTTATGGGAAGACATGGACAAGAGTTGAACAAGATGAATAAGGATGAAAGGACTATAATATGCAGCTCTGAAAAGGTCATTCATCTCCACAGTGATGAGAACACAGATCCACTTAAGTATTGAGTTAAAAATAACCAATTTTAAAGGCAATTATTATTAGGAAACAAAATTTTGAATGGTCTAGAATTGTGCCAACTCTTTACAAATAATTTCAATTTAAGAACAAATTATAGCCTTTGAAGATAAAATTCTTTTCTTTTAGCTCTCACAATCTTCAAAATGAGAACCAAGAATTTCACCATTTTCCTTTCTCTGTCTCAAGGCAAGCAATACCCAGTTTTTTTGTTATACAAATCAGTTAAGTTGCAGAACCCAATTGGATGACCAGGGAAATCAGATAAAGTCTACTTTCCATCATAGAAATAACTTTTTTAGACAGATATGTGTTAGAACAGTACTGATGGTAATAGAATATTCCAACTATAGCAATTAATCCAAGAGAATTCAAAGAAAAAAAAAAAAGCAAAAAAGCAATTCTAGCACACAAGTCCAAGTGTGTGTGTGTGTGTGTGTGTGTGTGAGTGTGTGGGACCCTTGAACATTGCTGTATATTTGACATATCCACACTTGGAGAATATTTCCTCCTCTGAAGTAAGCTAAGCACTCCTACAAAACAAAAAATATTCAGAGCCAATGGCTTGGCATCCATATCCATGAACAAATTAAAATAGCAACTCTTAGATTTAAGGAAGCATATCCTCCAACCTTGAGAACACAGGGAGTAACTGAGATGACACTTTCTCCTTTTTTGGCACAAAGATGTACCATTCTTAGCCCAGAAGTTCACAATGAGAAAGCCTGGGTTGAAACCTATCCTTCATCATGTGTGGGTATGTGTTTAAATCATGGCTGATCCTGTAGTCAATTGTAAAGTGAACTATTTATATTTGGTCACCTTCCTTTCATAGGTTTATTTTTACCTGATTTCAGAATCAGAGAAGTTGGCTTTTTACGCGATACAGGGAATCCATCATATAACACATTCGATTTCCACTTAAATGCTTCCACTGATTGATAGGGAATTTATTACATGTATTGGCATCCATTCCATTTTCATGAAGTTTTTATGAAAATCTGTCTTACATGAACCAAAATATGCTGCTGTAACTTCTATTTTGAACCTGGAGGAGCTTAATAAATGTTTATAGATTATTTGTAAAATGGGAAATATTTGCATAGAATAGTCATAAAGAAGGCATTTTGTAAAATGTAAAGTATTATGTAAACATGAGTTATGATTATGATGACAAAATTTCATATTTGAACACTTGGAAAGAAAGATATGGAGCTTTTTATGTGCTCCATAGGCCTTGCCTATGTATAAATCAGTCACAGGTTTTATTACTGAGAGAACATGTGGACTACATTTTCAAATCTGATCATAGCTTCACCTGCATCCTATATTTGGGTTGAGAAAATTTCAAAGGGTTCAGAAAGATTAGATAGGATGGTAAAAGCTAGCAAAAGATGGAGTGCTCTCAAGAATGAAATTCTGAAGATACTATTCTGAGATATTTTCTAAAAAAAGACTGTTGTGAATGCACATGGAACTCTTAAATCAATTTTGATTTTTAAGAAGATGTATGCAATAACAGGTAATGGGAAGAATACAAAAGTATCATGATCGAGTAATAGTATTATAGGTATGGCTAAAACATGCAACTAGTCAAGACTGATGAGGAATACCAAAACTGACAAAAGGGGGTTTTAAGCAATATATAGAGTAAGGACAGGATTAAAGAAGTTATAGGATTAATAGTTGGGGTGAATGGGACAAAGGAGAACAACAAAACTACTCAAATCCTATTTTATTTGTTTTCTTGAGCCCTGGAGAACAATCAATGAGTAATAAAAGTTAAAACTCAAGATTAATGAGAAAATAAGTAATTACCTAGCTTTCTTTGATTTAAGATACCAATGGGTCCTGAAAATTGGTTGAAAGGATGGTTTAGTCACCATGGGATGACTTTGAAAAGATCATGGAGAATGGGAGCAATAAAGTCTAGAAAAGGGCAAAAATAGAAAATGAAAATAAAAATAAAAAAGAGAGGAAGGAGACAAAATGTGGAAATGAAAGTTCAAGGGGCTTGACTTTGTCTTTTTTTTTTTAATCCTTATATGGGATCTTTTTCTGGGAAGAGAAAAGATAAGATGGGAAATTTAGGCAATATAAAAACAAAATCTATAAATCAATTTTGTCTATAATTATTTTAGATCCTTATTGAATAACTAGAAAAATAAGCAATGATATAGACAGCAAGGTTTCAGCAAGAGTGGGCTGATTTTTTTAAAGGATTATTAGGTAGTCAAATCAAAAAAGAAATTCCATAGTTATAGCTCATTTAGATGTCAGTAAAATATTTGACAAATACTATCTTTGGGGACAAGGTAGAGAAATATAGGTAGGATCAGAGTCAGTAGTCATTAATGTCTCAAAATAAATGAGGAAGGTTTATGTAGCGGAGTGTACCAGTAGTATATCTTTGCTAAGAAAACTGTAAATTGGGTCATGAAGGGTCTAAAACAACTGAATGACACCAGATGAAGGCCTCAGAGATCCAGACTATCTCTGATATTTTGTAATTCAGAATTCTAGCAGTCAGTTGTATTTTTATCATGCTGTAAATACCATTTCTTTTTAACATCATAATCTCGTTTTTTTTTTTTTTTTTTTTTTAAAAAGAAAGTTCTTACATAGATACAAGAAGACATTGTCTCTTGTTTCTTTTGATTATCCAGGATAATCAGTGAGGAAATGGGAAAAGGGAGAGGTACATATTTGTTTCTTTTCATTTAACTGGTAAAACCGCATGCTCTGGCTTGAAAAGTTGTGATCTTAGTTTCATTTCTTCCCTGGGGAAAACAAAAACAAAAACAATACAAAAACCCAATCAGTCTAACAAATCACACAATATAATACAAATGACCCATGTCTGGTCCCTATCTTTTATCAATAAAAATTTACTGAACAACAACTATATATCCATCATACATCACAAATAAGCCCATGAATATAAGAATAAGATAAAACTCTAGGTCAGCCATTAAGAAGCGTAAAGTCTTCCCAAAATGTTCTTCATTATTTCTGTAAATTTAGTCTGGACTGCACATAATGATTCAAAAGCCATCATTCTCAATTATACAGCATATATAATAACTTTGATTTTTTAATAGACTTGTACAAATAAATACATACTCATTTTCTCCTTTTTTCACCCCTTCGAAAATGTACTGTACAGATATAAAACATCTACTGTAATTAAAAATTGAAAAGTCTAAGTTTTAAGTTATAATATTTTATTAAAATAGCATATTCAACCACTGTCAACCAATAATACAATAACTTTTTAAATTTTCCCAGAGTACGCAGCACGACACAGTAGTGATTTAAAATATCCTTATCCATGATAATCAATGAAAATGTCTCCAATTCAAATGAGCAACTAAAACTAAAACCTTGGAAAATTTCTGAATCCAAAGAAACATAAAGGTTTCAAACTGAATTCTCGTATATACTCCTGCAGGCTTAATCCCAGCATTTTACTTGCCCGACAATACTGTTAAACTTCTTCTCTTATGCATAGTATAACTATGGGATCCATATTTTATAAATAAAATTGGCATTTTCCATTCCATTTGTCTTCCTTTTCAGCTTCACAAAGAAACCAGTAAATAAAACTGTCAGTGACAGTCAACAACAAAGGATCTCACAGCAAGATAAAAAACTTGAAAATACTCAAAGATGTTTCTATTCTATTTGTACATAAAAAGACAGATTTTAAAAAGTGCAAGGCAAGATTTGCAGTTTTCTTCTGAGTGTGAGTGTGTGTGTGTGTGTGTGTGTGTGTGTGTGTGTGTGTGTGTTGGGGGAGGGTTTAGGCACATCCATTTCCTTAAAGCAAGCTTCAGAATGAAATTCCAGTTTGTTCTTCATAACACCTGTTTAAGTCTTTCTTTTTTAAAAAAAAAAAAAGGAAAGGAAAAAAATTACATCCTGTCAAATGTAAAAGGGAATTCTCCTGTCCAGAGAAGCAAATCCTTCCTTCAGTTATGTCGTGTTCGGCCCTTTTTTATCCTTGCGGGTTTCGGTTTGGGGATGTATTGATTATTTGCTTGGTACTCAAGTTCTTTACGGAAGTAGTGGATTGCCTTATTTAAGCCTTCTTCCAAAGGGACCTGTTTGGAGAGGAGAGAAAAAGACAAGGTCACATCAATACTGAGTTTCTTGTCTAATGAAATAAATTATTGTGCTTGTCCTTTGGGGTTTACTTCGCAGGAAATGCTGGTTTTCAACATGAAATGTTTGCTAGGAATGCTCACAGCACCACACACTGGTCACAGGACCAATGCCAACCCCAAAAAAACCAGACTACTCTGCATACTGTTTCAAAATGTGGTGGAACTCAGCAGCAGGAGTAGTTTTGTTTTTTATCTTTCATTTTGTTTATTTATTATAAATAAAATTCTGCTCTAAAAGATATCAAATCTGAAATACTGACCTACTTTTCTTTTTTTCTCCTTTTTCCTTTCTTTAAACTTTTCTCCCCGTCACTCCTTTTTTCCCCTTCTACCTACTAGTTTCTATTTCTGATTAAACAAAGAAAAAATGTTACTTGGGGAAACAATAATTTTCTTTTAAAAGGGAAAGTATTTTAATCTCCCAAGGACTGTTTCCTCATCTGAAGAAAGAGGAGAGAGATTGAACTAAATGGCCTTTGGCCTCCTCTTTAGAACTGATTCCATTTCATTATTATTCTGGAAGAAGGCCATAGGATGGGAAAAGAATATATAAAAACACAATCAGCCCTTTGCTAGTGAGTCCCTTTATGTCTCAAATATCTACATATAGTTCAGATTAAGCTGGATGGGCAACTTTCACTTACTGCTGGTTGAAAGGACAGAATATTGTAAAATGAACAGAGTTCATGGCAGAGTTTAAAATAATCTTAACCTCATTGTTAGTTGTCAGCTCACTTCAGATAACAGTAACAATTGAGCTTTCACTTATGAACATAGCAAAATGGAAGTAGCAAGTGCCCCAAAGCTTCTTCTAATATAGGTCCTTTCAAAATCACTACACAATTAGAAATTAGAAAAAAGAGCTGATGACTACTGGATCACTGGATGGGTCCTTGGGATCACCTCAGTGACTATCTAATCTGATGCTCTTCAATTTATAGATGAGAAAAAGTAACATGCCCCCAAATAAATATCCAAATAGAGGGATAAATATTCAATGCAGAACTTGAACACAGGTCTTCTGACTCCATATTCAGTATTTATATAGCCTTCAACTAGAAATATCTAATTTTCTCACTAGTTTATAATATATAATGTCTGACTTTATTATTTCATATAATGGGGTTTTTGTTTTGTTTTAGGACAGGAATGGGGAGACTAGAACTTCTAACTTCAGTGGGGAATCTTCTCTCTACAAATGTAGATTAACTTTTGGCCTGTGACATTTAGACTCAGGGATTGATTAGGGAACTGAGATGCTAAGTAACTTTGCTTCATCCATAATGTAAACCCATGTCATTCTTACTCCAAGGCCAGACCTTACCATTATGCCATGCTTTCTCTTATGTGATAATGTTTCCAAAAAATTGTAAATGAAATTAATTTTTTTGTTAACTGAATTAAATCTTATAATTACTAAGAAAAGCTTGTTATTTATATAGGAATTTCAAAGAAATCTTTTTTTTTTTGGGGGGGGGAAGGGGGAGAAAGGATCCTTTTATAGGTAAGAAGTCATCCTAAATATTATTCTGTAATGCAAATAGTTTGCAAGGAAAAGAAAAAGGGGAAAAAGGATAAGGGGAAAAGAGTGGAGAAAAATGTATTTTTAATTGTTAAAAAATGGAAATGTAAGTAACAGTATCATTGTGTGATGATCAATGATTAATTTATCTTTTCTCAGCAATACAATAATCTAAGACAATTATAAAAGAAAATGGTATCCACATCCAGAAAATGAATTAATGGAATCTGGATGAAGCATATTATTTTTACTTCTTTGTTTTCATTTTTTTTTTCCTTTTGTTCTGTTTCTTCTTTTACAATATGACTATCGTGGAAATATGTTTTATATGACTGTACATGTATAACTTACATCAGATCATTGGCTGTCTTGGGGAAGTGACAGAGAAAAAAATTCAGAACTCAAAAGCTTATCAAAAAATGAAAAAAAAAAAATAAACCATTCAACAGAAGTAAAACAAAAGATAAACTTTTGGGGATTTGAAATTACTTTGGGGGGAGGGGAGGTTACTTGCAACATGTTGAAGAAAGCCTGCAATATCTAAAATTATCCATATGAAATTTAAAAATTTTTCATATTTGAATTGTCTTAAACAAAGATAAATTTATTCTGACTTTAATAATTAATGTAATTAATTTAATAAATCTTTTGTACTCCCAACCTTGGTTTTCTTATATGAAAAACAAGATGAGTAGCTCTTCCTCCACTGTTTGGTGATTCTACTCACTAAATTATGTACAATATAGATCTAGTCCATTGCTAGATGCTGCTGCTTTGATAAATCAAGAATGGGGGTGGGGGACTCCCACCTCCTCCTTGGTAATTGGGTTCAGGGTAGACTAGGAATAACAACAACAACAAGGGTATTCCTCACTGTCTCTACCACCAGCTGTTTGCCTCAAAGCTATCAACAATACATGCTTCAAAAGCAGCCTTCCTCCCAACATGTAATAACAAACTTGGAGAATTCACAGCAAGGGACAATTATCTTCTATGGATAAGTTAAAGCCCTAAAGCATGAGAATGTTTCCTACCCAGTGTTTATGAACTTGCTATCTCTCTGATTCACAGATAATAAATAGGTTACCCCTTTCAGGTAAGTTTTCATGCATCTAAGAAAGGGTACTGACAAAATTAAATAAAGGCATTTTTCTTTACCAGGAATTCTAAACTCAGATCTAAGAAAGCAATAGGAACAAAGGTCCTGATGAGTCTATAAGCTCCAAAATAGGCCACTGGCCAAGGTGTCTGCACAGGGGAATACAACTGTGTATATGTCATTTCATTCAGCCCAGGCAAGGCCATCAAAGCTATTTCCTTGGTAACAGAAAATGATTCTCAAATGATGCATGAAAAGTCATTTAATGGTGTGAGGAAAATCCCACCCCTTCTTCCCCTCTGCTTCACCAAGCGTTGCTTGAATTCAGCTGGTATGGCTCTTCTATTGATGGACAGAAGGACACAAAAGGGAGAGGGAGTGGGGCAAGGTCATGTACAACAGAGGAAATCAATTTTCCAGGGAATGCCATGTCTCCTTTGGCTTCACTTACCACGGGCTCCCACCCCAGCATTAGCTTGGCTTTTTGGATATCCGGCTTTCTTCTCTGTGGGTCGTCTTGGGCTTCTGAGAGAAATTGAATTTCACTACCGCTACCTGTTTAAAGACCAAAACCATAACATAATTTCTAGAGTTATAAAGAGAATCACAACCATTGTGCTATGATGGGGGGCAATTTAAAAAGAAAACAAAAGAAAAGTTAAAATCTAGCCTTGAGTTAGAGATCTGGATGATTAGAGAATTTTTTTTGGGGGGGGAGGGGAGCACGGGGGGGAACATAAGAACAGGAGACTGAGTTCACCCAGGCTGAAAGTATAGTCAATAGCAGCTTCTCATGAGTCTTCTGATTCTACAACTTTTTTTTTTTTCCTTCCTCATTTGGAACTCCTCATCTCTCCTTAGATGGCTTACTCTCCCTTCTTATCCCCCCAACTATTTTGGTGTTGGATTGGTAACAGGCAGTTAGTCTATTCAGTTTAGAACTCCCATGCTCAAGTGATCCAGTAGCCCCAGCCTCCTGATGGCAAGTTTTACAGGCTGTCACCACAATCAGCTGAAATGTTTTGGTAAACCACTTGGTTACATTGGCAAAGGTTCTTTCCCCCCAACTCCCCAAGATCTAGGAAATTAGGGCACCGTTTTTATGTGACAATAGTCTCCTACACAATAATTCTCATTTCCAGAGGACTTGAAGATAGTCAAGGTTGATAGTGTCAGAAAACTGGGCTTATATTGAGGAGGATCTGAGTTCAAATGCAGCCTCAGACTAGTTATGTTATCCAGCCCTGAGACATTTAACCTTCCTGACATCCAACTGCTTTACCTGTAAAGTGGGAAATAACACCTCATACAATGTAGTGTAAGGATAGAGCTTTATATCTTCTTGTTTGTTGTGGTGGTAGTGGTGTCTGATTCTTCCTGACCCCATTTGGATTTTTCTTGGCAAAAATGCTGGAGTAGTTTGCCATTTCCTTCTCCAGCTCATTTTTCAAATGAAGAAACTGAGGCAAACAGGATTAAATGACCTGCCCAGGATCCATCAGTCTGTCTGTATACATAAATACTCATGTATACAATACACACACACACACACATATACCCCCACATAGATGTATGTATGTGTGTGTATGTATATACTTATAACTATCTATGTATCTATATAGTTGCAATGTGATCCAAATTTTATCAAGGGAGAAAAAATGTCCTTATTTTATTACCGTGGTTATTTCCTCCACGAATGCAAAACACAAAATTCCTGGAACTTAGTACATGGACTGTTAGAGCTATTTTGGCTAGAACATTCATTTCTCTGTGGTTGACCTGGGGGCAAATGCCTTCAAACCAGAAATGCTGGTCTAAAAAGCTGCATCATTAGTCAATACTCAAAGACTTTTCAGCTTGGTGGAATCTGCCAGACCTTGGAATCTAATGCCTATGGTATGCTTTTGAGAAACTAGGGTCACCTCTTAAGTGGGAACAAAGCCTGGAAGAGGACTCTACTGAAGTCTATTTAAAAAAAAAAAAACACCACGGATTTAGGAGCAAACTATGATGACTGTGTTTATATTCCATTTCAATTTTTAGTTTCTCTTGATTTCCATAGTAGGGCCAGTCTTTCATGGATGCAGATATTGCCACAATAGGAAGGCTGCTAATAACTGAGGCAGGAGTTATATTATCTAAGAAATGCTCTCTTTTAGGTTTAAAAATGTAAGTTTCTGCTGAACATACACTGACTAGGTTTCCCTTAAGCAGCATTGCAATGGAAGATTGGATCTATAATACCTGTAAAGCATTCTGCAAACCTTTAAGTGCCACATATTTGTTATCACCTTCTCCTCATTATTGTTGTCCTTATTTATGAGTTTAAAAAAAAAATATCCAGATATATGATTTCAATGGTGTAAGAAAAATTCCCTTCATTAAAGATGAACTTTACAACTTATAGCCCGTGAAAACTGCTAAAGATACAAAGACTAAATGACTGGTCCAGTGTCATAGCCAATATGACTTAGAGGCTAGGGCTGGAATTCTTGAGACTAGCTCTCTAACTTTTACAATAAGATACTTCTCTAGTTGATAGCACCCAGAATTTCTACAAAATTTCCTATCAAGCTAAAGTCAATCTTTCTTAGCATCTGTGATGAAATGCTTTTCTATTTTTGGTTGTTATTCAGTCATATCCAATGCTTAGTGACCTCATTTAGGGTTTTCTTGGCAGAAATGCTAGAGTAGTTTGCAATTTCCTATTCCAATTCATTTTACAGATGAGGAAACTGAGTTAGACAAGATTAAATGGCTTGTCCAGCATCACACAGCTAGTATCTAAGGCTGGATTTGAATTCAAATTCAACTGGACTGCAGGTCCAGTACTCTATTCATTGTGCCACCTAGCTGCCCCTCCATTTTGGGTCTGATAAATTCTTTTCCACTCAAAGACCCCAAGGTCACCACTTTGTTACAATGAGGCACTGTAGTTGAATCTTAGTGAAGGCTGTAATTTAATAAGAACCTCTTATAAGTGAAACTAAAGTTATTATTAATACAGATAATAGGTTAATCATACTGTCATTGTGATATCCAGAAAATCACTCAACTTTTCAGTCACTCACAGAATTATCTAAGTGTGTAAATTATAGAACAGTACTGATCTCCATTGATAAAATCAATTTCCTTACTTGGTCCCTCCCTATATTGAAATAGAAATAAAACTTAGTTCTATTACACATTAAAGCCCTATACCTTCTTAAGACATAGGGGCAATCCAGGAGTCAGAGGATCATAGGCCTGAACAGGACCTAAGAAGACATTGAGTCTCATGTCATGTTTTATACATGAGGAAACTGAGGCAGAAAGATTAAGTAATTAGCTAAAAGCCATATATACATACATCTATTCAAATATCTGAGAAGGGATACTTAAAAATGACCTCTCCCATCTTGATGGCGAAAACCTTTACTGTTTTATGTAATTCGGAGATTGCAAAAATTGAGTAAGGTTTCAGGAAGAGGAACAGTGTAGTAGATATTATTCCAAATATGGGGTTCGAGAAGATGACTTCAAATTCCATTTCTGTTATTTACTTTCTCACCCTTCTGAGTCTCAGTTTCTTTATTTGTAAAATGAAGGGATTAGATCAGATAGCCTCTAAATCCCCTTAAGCTCTAAATCTTTGATCCTAATTTAATTTCTTAAAAAGACTCCTTCCTGGATGTTGGGGTGGGGGAGAAGGAGGGAACAGTTATCTGAAGGGTCAGAGAACACAAAGGAAGTGAATGAACCTGGTGATCTGAGCCCCTGAGCTCAGGACTAGTCCCTCTCCTCAGCTTGGCCAATGAGGAAAGAACTACACGTATTCCTTTGATCAGTAATCAAAATTCCAAAAAGGCTGCCTCCTACTGTAGGGAGATTTGAGGTTTTCTTAGGTCAGATCCAATAATAAAGCCCTTGCTGCTGACAGGTGTGTATAATAAAGACATGAATTCAGATCAGGTGGGTGAAAAACACTGACCTTTGATTCCAGGTCAAACTCATTTGTAGCTAAACCACATGATCTCAGGAATATCTATAAGTGGCTAATAAGAAATGAATATACAATAAAAGCTTTGATCTCAGCAAAGCCTAATTACGCCAGTGCCATATTTGTTTAGCAGAAATCTTTAGTCTCCCTTTACACATGGGTATAGAACTGAGAAAAAAAAATTCCAAAGATTCCACAAATTGCTCAGGGCTGGGGACTAAACTCATATTAACAGGAGATAGATTGCTTGGACTTGAACTGAGTCTGGAATCAGACAAAGCTCTGGGTCACTGTGGGGTTCAATTGGCTGGTTTATTATCTCTTGCCCTGATTTCTATGTTGGCTCTTACAATTTCACGGGAAAGCTGGTCAGAATTGTAAATAGTATTTATAGAGCTGGCTGATGTGTTCTACACCAAACAATACACAATTTAAGTGATTTTCCTTCACCCTCTAAAATTCCATTCTCACTCAGCATAGGCTCCTCAAACAAATCATTTTCACCTACACAGAATGACCTAACTTTGGGGAATAAAAAGGATCTATCACAGAAACAAGCCCACAGTTACAATCCCAAACAAAACCAAAGACACCCTTTTCTCCTGCTGTTATTTAATTAAAGCATCAGAAGACAAATGTCTCTGATAAAAGCTCTGCTTTTATTCAATTCAATTAGCTTATATTAATTACACATTTGCTAATCAAGGAATTAGCCACTGATAGGAAACATTCATATTGAAGTTCACCCATGAAATGACTTATCCTACTTACCAACAAGGTTTTTAATTAACTGAGCAAATTCCAGAATTGTATGTTCTTCTGGGTTCCCCTAAGGAAGAAATGGTTACTGGTTATGAGAGTAATTAAGCATCACATTAATCTTCTGTAAGATGTTTATAGGTTCACTGATAGCAGAAGGCAACAGGCTTTCTAGAACATACATATGTTTATTTCATCACAGTTGCAATTTTCATTCAGGGCTGTTAACACATCAAAATTCATGTTTATAGACTCTGGCTGATGATACATTGTATCTATCCACTACCTTTCCAAGTATGATAGCAGCAGCAACCATTGTATATAGATGGCTGAGTGTGGAGTCAGGAAGCCTTGAGTTCAAATGAGTTAGATACTGTGACCTAATGCACTCACTTAACCTGTCCATCTCAATTTCCTCAACTGGAAAATTTCCTCTCTTTGAAAAACTGTAAATTAAGGTAGCACCTAGTTTCCAGATCTGTTGTGATGGTTAAATAAGATAATATTTGAAAAGTTCCTAGCACAATGTCTGACATTATAAACATATAAGTAAATATAAATAAAAAAAAAATCATTCGGAAGGTAGAGCCCCTAATGAGAACAGTGACATAAATGGCAAACAAAAGCAAAGTCTACTGCTTAAATCAGATAATATCTAGTGTCAAATATAAATTCCACATAAAAGAGAAATTATAAATCTAACACATACAAGATGCAAGTATTTATTGGTTAGTTGTAGCCCTTGTAATAAAAAAGACACATACACTTGAACATGCTTTGTATTTAATAATGAAAAGAGAAGAAAAAGGCTTGTCTACTTTCATTTACTGTTTTAAAAGTTTCTAAATATAATGGCTAACTTCATATCTTCAAGGTGACAAGCTACATCTTTCATTTGTTTTTTTTAAATCTGAGAAAATAAATTTCTTAAGTTACATATCTTTACTTTTTCTGACGGGTATTTTGACGAGTTTTAACTATTTTAGGGTCTTATTTTAATAATAATAATATTAACAGTAATAATAACAAAAACCCAAGGACCATGGGGAAACTAAGCTTTCATAATATCACAGGTGTTTAATTGGAAGGGATCTCAATAGACTAGCTAGTCCAAACCTCTTACTTTGCATAGAAGGAAACTGTTGGTTCAGTTGTTTCTGATTCTGTGACCCAATTTGGGATTTCCTTGGCAAAGATATTGCAATTTTCTTCTCCAATTCATTTTACAGATGGGAAAAATTAGATGAACAGGGTTAAGTGACTTGTCCAGAGTCACAGTTTCTAAGGCCAGATTTGAACTCAAGATGAATCTTCCTGACTCCAGGCACATCACTCTATCCATTGTGCTACCTAGTTGCCTTAAGGAAACTGAAGCCCTAGCAAACTAAATAATTTGCCCCAAATCAAGAGTAGCAAGTTATCAGAGGTTCAATATGAACTCAGATCTCCTGATTAACCCAGCCAGCATCCTTTTCTTGGCAAGAAGGCTGTTTTTCATAGTTATATTATAACAACTCTCATCAGTGAGACATTATCTTTGAAAAAGCTTCTTCTTCCATGTTACTCAAGGATATTTACATAAGATACATTCATGTATTAAATTAGGGACACACAAATTTATGCATGTAATTTCCATAATTACAAGTATTATTAAAAAGCTTTTATTAATACTGCCTGATTATGCATGTTGTTGCCAAATTGAGCGGACCTAGGTCTTCATTTATGAGTTCCGAGTTCCTTCATTATGATCTTTTGTAAAACATATTTATGGAAATATTTTGCTTGTAAAACTTTCTTACTCTGTGCATCTTCCCCAGCAAAAAAACCATTTAGATTCCCAAAGTTTTTTTTTGATAGAAAAGACAGACCCTACAATTCAGACTCATAAGGACCTTTACCAGAAAGTCATATTCCTGCCAACCAATGGAGAACAGAAAATGTGAAGAAAAAGGACTTACCAAGTTGACAGGGCTACTGACATTGCTATTCATTAAAGCCACAAGTCCATTCACTAAGTCACTGCAAAAGAAGGAAAGCCATGTTGTCTATTTCCTCAAAATAAATGACTATTGAAAAAACAATTTCTTGGTTCCTCCCCACCAAAAACAAATCGGAAAATATGAAGAATGTAAAAAAAACACCAAAAAACAAATCTTGTAATTGAGATGGATGTTCACAGAATAAGTTCTTATATCCCTAATGAAAACCCATGTCTGATGTGTCCCTACCCATTTGGCTCTGATGGACAATGATGAGCATTTCTTTACCCAGATGAAATGTTATTATGAAACAAAAGCCCACTGAGATGAAAGAATTGTGCAAAGCATGGAGATCCCCAGACTGGTATGTTACAAAGACAAACCAAATAATATTGGTTATTGAAATGTGATTATGGCTTGTTTTCCAACACCCCAACTTCCTCCTTCTCCCCAAACAACAATCTCAAACACTCCACACAAAAAAGTCAGGGAATTGCAAATGTTTCAGATGGATTGTGATTGGTTGGTCCATGAAAAGTGAAGAGAAGTAAGCAAATTTCCGCTTACCAAGATTTGGTTCTTATTTTCAGAAGCTTTAAAGTGGGGCTCTGTTAAAAAAAAGTTACTCTGTAAAAATGACACTGCAGTACTGCACAAAAGACACTTTTATTCCTATTTGAGAGGCAGCTTATTCCTAGAGAGAGCTCTCAAGAGAGCTCAAATCTCAGAGATTTGAAAGATGCAAATTTTAAAATATTTTGATCCTTCTCTGTGCATTGTTACCACTGAGGAGCAGGGCATTACGAGTCATGTTACAGATTAAAAAAAAAAAAGTAATTGTATAAAGCAAAAGACAATGATCAACAGTCTTGCTTTTCTCTTAAACAGAAAAATCTTTTGGGGGGCTATTTTGGCAAACTTTTCAATTTTCCATTTATAACCAATGGGCATATTTATACTAACATGCTCAAATCATTCTTTTTCACAAATCAAGCACTCATGCCAATAATTGCCAGCCATTTGATTATTTCTCTACTGTAGAGAAACTGACCAAAAAAAGTCACTTCATCACTATGGCAGTGAATCATTGGTACCATCTTAACATTCTTTGTAATGGAGGTGTTTTCTATTAGCAATGTGGCCTGAAAAGATTCAGTTTCAGACATTAAAAGCTGCCATTCAATACTACTTATTATAATTAGTCTGAAACTGGTAGGGAGTGGGGATGGAAATGGTGAGAGTAAAGTTATTTAAGTTAATATCAAATAATAAGGCTAACAGGATTCTGGTAACCATGCTTTGAATGATGGATAATTTATAACATAATCTGGCAACTTTTAAGGTCAACCCTGCACAGATCACACTTATATTTAACCTAAAGTTCTTATCAAGTGTCATTTTGACAAAGTGACTTTTTTTAAATAATGTGACTTTAATGTATATGAAAACATAACTTGACCATGAAAATATCAACCACAGCAATGGTAAAATGAAATTGGTTATGAATTTGAATTGTTAGATATTCCTTACTTAGATGACACATTTTTGGAAAAAACAGTTAATTTTGCATTATGATGACTAAGTAACATCATCCCAAAAGATTAGAAACAGCAAATTGTGAGAATGGGAAACTATTGGTTAAGAGGTTTTCTCATACCTAATCCTAATTGTAATATAAAATGTGAGATATAGGATGATAAATGATAGAGGGTTGGTCTAAATGTCATAAAGATTTAGATTTAAGTCCTTTTTCTGAAACTTAATACTATGTGGCCCCAAGAAAGTCACAACTTTTTCAAATTTCTATGGCTCTAAATTAAAGAAAATTTTCTAATTTGCAATGAAAGAACTTTCTTCATAGAAAGTCCTCAATATTGATAAAATTATGAAACTAATTTTGCCAAAGAAAAGAATGCCCTAATATATAAAGATTCCTAAAAGAAGAAGCTTAGCAAAACAGAAAGAAAATTGGACTTGGAATGAGGAAGACAAAGGTTAAGATTCAAAGGTTCAAATACCATTACTGACTCTGATCCTGAGAGCAAGGGTTTCACATAGGTTTTCTCATTTGTAGAATGGGTATGACAACATCCTTCGTACACACAAGGGTGTTGTGAAGACCCAAAGATATAACATAAGTAAAGCACTGTGCAAAAACTGAAGTGCTATTTAAAAATATTAATTATTATTTTAAAAGGAAAGTTGGCATAGGAGAATAACGAATTTGAAATCAGGAAATTCTGGGTTGGAATCTCATCTCACACTAATTAGCTGTATAATTAGTAGTGATGGACAACAGGGAAAACACTTAATGTCTTCCTTATCTACAAAATGAGATAATACTTGTAAGAACATTAAAGACTGAGTGTGAGACTCAAAGGAAAATATATATAAAGAGCTTTATAAGTTTTAGAGCACTATATAAATTTCATTTGTTATTTATTTGGGGGAGGCATTCTAAACATTTAATTATTTACTTAAGTTACCTAGTTATTCATTTATTTATTTATTGTAAGTCCAGAAATGATTCTTTGGGGCTTTTGTAGTTTGTGATAATTTAGTCAGAATTAGGGGCCTTTTAGGGAGAAAAGATTTACTTAGTGAATGAACATGAACACCATTTCTCTAAGAGCTTAAATGAATAGTCCCTTCATATTATATATTTACAGCAGGCAAACTGAAGATAGAATAGTTGAAAAGTAACAGTATACTTTTCTACTTTAGCCAGAGGCAGAATCTTGGGCTTGGTTTGAGATGAGTTATGAATTTTAAATCTTGTTGCTTTAACCTATTGCTATAAGATCATGGACAAGTCAACGTCTCTGAGATTCAGTTTGTGTCTAAAATATGGATAACATTTGCAATTCTAACTTGACAAGGTTGTAATTAGAATTCAATATGTAAATGTTAGTTATTTTTATAAGAAAGAGAAAACTATGATAAATCTTAGTTATCCTCAGAATGAGACATTATTTTTTGGATTCAATCTATGATTTCACTGACATAGTGAAATCCTCAATTCCCTTCATTAAAGCAGATCAGCTGATGCTGGCAAGATCAACTTAGAAAGGGACCTATGTCACTTAGAAATTAAGTGACTTTCCCAGGATCACATAGCCATTATATGAGAGAGATAGGGCCTAAACCTAATTTTTCCTGCCTTGAGGCCAGTTCTCCATCTACTATGGCTCATGCTGCCTATCTCTATTGTCTTTATCATGATCAGCAAAATTTTTCTTATATTTAATAATTGAGTGGCAATAGAAACAGTGTTAGCAAAGTTAACAATCATATCACTGTTCTTTAATTTCAGTGAACTGTTGGGCAGGTACAAAATATGATTCTTTTTTGAATAAATGTATTGAGATTTCACTGAAGTCAGTAAGTATTTTATCAGCAATGGATCATATTAGTCATTGTACTAAACAATAAGATACAAAGGCAAAAAACAAAACAAAATATGGTCTTTCCAAGAAGATCACATTCTAGTAAGGGGGAAACAACATGCAAAAATATTATGTATATACAAAATAGATATAGAATAAGTGGGAGTTGATCTAGCAGTGGTGAGGACAAGGAAGGGGTCTCTTTCAAAAAGTGGGATTTAAGCTGAGTATTGAATGAGGCCAGACCAGCAAGAATGTGGAAGTGAGAATGAAAAGCTTTGGAACAGGGATGGGGAGGTTGGGAATTGAAAACATCCAACTGGTGTTTTATTAAAGTCACTTTGGCAGTTGACTATAAGAAGAATTGGAGTGGGGAAAGCTTTGAGGCAAGGAGATCAACTAGGTTACTGCAACAGAATGGGTCGTGAGGGACTGAAGCAGGGTGAAAGGTATGTGAGAAAGGGAAGCAAGCATTCAAGAGATTCTGGGAAAGTAGAAACAACAAAACTTAACTTTGAATATGTAAATTCATTATCTATACACTCAGGAATACCATCACCAACATCATCAAATGATCATGGATAAAACTCAGAGTCTAGGAAAAGAAAACCTAGGGATTATACTGAATAGGGATTATACTGAAAGGGTTATTATTGGGGAAAGCATTTGTAATTTGTAAAATGAGTGAACATCAGAATGTCTTCATTCAAGCAGGACTTGTACTTAGTAACATTATATTAGCATTTAGATGAAACTGCATTTATCAAAGACTCTCTTTTTCTTCTACCAATTAGTTGGAACTTGTGAAATTTTAAAATGCAAAACACACCAGGTGAATGATGTAAATAGACAGCAATTGAATGTTAAGAGAATAAACAAAAAATCTTGGCTTATTGGCATGGTTTTCAAACAAAAGAAATAGTAGAGATGATGGAATCAAAATGACTTAAGAGCTGTTCTACAGAAAATAAAAATGGCACTGAAGTAAGGATATTTAGGTTATAGTCCCAGGAGGGCCACCAACTATCTTCATGACTTTTGTTGTTCAGTTGTTTCAATCATATCCAACACTTCTTGACTCAATTTGGATTTTTTTGGCAGAGTTACTGAAGTGGTTGGTGATTTCTTTCTCCTGTTCATTTTATAGATGAGGAACTGAGGCAACGAGGATTAAGTCAATTGCTTGGAATCACATGGCTAGCAAGTGTTTGAGATCACATTTGAACTCAGGAAGGTGGGTTTTCCTGACTCTAGATTAGGCACTCTAACTACCCAATGATCATTTTAACTCTTTGGTATCAATTTTCTTAATTTGTGAAATGAGAATAATACTTGCACCATTTATCTGAAGCATCTTTGTCATAAAGCATTATATAAATATTAGTTAATATTATTAGATTTTGATTTAATGAGGATCCTTAAAAAGATGGGAGGAAAGAAAATTAAAATGGGTCAAAGTGATGAATTTTCTACCCATAGGGTTGGGTAGCAAAATCTCCTCAAAATTTATCTTCAAACCTATTAGGTACTAAACAATACTTAATAGTAGTATTACTACTATCAAGAGTCCTTTCACCATTCATTCTGCTTTATATGTGCAGACTATTTCAATTTTTAAAAACATTGAAGGCTCAGGAATAAGGAATGACTTCCTTTAAAAATTCCCAAATTGTGATGGACAGAAGCAGCTATACCCAAAGAAAGAACACTGGGAAATGAATTGCATTTTTGTTTTTCTTCCTGGGTTATTTCTACCTTCTGAATCCAATTCTCCCTATGCAATAAAAGAACTATTCAGTTCTGTACACATATATTGTATCTAGGATATACTGTGACATAGTTAACATGTAAAAGACTGCTTGCCATCTGGGGGAGGGGGTGGAGGGAGGGTGGGGAAAAATCAGAACAAAAGTGAGTGCAAGGGATAATGTTGTAAAAAATTACCCTGACATGAGTTCTGTCAATAAAAAGTTATTTTTAAAAAAAATTCCCAAATTGTAAAGGACCCAATAGAAAGAGCTTTCCTTTTTTTTTTTTTTTTAGAATGCTGAGGTCATTCTTTTGAACTTATGAGTCAGGAATACCACATGTATGACCCAAAACAAATCACTTTAACCTCTCAGTTTCTTTATCTGCAAAATGGAAAGGGATGGTCTCTAAGGTTCTTATAATTCTTCATCTATAAGCCTATAAACCTAAAAGAAAGTAATCTAAAAATGGCACTAAATTATATTTGTGACCAAGTTTTCCTTGTCACTATGATGGCCCACGTAACCCTATGTTTGGTGGATATATCAGTCAAGATACTATACGGCAGCTGAGAGGAACTTCTTGAACATCCTGTAGAGTAGCCACTTGAACTCCAGAAGAACAGGTCACACATTACTTTTGCTTGGCCAAGACAATCAACTCCCTTGGGCTTCAGTTTCTTTATTGGCAAAATGAGGAAGATGAACCAGAGGACTGAGAAGATATTGTCTACTTTTAAATTTATGATTCTATAATATTCATGGTTATAAAATTACTGGAAATTTTTTTAAGGAACATATCCTATTGACTAGAGGAATTTCATAGGGAAGAGTATAACTTGTGAAAATGTATTTTATATTGAAGTACATGACAAAACACAATTAGATCAGAAATAAGTGGTCTTGCCCATCATGTATTTAGCTATCCAAAAATAGAATGGACTAATTTTTAAAAATATATGACTACTTTTCAGGGCTATTATGGAGATTCTTAAATCATTATCATGATAATACACATTTACATAAAGCTATAAAATTAGAAAGCACTTTACATATCCTACCTCCCTTGAATCACAAAAATTTTTTAAATATGTGCTACAGGTGTTAGTTTTTCCTAAGAACACTAGATGGCAGCATGGATTAGAAGAAAATCCACCAAAGTTAATTTCTAACAGAGAAATGTAAAACTTGGATTTAGTGTGAATTAATTTTGAAGAAAAAAAAGGCTTTCTGATTTAAAAAATTTTTTTGAATTTATTTTAAAAACAGAAATGGATCTTTTCCAACTGCCTCTATTCTAGTGTATTTTGGAACTTTACAAAATAAAAAAGAAGATTTCTTCAGGACTATCTTATCTGTCCCCAGAACTGGCTAACAGATGCTACACAATAATTACATGTTACAAAAAATAAATATGCCCTTACCTGACATATTGGAATGCTCTAGTCTGAGACCCAGAACCATATACCTAGGAAAACAAATAGAAAGTCTGTTAGGAACACAATAATAACAGGAAGAGTGCTGGTAAATGTTCAACAACCAGATCTTCTTCCCCCTCCACCTCCTCCCCCCCTCTCTCCCCCCTTACTTACCCCCCCAAAAAAGTCTATAACCTAGACTTTTGTGTTCAGTCTTCATTATTAACATTTCTTACCTCCTTAAGTCTAGACATTCCACAAAACAGTAAGTCAAGCCTTGTTTTGTAGCTTTTGTCTATTTTAGAGGTATAAATGCTTGAAATGAAAATCTAACAATTGCTCTGGAATCAATTTACCCTTAAATTACTCCAAAAGTCATAGAAAGGATCAAATTCCAAGGAATACAAGTTGGTGATGTGATTTTTTTTCCACTCTCAACACATTTTTTTCTCTATCCTTCCTGTGATGAAAGGATTGTGGCTAACATTAATTCATATACCTAATGCTTTAAAAGCTTAATTTTGAACCCAGGTCTTGCTACTCCAAATCCAGTACATTAATTGATTAAGCTATGCTCTTTCTGTTGTTGATTGGTAATTAAGTAAAGGCAGCCTAAAAAAGAGCCCAAAGAACGAATGGTGCTCAGAGTGAATTCTTTGATGGACCACATAGAATACTTTATACCTGAGAATATTTTTATATTCTGCTGAGAAACTGAGTCATAACATTCTTGGCTTCCTGATGAATTGGTTGAGCTTTCCTGTCTTCTTATTTTAATTATCTTTCCTAACACTGACATTTTGCACTTTATTTTTAAGTGTTGAGGCATTATTAGCTGAGACTATTAAGAACAGAGAGCCTTGCCATTTCTGGACAGTGTTATGATTACTTCCTTATACTTCCTTATATCAAGTGAGAAGGAAATTGGAGATCAGAAAATTCTTACTGTGAATAGCCATAAATCCTTTAGAATATTTTCTTTAAGTAAAAGTGTAGAAGGGGAATGTGCTAGCATAGGTGGTTTTCACATAGTGGATAGAGCGCCTCAAATATTCATTTTATGAAATTTTGGAAAAAATACAGAGCAGGAAAAAATGATAAATGAAATGGTTCATTTAACTTCGAGGGGGAAAAATTGGGGCAAGAGATGATGTAGTAGCTTAATATAATTTTTTTTGGTTCAGGTTTATGATTTCATTGGTAAAGGAAAACTCCCAGATCAGCAACTATTCTGCAATTGACTATCTTAGAAAATTACTCGTAGCAAGAGAGAATCAAATGAAATATTTGTAAAAGCACTTAGCCCAGGGCCCACTACATAGTAAGCACTTAATAAATACTTATTTCCTTCTTTTTCTTAAAGTAACATATCAGGGATCATATAATCAGTATAATCTTTCCACTGTACCACATTGTCTTCCTTATTGTAAATAAACAAACAAATAAATAAATGTCTTCAAAAGAAAGGAACAGATATTATCTTGATAGAGCAGTATTATCATGATAAATCACTTTCACTGTTCAAATATCTGAATTTTATTTGCTAAAATTTTTTTTCTTTTCATTGGAGGATAGAAGGTAAAAGAGAAAGTAAATGATTGCTAAGATAATTTTTTAAAAATATATTTATGCTATCCTGAAATACACAACTTAAAAAAAAAACCACAAATCCCAATATTAGTACTATTGCTTATTGCATCTGTTTTCATCTTGGGATGTGGCCCAAATTATGGCATCAGAGGTTCTTCAAAAGGATTTGAAGGATTTTTAGATGGAAGCATATCTCACAAACCCTTGGCCAAATTTAGGAAGGTTTTGTTTTTTGGTGGGAAGTAGAGAGCTAGTAAGAAAGATTGTTTTGGGATCCAGTTCCTCCCTCAACTACAGCAGCAATATAATAGCACAATAATGGTGTCTCCTCCCAGTACCATGACCACAAGGTATATCCCCCTTTTCCCCCCAATCATTAACTGCCACAGGTACACTCATTCTATCCCCCAAATTCCTAAGAAGCTCAGAACTAGCTGGTAGGGCTGAGTTGTTTAGAAAAAGCTTCATACCAAATCAAAAAAATATGAGAATTGGAAGCAGCCTGAGTAATCATCTAGTGCAGGGAGTCCAATCTTCAGTTCATGAAGATTGTTGTTTTTAATAACTTCACTTCAATACAATCAATTTCCTTTATAATCCCATAAATTTTATTTTAGTCATTTAAAAACATTACTATGAGAGGGAGTACCTAAACTTCAGGTAACCAAAGGGATTTATAACATAAAGATAGTTGAAGAAGAATTGACCTAATTCCACCTTTTCCTTCTGTATAAGGAAACAGTCTCAAGGGACAAAGTGAATTTTCTTTTTTTATTGTATTCATCATATTTCATTTGAAATATTTATAAATATATCTTAACAGTATTATAATACATTATTTAATATACCTGTATATTTCTAATTAATTAGATTAATTTTAGATTCTGTTTTATATAATTAATTTTATAGAATTATATATTTTATACACAATTATATAGATGACAGAAATATCTATATTTTTATATATGAATAAATAAATGTATGAATATTCAAGTGAACATATATAATACATCTATATAATGGTATAAATAGTCTTTAGATATGTATCTCATCATATAATTAAATGAATTTCCTAATATCACACAGAAAGTGAGGAGCAGTCTTGATTCCAAGCTATGTTTCCATAGCTCTCAGTCCAGTGCTTCCTCTATAAAATCAAGCATCCTGATGTTTAAAAAATCTATTTATATATTCTTTAGAGTTTCACATTTGAAAAACAGTTGTTAATATCTGCTTGAGTCTCCTTTTACCACTTATGGTATACTTAAGGGTCTAAAGGAGACAGTTAAATTAAGCAGAAAGAGTGCTGGATTTACACCCAGAGAGAGGCATGGGAACAGAGTGTGGAACACAACATAACATTCTCACGCTTTCTGTTATATGCTTGCATTTTGTTTTCTTTCTGTTTTTCGTTTTCTTTCTTCTTGATATGATTTTTTTTTTATGGAGACTTTTACTTATTTTAATTTTTGTGTTTCAAATCTTCAAAATAAATATAATATATAATTTAGTTTTTTTGAAAGGCACCTCCTTACTTTTTTCTCCTTAGCTTTTTTTGCATACAAAGCTTCATTAGTATTCAATATAAGATAAAATGAGGGAAATTGAAAGTCACTAATCTAGATATTTTATTAAAATTTGGTATACACAACATACAATCTAAAGGCTGCAGAATTTGTGTATACCAAATTTTTTTTTTGCAACAAGATAACTATATAAATATATATATACATATATTGGATCTAACATGTATTTCAACATAGTTAACATGTATTGGACTACCTGCCAGCTAGGGGAGAGGATGGGAGGAAAGAGAGGAAAATTTGGAACAAAAGGTTATGCAAGGGTCAATGTTGGAAAAATTACCCATGCATATTCTTTGTAAATAAAAAGCTTTAACAAAAATAAATGAATGAATAAATAAATGTCTGAGGCTGGACTTGAACTCACAAAGAGAAATCTTCCAGATTCCAGGTCCAATTCTCTTTCTAATGTGCAACTTCAATGCCCTACAGCTATAGTAGCAAATCTACTTAGTAGAAATAAAAACCCTGGAACTCAAAAGTAGATTAATTAGAAATACCCAACAATATAATACTTGGTAGTAATAAAAAAAAAATAAGAGTTAATATTTATATAATACTTTAAGGCTTACATAGTGTTTTATAAATAATAATCATGTTTTATCCTCCCAACAATCCTGAGAGGTAGGTGCTATTACTATCCCCTTTCTACAAAGGAGGAAAACCGAGGCAGAACAAGCTTAAAATCTCATCCAGAGTCACATTGCTAGTGTTAGGGGCCACATTTGAATTTAGGTCTGCATGAGTCCATCTACTATGCCACCTAGCTTATAAGCACATAGAAAGCTAGTATTGCTAGCACATTTTAATGCTTTTTATAATATATTTTATTGTATAATATGTATAATAATTTTATTATATATGTAAATATATAATATAATATATAAATATATATACCTGTTCTATCTGGAAACTTTACTATGAGAAGTATACCAGTTGCTTCATCCATGCATGCTCTGTTACATGATAATCTCCACAGAGGACTAGAAAATTATACAATTAGCATTCAATTGTGATAAGACTCCCTGTTCATCCTGACAAGTGTAATTGCACAATAAAATGTCTTTTTTTAAACCTGAAATTCTCAATTCTTGATTTTCTCTAATGAGAGTAAGCACTGAAATGTAAAATCCTTAATTTATCCTTCTCTTGTTTTTAAGAAGGGGCAGCAGACAACTCCTACCAGATGAGTACTTTGTGAAACACGAAGTCTGATGATGCTAACTTTCTGGAGATTTCTCTTTCAAAGGCAGTGGCTTCAGTCAAAGTGCTGCAAAGTACCTAATGAAGCCCATTAGGTACACAGATCCCCATGCCTGGGCTCTGAGAATCTCCCTTCTTACACCCATTCTAGTTCTCACTTGGGAATCTATAATAGCCTTAGATATCATATGGTTTCTGAATCTACAGACCTAATTGGTGAAGACTGATTCCCTAGGATTAGATGTGGGAAATAAGGAATGGTCCTCTTTATTTTGAGAAATCCCATGGCTTTCCAGGGCTTTTGTTACATTTGGAAGAAAAGAGGACTGTTAATCCTAATTAAATAGTGGGAGAGAGAAGTCTTTTACCTAAAAAATCCATGACAATGATCCTCAAATCATTCCAGATGTCATACCCTTGGCTGTATTTGTACTGTGTGTGTGTATATGTGTTTATATTGAGTTTTGATACTTCAGAGTCATTGCAATAGTGGTTTCTGGCCAGAAACTCTTGAGTCTTCCCCTCCCAGAATGATTCTTTTGTGAAGGCAAATGAGGCCAACTTTGGCTTCAATTCTTATGTAGCCTTTGACTATTGAATGGGTTTTGCCTCAGACAAACTATGACTTAGAAAAGACCTTTGCTTTAAAAGACCACAGTTTCCTCTGCCTCTGGGGCCTTTGCAGTCATTCTGATCTATATCCTGTCACTGGACTTCCATGACTCTGGAAGAGTGAGGCTGATGACTTTGCACAGTCCGGCACACTTAAATCCAATACACTTGCAAGTCAAGACATTACCCTCTTGGTCCACTGAGAACAAAGGATGATCAACAACAATTTTCAGTATTATCTAGGAATTGCACTGGAGAGACAGCTGGGCTTGTATTCACGAAAACCTGAGTTAGAATCTTGTCTCAGCAACTTAATTTCTATATAATCCTGGGTAAATCATTTAATTTTATTGAACCTTAGATATCTCATGTGCAAAATGGCAGTAATAGCACCCACCCTGAGACAAGACATGTAAAAATCTGTTTGCAAACCTCGAAGTGCAACATAAATGTTAGTTATTGTCTTTATGATTGTTAATTGATGTTGTCCCTAAACTTTCAGAGTAGGAATCAAAGGACCACTGAAGTATCTCAGAGGACATCAAGTTCAATTTCTTAATTTCATAGGTGAAGAAATTGGGGATGTTAAGTAACCAACCAAGTGCTAAGAGACAGGGCTGAGGCCCAGATCCAGAAATCTAAATCCACTCTACTTTTCACTGTGTCATGGTCTCCTACTTTGGGTTGTCTGCCTTGTGGGCAGCATATCCTGAGCATGCATTGTGTGTTGAGCCCTATGTGACATTCACATGCAATGGGAATGACTAATCTTTGGGTGAGTTTGAAAGCCAACATGATCTTACACTGGTCTTCCACAGGATACCAGGTTTCTGGTTGTTTTTTTTTCCTACCTGTCAGCTTCTTTAGGTAGTGAATTAGGTTACTACTAGATCTATGATCTAGAGCTGGAAGGAATTTCAGAGACCACAAACCTTTTCACTTTACAGATGAGTAAACTAAGGCTTATACATAAAATGACTCCTTTAGTTATAGTTGTTCAGGGTGATTGGCTGGCCTACAGCACTAAGTTTTAGGGTGATTATCGTTAGGCTGCAAATTATGGTCACTTGTTTTAATTAGTGACACATATCATCAATGTTTTAAGGGGGTACGGAAAGAGCCAGATAAGGTTATGCTTTAAAATAAGCAAGCCAAGCTTGTTAGCTAGAGAGCTTTAATTTCATGGATCCCTAAAGGTAGGTTTAAAGCCACCAAGGATTGATAGGTTATTCCAACATTTGCTATTCATTTATTAGTACAGGGAAACAGCATGGGATATGCACAAAGCCTTTGGAGTAAGGAAAACCTGGACTTGAAAGTCCTCCTTTATAAGCTGTGTGATTCAGGGTAAGTCACTTAACTCATCAGTGCCCTTAGGTGATCCTTTAAAGTCTCAAGTTGCAGAACAGGTTTCTGACAATGATGAAATCACAAGTCCAGTACAGAACAAAGACACACAGACCCACAAATACAAACACTCAACTGACCCAGAGAAATTAAACAATGTGCCCAAGCTTACATAGCTAGCACATGCCAAGCTACATATATACAGGGCCTATGTGTAAGACTGGAGCAGAAGACAGTCAGGCAATCTATTTGCTATGATTTCAAGATTTATCCTGGGTGTCTCTTGAGCTCACTGGTCAAAGGGTTTGTACCAGTATAAAAGGTGGAATTCTCATTATATATATGTGGAGGGGAAAACTTGCCCCTAGAATTTGAATGGGGAGAAAAGAAAGAATTTGCATTTAAAATATAAATTCATTATCTCACCTAAACATTACAACAAGTAGGTAAGTTCATAGTGTTATGTCACAGTTCTCAGTTTCTCTAATTACCCTGACCCAGTCCTGACTCAGTTTGCCTGCTTCTCAAAGCTCAGTTCTGCAAAACCTCCCCTCCCTCTTTATCAGAATAATTGATAAGTATAAAAGATCTTATGTTTTAGAATATCAGAATGCCTCTCCCCATCCCAAACTATCGGAATGTCAGATAATGTCTTATCAAGATGCCTCTCCCCTTGTCCCGGGTGCCTCCCCCTATTATGTCATCCCCTGCTCACTCCACCCTCCCTTCCCACTCTCAGTATTCTGACTCTACCCCTGCCTCAGTATATCCAGTCTGAGCCACATTTATATAGGTCATTGAGAACTCACACTGCTGGATTCTTGGGGACAATAGTCTCATTCAGCCCTCGGACCAAACCATGGATCCATTTGGTTCCAGTAAATCTTTCCCTTTCAAATAAATTATTAAATATTCTCTAATCTCTATCTTGTCTCAGTTTCTCCAGCATTACATTTGTTCTGTAATAAATAGGCACTCGCCAGGCAATTTAGCCATCATCTACAGCAAGAATTCTTAACCTTTTTTTTAGATCATGGATCCCTCTGGCAGTTTGAAGTCTATATGGCCCCCTTTTCATATAATTTTGTTGCTTACATTCTTAATAGAAGGAATGCTAAATACTAGTGAAAAATTAGTGAAAAGAAAGATGTGTTTTCTTCCCAAATTATGAATTCCCTGCAATCTATCCATGGATCTCGGATTAAGAACACATTTTTCTATGAGAAAAGTATCAAAACTATGATTTAATAGATGAATTTCTATGAACTTCTAAAGTGAAATTAATCTGTTATTAGGCATCCCTAAAAAGTATTTTTGTAAGGCATGGTGCTTTGTTCATATCTTGTAGTAAGTCATCCACAGGAATGTCCTTTTGGCAAACGTGTTTGATAACTGCTATCATTTCAACCACACAACTGTAGCCAGAAGGTTTCCTCCTGTGTGGGACAGTATGGACCACAAAAACAATCAGAGACTTTCAAAGTAAGAAAAAGCAAAAAGGGGGTTTATTATGATCTTGTGAGAAAGGGCATCTCCCATCTGACAAGGTATTTGTCAGTAAAAGGAGTGCAAACAAAAAACTGCAAAACACCAAGATTAAATAGCTTAAACACAGAAGCTCTTCCCGCCTCCCCCCTCGCCTTTTCTCTCATAGTTTGGTGGAGTCAAAGTTTAAATCTAACCCAGAAATAAAAGAATAAATTAACTTTAAAAGGGACAGAAAGGGACAAACACCTGCAACTTTTTTTTTTAAAGCTATAACTCTATTTGTAATTATAAAGTATCAAGTCACAATTAAGGTATAGTTTAAGGGTATATTCACAACAGAGTGCCTTCACTCGATTAATTCCACAAACTCCTGAATCTTCCCTGTACCAGAGAGAAGTAATTCTGCATAGACCTAATATTAAAAGAATAATAACTCATGGAAACCAAGGACCCACAACCAAGAGAAGAGTACTAAGAGGTTTATATGAAAATATGATATGAGAAAGAAAAAATTGAATTTCTGAATTTCTCTCCTCCCTTCCTCTCTCTTGCCCCACCTCATACACATAAACTTTCTAGGAATCAAGAGTGCTTGGAGATCAGAGAAAACATCAGGCATAAATACACACAAAGCCCTATGTTAAAAGTCAGAATGAACAAAATGCTAATTTTCATCTCTAAACATGACAACGGTGAGGTGAAAATTTTAGTAGATTTTGCCTCTCTTTGGAAAGGAAAAATGAAAAGAACTTTTGGAGGAGAGAACTGATTATTTGGGGATGGCATTCTATGGAACTGTTTAGTAGATGACAAAAAGTTTAAAGATGAATAGGGAGGAAAACAAACTACACAGGAATGAATGGGACAGTTAAGAGCAGGACAGGAGGTTATACTTCAGTCATCATTTTTATGTGTGCTGTTGCTTCCTCCTGCTGATTCTCACAGTCTGTCAGTTTCCTTTTGTGGTTTCCTTTTAAAACTTTCTATTTTTCTGAAGAATATAGCCATATTTCAGAAAACAGCAAAAGTTGGCTACCAAATCAAATAAGAAAATATCAAAGCATCTTTCTAGATTATCCTTTAATGCTACTGCCTTTCCTCTGTACATGTCTTGTTTATACAATGTTGTTTGCATTTTGTCTCCTCATTAGATTGTGAACTCTCACAGAGCAGAGACTGACTGTCTTACCTTTCATTGGGTCCCCAGTTCTAAGTGAAGAAGGGACCCTGAAACTCTAAAACTCCTTGAAGGAGAAAATCTTCAACTCTGCCTCAGTGAGGGACCCTGCCCAAGGGAAACAAGACAAACAGTTTCATTCTGTTATTTAGGTGGGGTTGGTTCAGTCCTAAGCAAAAGAATTCCAACCCTACTGAATTAAAGAAACTCATTCAATTCTATTCAAATTTCAGCTCAAGCTGAAATCCAGCTTGTAGGTGAGCCAACTTGGAATTCCACCTGATAAGGTAAAGTCTAGTTTTGGGGGTTCCCTTTAAGGGAACCAAATGATAAGGTCTAGATTTAGGGAACCAAATAGAGAGGTTTGGCTCCCCTGTATTCCCTCAGGATTCAGCATGAGGGTAGGGAATTTTGGGGAACCCTCTTCTGGCAGTGCAGAGATTCTCTGTAAAGGAATTTACAAACCTGAAAACCTAGATTGATAAAAGGTTTATTAGGGGGATTGGGAAGCAAGGTTAGAAATCGCAACAGAGAGGCATAATGTCTGGTTAGGGAAATAGGTGAGGGTAAAGAGAGGATGGCACTGGAAAATAATATTATTCCAGCGGGCAGAGGCTTCCTTGGCATAGCATGGCATGTTTAGAGCCTCTGCAAAGAGAGGATTTTAGATTGCCTCTTTTATAATAGAAGCTTTGGCTACAAGCTGAAGGGGTCTAGTGGGTGTGAAGAAGGGACTCCAAAACTAAAATTTCTTGAAGGAAAAAATCTTCAACTCTGCCTCAGTGAGGGACCCTATCCAAGGGAAACAAGATAGTTTCATTCTGTTATCTAGGTGGGGTTGGTTCAGTCCAGAGCAAAAGTATTCCAACCCTACTGAATTTAAAAAACTCATTCAATTCTATTAAAATTCCAGCTCAAATTAAACCCAGCTTGTAGATGAGCCAACTTGGGACTCCACCCAGTAGCCCCCTTCAGCTTGGAGCCAAAGCTCTTATTATAAAAGAGCCAATCTAAAATCTTCTTTTTGCAAAGGTTCTAAACATGCCATGTTATGCCAAGAAAGCCTCTGGCCATTGGAATATTATTTTCCAGTGCCATCCTCTCTTTACCCTTACCTATTTCCCCAGCAGACATTATGCCTCTCTGCCGCGATTTCTAACCTTACTTCTCAATCCCTATAATAAACTTCTTTTAGCCAAACCTTTCCATTTGGTTCCCTGAACCCCAAAACTTCCACTAGACCTTATCATTTAACTCCCTGACCATCAGAAACCCTAATCTTGATGCAGGTGTGGTACCTTTAAGATTCCTTTCTTTCTGATTCCCAAACTCTCCTAGTTAATGTAATTACCTTTTGATTCACAAATCCTAGTCCCTTTGAATTCCAATAGAAGATCATTCGGACCTGTCCCACCCCAACCCCATCTGAGCCAAATTTGGGGCTACACCTACAGGCCCCTCTAGCTAAATCTCCCATTATAAAAGGGCCATGCTAGGATCCCCTCTTTGCAGAGGTCCCAAACATGCTAGCCCAGTGCCCTTTTTATCTCTACTTTCACCTATTTCCTTACTTCCAAACCCCATAACAAACCTCTTTTATCAATCTAGTTTTTCAGGCCAATAAATGCTTTTATTGGGGACTTGCACCGCCACTAGACTTCATTTAATGCCATATCCTTGTGCCAATCGTGAGGGGAACTCTATTTGACTCCCTGTACCCTGAACCTGCCACTAGACCTCAACAAAACCCTAATTTCATTCAGGTACCCCATATCTAGATCTCATCAATTTCATTTTGGTTCCCTAAATCTAGACCTTATGATTTGGTTCCCTTCTAAAGGGAACCCCAAAACCTAAACCTCATCATATTTTTGGTTCCCACACAGGGAGCCTTAGAATACAATGGGTATTTAATAAGTATTTGTAAACTTAACTGTTAAGGACCATGCCTAGCTGAAGAAGGTGCAGATCAATTCTCCAAGAGCCTCCACAGCTGTGAATCATAACATCTGAAGGAGTTGAAAAGCATCTTTTAGTGACACAGATGTTGCTTGTGGACTGGGAATTAAATAAATTGGAGGCAGAGGGAAAAGGAGATCAGAGAACAGCAACTGCTTTTCAGGCTCCTGTATCATCATCCTCTCATATAAAGAGAGATCCATTCTACAGGTCTGAATTAGACCTCCAGCAGCCACTGGCAGATGGCTTCCATATCACAACACTTAACTAATCTTAGAAAAGCGAGTATCTGCAAATGTCCAGGTAATTTTTACTTCTAACAATATGGAATAAAGATGATTCTTAAAGAGAGGCTAAAATCGGCCACACATACATAATTTTATCCTTCAAATCGGAACTATTCATGCTATATTGCCATTTATTTAAAAAAAAAACTGACATTTATGAAAAATTCTAACACTACCAAATAACCAGTTTAATCTGAAGCAAACTAAATTTGTGTGAAAAAAGTGATGGAATCACAGAACTTGGACTGAAATTGTAGCTCTACCAGTGTGGCCTTAAACAAATTGCTTAAACATTCTGGATCAGTTTTTTTCATCTTTAAAATCAGGGGTTTAGAATAGACAACCTTTCTGTTTTAAAAACAAAACAAAAAACTATTGCCCTAAGATCCTAAAACCTACATGGAAAATTTAAAACATGTATACAGACACACAATCACTAAAACAGATTTCATTCAAATTGTCCCTTGATTTGGTATGGGATTTTTAAAAAAAGGCCTTACAAATTTTGTGTGTGTGTGTGTGTGTGTGCCTTTTTTTTTTTTTTAAACTATTATGATGTAATCAAGAAGTAATCTAAAAATTGGGCCTTTACAAAACAATTTATGGGGGACTTTGTACAGGGTAATTAAAGAAGCTAAGTTGGTGCTAATTATTTTTCCCTTAGAAATGACTTTTAGAAAGCATGTATGAGAAAAGAGGATGTGTGTGTGCCTCTTTATTTTCCTTCTTCTAAGGAACTAAGTTTTTTCAAGTGAATTGGGGGTAAGAAGGGAGAAAAGGGTTTCCTTCAAAGTTTTCCAAGTTTTTTGGGAACTAATTAAAGAATTAGTTGGCATGAGTGTGCCAAAATCTCAAACACAGCTCAGGGGATGGAGATGAGAGAGCTGTTTCAACAGCCAAGTATGCTGTAAAGTTACTCTAAAAGAAAGTATCATAAAAGAAAAAAAAATTAAAAGAAAATTAAAAAAAAAAAAAAAAAAAAGAAAGAAAGTCAACCTCTCCCAAACAATTTTCCTGATAATTAGTTTTCTTTTTACCTTTCCAGACTTAACTAAAGTCTTTAACTTTCCAGACTGCACTCACTGATGGCACCAGTCAGCCTTGCTTCCTCACTACGGAAGCTCTCCAGGCATAAAGACGTGTGAATATCACTGCCTGCCAACAATAGATCTTATATTTGTGACACACCTGGAGGCTCTCTTGGCTGCCTAGCACTTGGGTTCTGACTGCTGCTAGGAGACTAATGAATCAGGACCATGCTTCCAGGAAGATCTTTGGCAGTTTGTTCTTGAAACCAAATAGCTCTGAACTGTAATATAAAAAGAAGGGCTTCTATATACAACAGGTGAAAAGAATGAGGGAGAGAAAAGGAAAAAGGTATGTCTATTTGGTGATTTATGTGGCACCGAAGACCAAGAGTCCCAATTCAAGGCGAGTTCAGAATCCCTAAGAGAAGTCAAAGGGGAAACAGAGAAAGAAGCTATTGTAATGCCAAAGAAACTGAGCAAGACAAAGATTAGAGACCAATTCAATAGTTTATTAAATGGAGAGAAATACTGGGACCAATGGATCCATGTTTGATCCCAAAGCTGGACGAGACTTTCACCTCAAGAGTCCAGCCATGAAGTATTCAGAGGGCAAGCCTTTTATGGGATAACAACGACACAATGGGGGAGGTACCTTGGGTGGGAATAACCTAATGGGGGGAGGCCCCTAGGATGACACAATAGAGGGAAGTTACTGATTTTCTAATGACATCTAAAATGGATAAATCTTTATCCTGTCAAATATTAATAAGGAATGTCTATAACCTAAAGATATAAAACCTTTATCTCATCAACCATTTAAGAGGGAATGATTATAGCCTGGGGTTTGGGGGCACAGCAACTGAGGTAGACCTTTATCTCATCAAACATTAAGAGGGAAAGGTTATAACCTGAGGCAGAATAACTAAATAGGACAATTAATACAGCATAGTGATTTAGACTCAGAGCCAAGCATTAAATATTTGGAGCAAGATGCAGATTTAGTAATGCTACTTATGAACAACAAACAAAAACAAGAGTGGCTTACCACTAGTTAAATACAATGTGCAATAAATGGGCTTACCATTGTTTTCCTATATATAAAATATATACTACACACATATAGCAGAAAGATATAGATTGGTAATTACTTGTTGACATCTTCTCATTGGTATGATACCAGTGTGGAATTAAGTAAGGTGAAGTCCCACTCTCCTGGGAATATAACCTTAAACTAGACTTTGTGACTTGATTTTTATTAATAATTTTATAATACATTTATAATATTTTTATTTTTTTCCTCCCCCAAACCATGGGGGGGAAAAGGCCAGGTTGGGGTGGGGCTTCTGCATTTTGCAATTTATGCTTTACGTTCCTTTTGCTGACAAACACCTTCTCATAGATAGTAATAAGCTCCTTTTTGCTTTTTCTTACTCCAAGAGTCTGTTTTTGTGCCCCATACCAGAAACTTAAATTCAACATTTTGAAAATGGAACTTTTCTTTCCCTCCAATACATTCTTTGTTTAAACATTATTTATCTTGAGAATACCACAATCCTTCTAACATCCTAGATCAATAACTTTGGAATTATTATTCTTTCTTCATCCTACTATCAGTATTTTATCACTTGGCCAAGTTTTTCACAACCTCTTTCATATTCTCTCCACTCATAGTCCTTCAAGACTTTCTTTACAACTCTAATAGTTTCCTAAGTTTAGCTTGCAATTTTTATTTCCAATCCATCTTCCATGCAATTAATATATCATCAGATCTATGCAAATGTTAATTTATCTCCCTACTTAAAAATATCCAGGGACTCCTATTTACTTTTCTGCGGATATATTGTATCTTTTCAGCAGAATTAAAGCTTCTTCAATGTAGGGACTATTTAGTTTTTATCTTTATATCCCTTAGCATTCTATTAAGCTGTAAAATCAAAATTTAAAGCCAGGTTCCCTGCTCGGTACAATAATACATCACATTCTCTTTTCGTGTTAATATGGCATCTACCTCCCTAAATAGACAAGAAGCTCCATCAAAGCAGGAAATATGACTTTAAAAATTCTGCATCTCTCCCAAAGATGAAGTATGAGAAAGTAGCAACCCTACCCTTGAGAAATCCTAAGGCTATTCTGGCCTAAGGAGTACCACGAGCAATGTTGACCAATCTGTTGGTCAGTAAGCTGTAGAACTCAATAATGGGAACTACCTCCTCCTACCATTCTTCAGTAGTATCGTTAAACCTATTAGCATATCAACTTAATCTTTGTTTTTCTTTCTTATAAAATTATCTTCTTGCTTCTACTTCTTTGCTAAACTTTTTTGAAACTTTAGTCTGCTGCCAAGAAGCAAAATTATTTTTGCTTCTGCCTCTTTGCTAGATTCCTTTGAAACTTTGAGTCTGCTTCAATTGGGGCCACAATTATATAATAAATGTTTGCTCCTTAATTTGAATACAAAATGAGTGTGCAGATTTTTTTTGATAAACTCATTACATTGACTGGGGGACCCTAATCTTGTTGAGGTGTTTTCCTCAACATTTTTGGTGCCCATTGTGGGACCCCTCTGCCCCCCCAAATTTTGTTCTTCTAAGGTAATCCCTTATCCTATAGTGAAGGGATACCCCAAGCGCCTAAGAAATCTTGTCTAGGTTGTCTGCACTATGTAAATCCTGCCCTCTTCTTATAGAGGCCTTAAAGAAATATACTAACCCGGACCCCACTTCTCCAGAGGGGCCCACTGTCCAGGTTAGTGTGTATTTTGTTAGTCTGATGAGGGGAGCACCGAAATATTCTCTTTCTCTCTGCCTTTGGGGATGAGTAATGAGATAAAGCATTTGAGAAGCTCCCTGAAGGAGACATTCTCCTTGAACCCTGCCTCTGAGAAAGACCCACCCCAGGAAATCAAGATAAAGTGGTTTCATTGTTATCTTGGTGGGACTAGTTTGAGAACAGGACCACTCCCTACTTAGTTCAAATTTAATCTCATTTATTGAACTGAAAATTGGCTCAAAACCACTCCCAGTAAGGGGTCTCATCTAGACCTGGAGGCAGTGACAGCATTGAGGGAATCTCATTCAGTTGAAACTTCCATCTCAGATTTCCTTATCAAAGTGGCAATTTTAAACTCATTTCTTTGCAGAGGATCTAATATGCCATGCCAAGGAACCTCTTTCTCCCTTTGGCATAAGCTGCAATCCTCTGTCCACTGAAATGATATTCTCTTTTAGCGTTACTCCCTCTATCTTTATCTCTCTATTTCCCAACAAGACCTTATTCACTTTCTCCGCTACAGGATTTCTCTGCTAGAAACTCTCTGCCAGGACTCTTCCACTAAAAACTTTATATCCCTCTGTTGGGAACCTTGCCACCAAGGAATTCAGTCTTTCTAGCAATGGCTGACTTCCTAAAAAATAAACTTTTTATCAGTCTAGCTTTTCAGATTCGTAAATTCTTTTACCAAGGACCCTTGCGCTGACTAAAAGAGTTCCCACAACTCCCTGCCTGGCGCCAAACCTCATCATTTGGGGACACAACTCTAAACCTCTTCATTTGGTTCCCTGAATCTCTTCATTTGACTCCCAGACCACCAGGAACCCCAAATCTCATCATTTGGTTCCCTGACTAGGAATTGAGGGGAGCTGAACCTCTTCAAATCTGTCCTAAACATATGGAGGAAGCTGCAGAGTTAGACATGGGTCCTCAAACTCTCTAGACACAACTATTGGAAACAGGCTTTTGAGAATCTTCAATAAAGGTTCAAGCTGACGCAGAAGAAAATGAAGGCAGAGCCAGGGTGAGGAACAGAGAACAGTTTCAAATTTTAGCTGCTGCCATATCCAGGAACCATAGTCAGGCCAGTGGTCTCGCAATTGTCCTTGGAGGAAACCCCCAGACCTGTGACCCAAGTGCAACCAGAAACCATATTCTAATTACAACAAGGAGGGGCACAGTGAGGATGAGTCAACTCTGCCAGTGCTCTGTCCTCCGTTCTCCTCAGGACCAGGAGTTATGGTGTCCAGTATTAGGCCAGGCTCCCCCCTGCTCCATCACAATGGCTGAACCCAGGGTAACTTTGATGTTGCATGTAAGGCATTTCTCTTCGACTTTGTGGAAGCCCCATTTTCTGTCCTGCCCTGGTACTCCAGTTCTACCCACCCTTCCCCTCTTAAGATGATGGGAGTTGAAGCGAACTGTTTTGAAGGCCTTCTCTCTGCCTTGTCAGTTTGGAGACCTATTATCCAAACACTCTTCTTATCTCCTTCTGTCCTGCCCCTTTGTTGGGACATGACTTAATGGTGAAAGTGGGGACCCAATTTTCCCTTCTTAAACCTTTTGGATAGGTACTAGCTAAAGATTGAAGAAACCTGGAGCCACTCATTTTTGGTAGCCCAATGCAAGAGGCTTCTCTGGCTGCTGCTATAAAAATCTTTGACTTTCTAGGTTTCTTTGTCTAAGGTCCACTTTGGCCCATGCATCCAACTAAGTATTTGAGCCATCAATTAACTCTCATCTCACTTTCACTCTCAGAGGAGAGGAAGCAGGTAATCATGTCACTCTCAGAACCTGACTCAAAGAAAGCTAAAACTGACCTTTGCCTAGTGGGGCATGTGTTTGAGGCCACATTTGAAGTCAGATCACCCTGATTTCAGGACCAGTGTTGTGTCCACTGTGCCATCTCGCTATCCCAAAACAAACCAATGGCCTTGAAAGCTCTTTTTGATTTAAATAGGAAAGAAGTCAGGTTAATCTGTGGTGAACCTCAATATCACCTTGGAGGCTAAGCCACTCCCTACTGGGACCTCTGCCCAGAAGGCTGAACTAATTATACCCTCACCAGAGCTTTAGAATTGGGGAAAGGAATGAGAGAGTGAACAACTATACTGACTCCAGATATGCCTTTCATCTCTTGCATGCTCATGGGATTATATGGAAAGAAAGGGGATTTTTGACAACCAAACGTTCCTCCATTAATTATGCAGGGGAAATTCTATAATTACTGCAATCTGTCCATGGACCTAAAGAGATTTTGGTTATATTTCATAAAAGACACCAGAAGGGGAATTCATTTCAGCCAAAGGAAACAGGCTTGCAGATTCAGCAGTCCATGCTGCTGCCTAGGTGCCCCTAATGGCACCTTTTATTCCCCAACTCCTATTGCATATAGCTCCCAAGAACAGGACTTTGATAAAGGGGACACACCTTTCTCCTTCTGAGTGGTGTCAAACATCCTCAGGCCAACTTCTAAACCCAGAGGCAAGCCAGTGGAAATTTCTTTTCTTTTTTTTTTTTTTTTTTGGCTTACACCAAGCCACTCACTTGATAAAGAATGCCCTCCAATCACTTGGGAAATCTATCTTCAATAGTCAAACAATTAGACAGTTCTACCTCATTCTACCTTTCTTTCTTTCTTTCTTTTTTTTTTTTTTTTTTTTTGTTGTTGTTGTTATCTTCCACTTTTTCCAAGTTAATTGTTTTCTCCCTATTGCTAGTGAGCTTCGTATATTCCAGATTCTGGCCATGAACATCCCAACAGGAATACCACTGGCTACCTAATCCTGAATCTCAACATCCTCTGGATGCTGCTGTCACCACCTTCAAGTCTCCCTTCCTCAGTCAGGATTCAGCTGTAGGTAGGGCCAGCTCTACTCCCCTTGTCAGCCTGAAGCAGTTCCAAAAATGAGACCTTCATCCCTTTGTCCTAAATGAATTTGAGTTAAGGCTACTTAGCCTTAAGTACCAGAAACAGTGGGGGCCAATATATTGGTCAATAATCCCTAGGGGAACTACTCCTCCCCTACTACTCTTCAATTATACTTCTAAGCCATCTTCTTGTTTCTGTCTCTTTGCTAAACTCCTTTGGAAGTTTAGCCCACTTCAATTGGTGTAAATTGTAATTGATCTTTGTAATAAATTATAATTGTAATAAATCTTAACTTGGAGACTGATTGAGCATGTGAATTCTTTTGTCAAACCCATGACACTGACCAGGGTGTTATTTAGATTTCTTTTCTTTTTTTCTTTTTTTGGACAAGGTCCCAACTCCTTGAGAGTGTGGACTACTTTGGCTTTTTCTTTCTAGGTAAAAAAAAAAATCTGCCTCAAATGCTACCTGGCCTTAGTTACTGAATGGGCGCGGCTTCAGTCAAATGGAGACCTGTTGAAGACTTTAGCTTAAAAAGGCCAAAGTCTCCCCCTGCATTCAAGGCCATCTCCCGCTGTCCTATATCTGGCCACTGGACCCAGATGGCTCTGGAGGGGAAAGTGAGTTAGGTGACCTTGCACAGCCCTCCTTAAATCCAATTCACTTGCATGTCGTGGCATCACCTACTTGATATCATGATCCTCTTCAAGAATAAAGGACAAAACAACAACAACAAATTTTCATGGTGACCTAAAATATGCAGACTGAGGCACATAATAGATACCAAGGTAACAATTAGCCACATGTGAAAATACCTATAGAAATTTTAGAATGGTGGCTGGCTTAGTCTTTCCACCTTTTTCCACTGTCAGCTGATGTACATACTCAGAAAAAGCAGACTAATTTTAAATTTATCTAGACAAGGTCCAATTAGGAATTTAAATTTGTTGCAAACACATTTATTCACAAATTTGAATTATACATACCAGTGCTAACTCTGATTGATATGGATAATTAAGATTTGGGAGTAAATATATATATGAGCACATGTAGACAGTGAGATATGTGGTAGCCCAAAAAGCTTTTGGTTTCTGATGTTAGACTTTATTCACTGGATATTTCTGTTCCATAGAAACCCTGTTTTTCCTGTCAAATATTTGTGATACCTCTGCACCAATATTCCTTGTTGAAAACTTACAGCAGACATGCTGATAGACACCCCATCTCCCCAGTACCTTTCTACCCCATACACCTATTCATGACAATAAATGTTGGAAACCAATCAAAGGTGAAATTTCACCACTCCTTATAAAAAAGCCCAAGGCTCTTTATTTTTTTTGGTGAGGCAATTGGGGTTAAGATTTAACCAATGTAAAGTATTTGAGGCCACATCTGAAGTCAGGTCATCTGTCCACTGTATCATCTAGCTACCCCAAAAACAAATCAATGATCTTAAAAGGTTCTTCTATATTAAACCTGTACTCTTAGGTGGGACCATCCAGCAGTCTTTTACCTAGAGGAATGGTGGAAGAGAGCACCTGAATCTTTCTTTCTCCCTATGCCAAACTTAATGATCCTTTTACTCAAAACTAAGCCCTATATATCCTGACTCCACTATTGCCTTCCCCTCTAATATTACTTACTATGTGCTCAGTATTTACATTGTAGATACTAATTATGTATAAGTTGTCCTATGATTCCCTCATTACAATACAAAATGCCCAATGCCTTCCCCATTAGAATGCAAGAACTCCTTGAGAGTGTGGACTACTTTGGCTTTTTCTTTCTGCCCCTAGAACAAAGTACAGTGCTTAGAATAATCACTTATTAAATGTCTGGAGTCTCTTAGATAAGTGAAATGCCAATGCATCTTTGTTCAACTGTCTAAAATTAACTAATCTTCCTATTGATGTAATAAGGACTCTGTGATCCCGATTTTTTTTTTTTTTTTTTTTTTTTGGAGGGAGGGCACCTGGGTTAGAAAATTCTGAATCTGCTGGCAACTCCTCCCATACCTCTTTCACCTGGCCTTGGGAAACTCCTAAAATCATCCCCACCTGAATTGCAACTCCTCTCCACCTTTTCACTTGGCTCCATCATTATCCATCACCATTATTGATCTGGAAATTAGTCCCTCAATTTATCTGGAGATGCCAGGCCAGAAAGCTAAATAAAACTAAATTAAAACAAAACCCTGTGTATCCCAAATCTTTGCTACCTTCTAATCAGGAGCCCACAGAGAGAAAGAGCTTCTCAGTATCAAAAAATCCTTTGACAAAACCTCACTTGGAGACTGGCACTGTGGCAACACTGGCATGGGGACCCTCAAATGCTGTTAGGGTCTCACTCCTCATACTATGTGTCCATGATAAAAAGTCTGTAAGATTTCGGTATTACTAGTTGGTTTGCTTCTGTGGAAGACATTAAAATTTTTCAAATGAGCAGCAAGGGATGAAAAGAATTTGCTTAATTTTGCACCAAGGTGTACATTTTTTCAGGGATATTTACGTTTAATTTAACATTTCTTCTCAGCTTTCTACGGTAACTTAAATTCCAAATAGAGGTCTCACAGTGATTTAAAATCTTTTAACTTATAAAAGTTCAAAGTTAAGAATAATGTCACAAATACTTACTGTGAGAGGTTCCCCTTGAAGAGCTTGCAAAATGAAATTACTGACAACCCGGCCATCATTCATATGCATCCGTGGTCCAAAAGTATTGAATATTCTAGCAACTCGTACTTCAACCCCTTCCTGCAATGAAGAGGGAGAGAAAAAGTAATATTATGTTTAATTTTCTCAACTGTAATCTTGATTAAGGCAAAACAAATGGAGAGAGGGGAATAGAAGCATAATTCTCTTTTCTAGGAACAGAAAGATTTATTCTAAATTTTATTATAATATAAAATTTTAGCTAATACACTATCTTCTTCACTTTACATATATCCCTTAACATTGTCAGGGGTTTTAACTTTTGGAGATGACCAAATATGACAGCTTTCTTACAAGAGTAACATTTCTTTAATTGTAGATACTGTAACCAGCCTGTCTCTTCCTTTCCAAGTTTTTTAAGCATTGCACTTTCCTTCCAAAGGACTTGTTCCTTTACAAGTCCATCAGCTCTCCTACTCACCCACACATTAACTGTGGTATGCCCTGAGGCTGCCCTGGATCCTCTGTTCATTTCTTTCTACATCCACTGCAGGGAATTCAACTCACATGGTTTAAATGATCACCAGCACGTCTTTCGGATCTATATTTCTAGCCATAAACTTTTCATACTCTCTCTCCCTTATCTATTTTTAGCCATTAACAGGATAGTTTCTCTTAGGACCATTTTCTAAAATAGAACACATGAATAATATCAGGATTCACCATTCACATTTATGTAACACTTTATGGCTTGGCCCCTTTCTATTGTTCCAGTTTTCTTACACAGTATTCCGCTCCTTGTACTCTGTGACCTAGCCATGCTGGCCTGCTTACAGTTTACCCTACACAATAATCTATGTCCCATCTCTGTGTCTTTCTACTGGCTACTCTCCAGGCTGGAATGCTCTGCCTTCTCACATGGCTTCCTTGTGCAACTTAGTTGCTCATTGTAACTTCTACAGAAGGCCTTTCTTTCCCCTCCAGCTACTGTTACTCTTCCCTCATTTGGCTTCTGTTTCCCTTTAATATTTAGCTCAAGGGACACCTTTCATAGGAATTCAGTGAAGTTGTGGGTTCAAATCTAGTCTCTGAAACGTTTACTGAACGATCCTTGGAAATGATTTAATATTTCAGAGCGCTCAGCCATTCTCTAAAACTATAAGTTGCTGAATATATTTGCTGTTCTGTATGGGTAAAAAGAGTTTATTCATTGGTAGTTCCCTATACCAGTGAAATCACATGTCTTTTCTTATAACACATGTATGTGTGTATATATAATCATGCACACAAATGAGTATATATGGGTGTGCTGACATGTACACATGCATGTATGTATAGCAAACCATTCCAGTATCCTTGCTAAGAAAACCCCAAATAGGGTCACATACAACTAAAAAAAAAAACAACAACAAAAACAAGCCAGGGAACATACACACAGGCATGTGTGTACATGAAATATTAATTTCACAGAAGTTACAAGGGGTTATGTAGTTTGCCTGAAGTTGCATGATTATAAGTGGTAAATTTAACATATGAAACCAGATCTTCTGGCTTTCAGGTCACTGTTCTTTATACTTCTTCCAAATCATTAACTTCTCTAAACATATTGGCCTTGCCATAATCTGGAAAATCAAAGTGTCTTCTTGGGCAGTGCTTATTATTCTTGGGGTCATCTTGACTGCTTTCTGTTTAACTGCAAGCATATATTAACAATATTACTTTATATTTGCCCAGTACTTTAGCATTTCAAAGTACTCTCATATAAATCATCTCCTAATTCTCAGAACAAAGCAGGGACAATCATCATGTTACAGATGAATAAATGATATGCCTAGGGACACATCTCTACTAAGTAGAAAAATTTGAGGTGATGTCCAATTACCACAGTCCAGTGTTTCTTGCTGTCCTCTACTAGATTAGAATTTATTCAGAGCTACATTTCTCTCTCTCTCTCTCTTTTTTTGGCTGGGGCAATTGGGGTTAAGTGACTTGCCCAGGGTCATACAGCTAGGAAGTGTTAAGTTTCTGAGATCAGATTTGAACTCAGGTCCTCCTGACTTCAGGGCTGGTGCTCTCTCTACTGCACCACTTAGCTGCCCCTATATCTGTCTCTTAATTCCCACAGCCATAACTCTAGCCCAAACCCTAACTATCCCAGGCATAGTCTTTTCCTCCTAGTCCTTGATAATTTAAAGTTGCCCCATACTATCTGACTTAGAAGAATGCTGGGACCCAAGAATAAGGTGCCTAGTGCTATCTCTGCTAGCCTCCCCAGATATAGCTATTGCTTGTTCAAAGATAGGTGAAATATGCTTGCATATTTTAAGGGACAACTTGCATTCCTGTCTCACATCCCCAGAAAGAGGAATCTAGCTATGAAACTCATCTAGGCTATCTCCCTTCCCCTCAGCTTGCTTGGAATAAGTGGTGTATTTAATAAATGCTTGCTGAATGAATGAATTTTAATAGGATTTTATTGGCTGAAGAGGAAGTTGCTGATTCAGATTGGGCTTTCTTCCTTGTCCTATCCTGATTGCTTTTGGTCTACTTCTAGGATATCTCCTCAGTCAACTATAAATACTGAAAACTCCTATTTTCAGGGGTTCTATCCTCCTCTGCCTTTTTCCACATCTCTTTTTCTGTTCTAACATAAAGCTTTAGAAAGTTTCCCCCATGACCAATAATCCTAAGGGGCATATATCTAAGAGTGGACCTCCAGAACCAAATAAAATACTTGCAAACGATTTGGGAAGGGAGAACGTCTTCTGGGGATCCCTTCCCCTCACTAAGCCCAGGGATGCAGGAGAGAGAGAGATATAGATGATTCTGACAGTCATATTCCTCTCTCAGAGAGACTGGAAGGAGACAAGCAGTTCCTTGAAGCAATTCGGAAGGCTTTTTTTTTTCATTACCTTGTTGAGCTCCACCTGCAGTAATATCAACAGCAGGAACAGCAAGAGAATCTAGCACAGCTAGTAGCTGTGAGTGGGATGGTGAAGAAGCTGCTGATACTATTTCTGTTGTTTCTGGAGAGACCAGCAAGGTTTAAGTTGTGACTACAGAGCTAAGAATGCCATAGTTAGCAGTTCCCAGTTTTTATACAAAGCAGACTTAGGGAAATAGTCTAATCTACCTATGAATGAGAGAGAGTGCCTTCACTTACAAAAATGTTCTTGAAGGCATAATACAAAGGGCTTCAGGTAAAGCTTCATTACATTCTGTTGTCCAAGATGTTTAATCTCAGGCAAGTCACTTTTTTTCTAAACCTTGGTTTTCTCACCTATAAAAATGACTAGAGTAGAATAAAAAAGTGGAAATAGTGCTGAAAGCAGAATTATATATGCTTAAATCTGAATCCAAATTCTGCCCTTCGCTACCAGAAAGATCATGGGTAAGTGACTTAAGATTTATGGACCTCAGTTTCTTCACTTGTAAAATGAAAGGATTAGACTAAATTAATTTTTTTTCTTTTCAGTGAGATTGAAATTAAGTGATTTGCCTGGAGTCACACAGCTAATGCATGTTAAGTGTCTGAGACCATATTTTAACTCAGGTCTTCCTGACTCCAGGACTATCTTAGCTACCCTTGACTTAATGATCTTTAAGACTCCTCCAAATCCTAACATCTTATGATAGAAATTCCCTAATACTGTTACTATTTCCTTTTTTCAGGTTAAAAAAAAAAACTTGGAGACAAATTAATGGAGTTAAATGATTTGGCAAAAGAGATTTACTGAAGCAGGAATCAACCTCAGTTCTTTCTGATTCCAAGCCCAGCCTGCTATTCACTATTAATTCTTTTTTTCCCCCTCAGATTGCATAAACTTCAACCCAGGCAGTATCACAACTTCTTAAGAGTGTTGGTTTATAAAGTTTTAAAGTCCTTATATTTATTGTGTTTCTTCCATCACATTATAAACTCCTTAAAAGCCAGGACCTTAAAATTACTTTAAAAAAATTTTATTTACATATACATGTACACACACATATGTACGCACACACACACATATAAACTCTTCACAGCACACAATATATTGTTATCTTGCTGGGTACTCAAATGTTGATGACTAAGGCTTGTGGTTTTATTTGTAGCCTAGAAACAATAAACCCTTTTCCCACTAAACAAGTCAGAGAAGATATAAAAAGGGGGCTAGAGATGGTGATCTCAATTGAAAATAACTCTAAAGTCACCAACTTCAGTTTTATTAATAGAATGGGGGAAGGAAACACAGAAACAAGCAGTGAATGCAGCTTTATTCTAGGAATAGAATATAAAATCTCAGCAAGTTTACACAAATCAAACCAGTGTGCCTGACAGAGTAAAAGTCATACCAAGTTTCCATGAAATCTCCAACAAATCAAGCTTAGTAGCACTACAGGCTCCTAGATCTATTAGCTGGCAGAGACCTTAGAGGTCATGTGATCTGACATCTTCATTTTTTTCTTTTTAAACAGATGAGAAACTGAGATCCAGAGTCCCGTAAGTATTCCCTTTCCATCACAGCCCAGGGATATGGGGAAGGGAGAGAAACCTGCCTTCTAAGAGAGTAGAGGATGGAGGCAGGTCATCCTTTAAAGCAACTCAGATTGAACTCAGGTCCTGACCCCAGAATTAGTCTTATTTTGGCTTATTACTTATTTTAAAAATTCATCACTGTGCAGCCAACCTGATTGAATATGTTGAATTAAGTTAGGCTGATGCTCCATATAAGCGTGTTCAATATTCTATTATCTTACTGTCGATATTCTATTGCCTTATTGTCAATATTCTATATTTCTTTCAGCTTGAAAGGCTTTACCAGAATTCACATTTTACCATCACAGCATTTTTTCATTTGATCCTCATATTATGATCTCCATTTTCTTAGGAGAAAGAGGTAAAGCGATTTGCCAGGATCAGTCCATTTGCAGGAGGACTTGAATTCAAGTCTTTTTAACTGTAATACTCTATCCACTGAAACACCTAAATGACTGATAGAAAACAAAATTTTCATAAATAAACAAACATCTCTCCTTTTTGGTTTCTGTTCTTTGGAAAATTATGGGGCCTAAAGCAAAGGAGGCTTGATGACTTCTGAGACTTAAGAAAAAGATGATTGTGGTCTGGCCTTATCCTCATGTTATTATTATGATAATGTGTGGTCCTTATTCTTCCTCAAGAGACAAGATATCAGCACTTTAAGGCCAGTTGTTGCTGAATAGTTTTTCTGTCATGTCTGAATCTTACTGACATCATACTGGAGTGATTGCCATTTCTTTCTCCAGATTTTTTTTTTTTTTTAACAGATTTTGTAGATGAACAAACTGAGGCAAACAGGATTAAGTGACTTGCCCAGGATCACACAACTAGTGCCTGAAGCCAAATTTGTTTTTTTGTTTTTTTAATAACTTTTTATTGATAGAACTCATGCCAGGGTAATTTTTTTACAGCATTATCCCGTGCATTCACTTCTGTTCCGATTTTTCCCCTCCCACTCTCCACCCCCTCGCCCAGATGGCAAGCAGTCCTTTACATGTTGAACAGGTTACAGTATATCCTGGATACAATATATTTGTGCAGAACTGAACAGTTTTCTTGTTGCACAGGGAGAATTGAATTCAGAAGGTATAAATAATCCGGGAAGAAAAACAAAAATGCAAGCAGTTTATATTCATCTCCCAGTGTTCTTTCTTTGGGTGTAGCTGCTTCTGCCCATCTTTGATCAATTGAAACTGAATTAGTTCTCTTTATTGAAGAGATCCACTTCCATCAGAATACATCCTCAAACAGTATCATTGTTGAGGTGTATAATGATCTCCTGGTTCTGCTCATTTCACTTAGCAGCCTGAAGCCAAATTTGAACTTAGGAAGAGGATTCTTCTTGACTCCCTCTATCCACTGTGCTATCTAGGTGTCCTATACTTCAAGGATAGTTGCTTTTTAAAATTTGGATTAAAGGCTCTAAATCTTTTATCAACAGATGAAGTAAAATTAGCTCAGTTTTTCTGAGCATTCAGGCTTTCAGGGGAACTTTTAATTACTGAGGTTAGAATATCCTAATATTAAATCCTATATAGGCTTTTCTGAAGCTGCTTCATATTTCCTGTCCATTTACTTACTATGTCACGTAGAACCCTGATTTTTAGGGCTCAGTTTGGAAATCATTTAATCTCAAAACTAGCTTCCTAGTTTCTACTTGCTCAAATTAGAATCTTCCCTCTGAATGGCCCAGTGATTTCAATGCATTTTTCTCATCTTCTCTGCTCTATAAATGTGATTTTCTCTAAGTTTAACAGATTATCCCCTCTTTTTAAAGAATAATATTTATTGATAAAATTTGTTTTCACTTACATTTCTTACTGTATCCTTACCTGTACCTTCTCCAGTGTCATTTCTAATAATTAAAAGAAATATATTTATGCAGAAAATTTTTAAAAAATTTAATTGACCCTCTGAAGTGTATAATTTTCACTCATGATTAAGGCATGATGATTTTTTAGGAAGTCAAGGTTACAATTTTGAACCCAGGTAGAATAATTAGGCTTACAAAGGAGAATATCTGTTTCTTGGCCATAAGATAAACTCCTGGGCTGAAGAGTTACTAGAAGGATTTACTGGGTAGGTAAATGTAATAAAAAAAATTTATAAAGCACTCTAAGAATTCTCATTTTAATCTCACAATAACCCTGGAGGCATTATATTCCTTTTTTAATAAATGAAGAAACCGAGACAGACTGAATTAGGTAAGTAATATGTTGGGCATCATAGTTAAGTATCTGAATCAGAATTGGAACTCATATCTTCCTGACTTTTAGTCTAGCATTCAAGATTACTTTATCACATGAGTTTGTGAATGTTGTCATAATTACCTAAAAAATTCTTCAAAACATATCTCCTATAAATAAATATCTCGTAGTGATAAATCATCTTTACAGGCCAATTTAAAGCAGTAAATCTCATTTCTTAGAACTCCTTCAATTAATTTTGTGATGCTGAGCTGACAACTCTACTTAGTTTTTTCTTGTTCTTTCCCAATTTTAAATCTTCTGGCAAAAATAAGTGAAAAAAAAAAAAGATCAAAATGTGACTTCTCCAGAATCATATCTCAAATCCTATTTTATAGTGGCAGATCTCCTACTGACTACAATTCTGGTAAATTTACATTCTTCACCAAGGATTTGGAGTCACAAGTCAGTAATTCAGGAGGTTCATGGCTGAATCACTATTACTAATGACTAATTTTCATTTTTGGGTTCTGTACCCATTTGGGTACAGAATGTACCATTGTGGGGAATAATTTGAGTCACTGGCATCTCACTCTAGACATTACAATTTTTTATAAAGGGAAAAACAAATACTGAATGTCTGAAAGGAGAGTATGCAGTTGTCAGGTCATCTGAAAGACAGCAACTTGAAAATAAGATGGACAATTAGTCTTCCTCATAAGGATGCTACACATAACTTCAGGGAAGCTTATTATATTAAATGTAGTTTCTAAGCCAACAGGCTTAATGTCAGTTATTGGTTAAGTTTCCTGTAATGAATGCTTCCCTTTTGAAGAGTCAAGGGGAAACAAAAAACAATTAGCTATAAGAGACACAAAAACCAAAAAGCTTCTGAAGGCCATTGAAAAATTTGGTTTTTCAGAATAGTTACTACATTTTGCTGATGGTTAGCCAATACAGTGAGGCAGAAACAGATTTCAGAATCCTCCCCATGTCTGCTGCTCCCAGTTGAATACAGGCACATGCCATAGGTTGAGATAAGTCATAATAAGATATAACAATTAGCCTTAGCCCCTGTTCTTTCTTAAATTCACTCATTTAATAAGCATTTTAAAGTACTTACTCTATTCCAAGCACTGGGCTAGGTATAAGGGTTATAAAGGCAAAGAAATGAAAATATTTCTGCCCACAAGGAGGTATGGGGGAGAAGAATAAGTAAATATAAAATACAGCAGAAACAGAGGGAGACACACATTTTTTGACTTGTTCAGAAAGGTATGTTTTGCTTGACTACTTGCTTATCTATCAAACTATTTTTTTGCTGAGGCAATTGGGGTTAAGTGACCTACCCAAGATCATACAACTAGGAAGTGTTAAGTGTCTGAGACCAGATTTGAACTCAGGTTCTCCTGACTTCAGAGCTGTTGCTTTGTCTACTGTACCACCTAGCTGCCCCTTGCCTGCATATTTATTTTCTCTTTTTCAATGGGGAGGTGGGCAGAAGGACATAGAAGAGAGAAGGTAGATTTCTGTATATGGAAAGATAAATTTAAGAAAATGAAAATAAAAATTTTAAATAAACTAAATATAATGGGGGAGGGGTGAAGAATATGGTGAGAAATATTTATTAACCAAAAATATTAAAGCATTTCAGCCAGTTCCAAATTAGCAACTAGAAGGAAGGAAAATATCAGGAAAGGTCTTGTTCAGAAGAAATCTCAATGGATAACATGGCTAGGCTTCATGGCATAAAGAACTGCAGATGATCTTATGTTGGATGTGTAAAGTAAGGCAGCCCTGTACATCATTTAGAGTGTTCTACAATAAAACAAGGACTTGTGTTCTAAATGATATGCCTGTGCTTCAGAATAACCCAAAATTGTGAGAATATATGACTTTAGAACAAAAAAGCTCCAATGGTATTAAGTTTACCATTGAATTCATGCCTCCTTTCTGATCTTTCTTTAAACTGGAGCCATCACAATCTACTGAATACCTTTACTTTTTACTATCATTAGATGCACTTTTTGTGTTTCAAGTTTAAGACAAGAAACCCAAAAGCCAAAAATATCCTAGTAGAGGAGACAGCTACAACTTTGCTGATTAAAACTTAAATGCTTGGAGTAACAGATGGTATTTCTAGGGCAACTTTGTTATGGATCTTCAGCATGAGAAGTGGTAACAAATGTTATGTAAATGCAGGCTATGGGCCATTTACTTTCGGAATAGTCAAATTATTGTGGCTGCCACACATAGATGATTCTGATTTCTTTAAAAGCTAGGTACTAGTCTAAACGTCCTCTCTTCTCTCCCACCCCTTCTCCCCCCCAGCACATGCTTCATTACTCTGCAGTGACCTAGTTCAGATGTTCTAGGCACATGTGTAGGATAAAAAAATATGAGTGAGAAGGAGAGTTTAGTATTGGTTCTGGCCATAACCATGGCACTCCTTTAGTTATGATAGATAATGCATTATCCAGAAGACTGGGAAAAAATAATTTTATCTCACTAAGCCTGTTTCTTAATCTAGCCTAACTAGAGTAGCCATGAGACCTTAGAATTGGGGGAAGGGAGAAGTCAGATTGGATAGCCAATCCAATTTAATAAGCATGAATTAAGAGCCTAATATATCTAAATTAGGTAATGTAGTGGAGAGAATAAGAAGCCTGGAGTCAGGAAGATTCAGCTTCCTGAGTTCAAATTTGATACCAAATACTTCTATCTGTGCGAACTTGGGCAAATCACTTAACTCTGTTTGCCTCAGTTTCCTCATCTATAAAAGAAACTGGTCCCATTTTATTGTGGATAAATGCAACATGTACACTGATAAATAAATAAAAAATATATGCAAAACAATGTGGTATGTAGGGGAGGAAGAATTGACCAGCCTTAGGTACTGAGATAAGATTCTTTGAATCTTTAACAACATAACCAATAATAATACTAAATGATACTAAAATCACAAGGGCAAGATCTATGGTTTTTTTTTTTTTTCCCACTTCAATACCCTGATGGTAGCATCTAATTAGTTTTTTGTTTGTATCCCCAGTATTCACCATAGTACCCTGCCTGTAGTAGGTGCTAAATAATTAAATGTTGAATTGAACTGGCAAAAAAAAGTATCAATCACCAAGAATTTATTAATTATTATAATAATATGCTTACTATGTACCAGGCACTATGCTACATGCTAGGTATACAATTGACAGGTTAATTCTCTAAAGTCTCTTTCAACTTTAAATCTATGCTCATTCATTCTGGCCCAAAAATTTAATGCAGTTTTCTAAATACTAGTTTCTGAAGGTGCAATCATAATGTTCCACCTCTCTTTAATTTTAACATGACTGGAAGTATACATTAAGGCAGGATTTATTCATTATAAAGAGGTTTCTGAGAGAGAAAAAGAAATGCATGTTAAAAAGGAAAGAAAGCTACATAATTTGAACTTGAGATTTCTCTGCATACATCCACTTGACATTACCTACATGGCAATGTAGCATCACTGCTGAAATTTGCAAGCATACCAGTGAGTTCTAGTTCTAAAGTAACAACATCAAGGGGAGACACTTTAGTCCTGAGGCTATAGGCAACTGTTCAGAGCTCTGAAACTCAGATAAGGTGGCTGGCATCATAGCAGATTTTAAAAACATGAAAGAAGCTGAGTAAGGGTATAAGACTTGGAAGGTGAGGAAGCCAGTGCATCCCACTCACAAAGGGACAATGGAATATAGTGCATTTCTCCCAAAGTCTGCAGACTTTTTCCTACAGGGAAAGGCTGCAGATATATTTAAAATTTAAAATAAACAATAACAAAAACGACCATCTACCACTTTCCGGCTCCCAATCCATTAAATATGTTGAACACAAGTCATAGAGGAAGACAATACATCGAAACTAACCAGAAGCAGCTCCATCAAATATCAACATGAAAAAACATCTTTTCTCCTACTGACTAAATTAATTTCACATGTCTACCCCAAAAGATCAGTTTCCTAAACTAAACATAGTCTGAATGATACATGCTTAGTAAATAAAATAAATCCAAATGAAGGAAACAAGTACTAAAAAGTATTGTAGGAAACCAAGGGCATACCTGTTTCATATAGGCATAACACATAGTCTCCGCCACACGCTTTCCTTCATCATAACAGGCTCTAGGTCCTATTGGATTTACATGGCCCCAGTAATCTTCACTCTGGGGGTGTACTTCTGGATCTATTAGAGGGAAATAAGAAATAGTTTTTCTTTTACTTCATTTCAAGCTTACAAACAAGATAAATTCACTTTGAAAATGGGAGTTAGAAAAAAAGAAAAAGGGAGAGTGTGGAAGAATTTTTATATTGAGATTTATCTGAAATACAAGGAATATATAAGCAAGGTAGAACATTGAAGAAATGGGATAGGACAAATAAGTTTTAAATGGTCTAGTACAAATTCCTTCCCTTTGGATACAATTTCTATATTCCTGAATGTGGATGAATGTATTAAACATTTTAATAATAAAATAAATTATTTCATAAAAGATTTTTTTGTTTTTGGTAACAGAAATTATCATGCCATATATTTATTTTATATATCTTTCTAGAGGGAATCATTCTTCTTAAAGCTCTGTACAGAAAGCTAAACTTCTAAATGAAAATCTGTGATCACAAATGTTATGGGTTTTCCATGGAGTTTAAAATGATAACATAAAAAATATTTCTGATGTCTTTGTCTTAGGGGGCTACCTTTAGGAAGTAATCTACAAGTACAAGGTAAAGAAAGCTGGACTTGGAATCAGAAGACTAACTTTAAGCCATGGTGCCTCCACTTGCTAATTGTATGCTCTTAGCCAAATTAACTTGATTCTCAGTTTCTTACCTAATAAATGGGAATAAAAGAAAATACAAATAAAAATAAAATTTGAAATCTTTCTTATAGGAACATTGCAAGTTCATAAGAATGAATGTAAAAATGTTCAAATGTATGTCAGAAGGAAACAAAAAACCAGGGCTTGTTGAACAATCACTTATGTACCATGTATCAAATATTAAAAGACTATGTGATTATTTACATTTTTACTTTTTATTTAAATGGACAAAAGACAATTATTGAGAGGGTATCACTGGAACACAAAAGATCACCTACAAACAAGGCTCTCATTTCACAATTAAATAACAAATATTGTGAATACTTCTAGGAAAGAACACAGTGTCCTTAAGAACACAGTATCATAACATTAAGATATGAATCAGATTTTACCCCTATAAATTAAGTTTTAATAAAGAGAAGGAAATAGGGACACAAAAAGGAAGGACTCCATATATAGAAAACAAAACAGGAACACAATTATGTGGTTTCTCAGAAGGACACAGATAAACATAATTTTGCCTAGGGCTTCCTCTACCTGTACAGATCCCCACCTGTTTCATGCAGTAAGAGCCAATTAATTTTATCACTAGCATCAATGTTCAAAATAGTTCTTGGTGGTAGGTATTTGTGCATCCCAGAATAACCAAGTGGTAAAAGATCATGTTACAAAGAACAATCCCAAATACCAGAAGAATATTTCCTTGTATACTTAAGATTTCTCTATTCAAGATAAATGCTGTCAACATCAAAGATTCATTTATGAGATAGTTTTCTGTGTTATTTATGGTTCAAGTAAAGGTATACAAATAAAGGAGTACCCAACCACATAAAGATCTTGGCACTATAAATAATACTTAGGAAAGATTTTTTGACAAAATTAAGTCTGAAATGCAATGTCTTGTGAATTTCAGAAAATGTACTGTTTTCCACAATCTCATGAAAAACAAACTCCCATCAAATATGTCATTCAAGTAGAAAGGGAAGGTGGTGCATATGAGCTTTGTGAGCATGCTATCTTGGATAGGACAAGGAAGGTCGCTTCATATTTTAATCTTTTAAAACAGTGCTAAGCCCACGGGACATACTAGCTTGGAAGGGAAAGCACAGTTCTTGGACATAGTGTTTTAAGATATTTTGCTGCCTTTGTCTTTGAGGAAGAGAACATCTGACAATTTAAAGGGAGAGCAGCCAGTCAGTTCATCATTTATTCAAACAAAACAGACAATGTTTCCATGTTTCTTCAGAGATGAGAGAGGGATGAGAAAGAAAGATAAAATAAGAGGCAACTAGGTGGCATAGTGAATAGAGCACCAGCCCTGAAGTCAGGAGGACCTGGGTTCAAATCCGGCCCGAGACACTTAATACTTTCTATCTGGGCAAGTCACTTAACTCCAATTGCCTCAACAACAATAAGATAAAATAAGAGGAAAGGGAGGAAAGTTGTGTAGTGAAGATAGAACATTTCAGTGTCTCAGTGTACCAAGAAGCAAATCAACAAAGAAGAAAGGTATAGTATCCTTGAGCTTCTGAGAAAGAGCTGGTAACATTCTTTCCCTGGAATGCAAAATAATAAAAAATATACATAGACTTTATTTTGGGTGGGTGGTAGTACTGTTTAGGTAGCAGATGTGTTCCAGATTACCTTACTCTCTCTTTATGTAGCATCTGCATAGTTTTCCAGTACTTCATTCAGAATAGCACCATGACTTAACACACCACAAAGACTTCCAATCTTGCCCTAAACCTAAACTGGATTCTTTTTGATATTCAATGCCTTGCACATATGCTGTGTTTACTTAAAATATATTGCAATGCTATAGTGTCAACGGTGTAGATCTTCCTCTATGCTCTAGTAAATATACTCTTTGTGAGTTGCTATGGTCAAAATAATTCATCATCTTTGAAACCAACCTGATGATGAGCAGCAGCTCCAAATTGCTAATCTGGTCTCCAGAAGACAGAGATACAGTCTGTTGCTAGGTTTATATTTGAAACCCTTCCAGCGTAGGAGAAGCAGCTTTACTGCTTTCCTCTAGTTTAGCCTTTGGGAACCCAGCGTCACCTCTACACTACATAACAAAGAAACATTAGTGTAGAACTAAACGGAGGATAATTTTACTGTGAATTTAAAACGCAACTCCCTCTTATAGTCTTTCAATTAGATATATCACTGTTGTGACAATGGTAGGGCTGGGGAAATGTTGATGAGTATGCTATTAGAAGGTAACACATTTTATGTGATAGATTTTTGGGATGTGCTCTTGTAGATATCTTAGAGCACATAAGGGGCAGCTAGATGGCACAGTGGATAAGAGTATTGCCTGAAGTCAGGAAGACTTCTCTTCCTGAGATCAAATCTGACCTCGGACACTTACTAGACATGTATCCTGGCAAAGTCACTTAATCCTGCTTGCCTCATCTGTAAAATAAGCTGGAAAAGGAAATGGAGTGGCAAACCACTCCAGTATCTTTGCCAAGAAAACCCCAAATTGGATTATGAGGAGAACAGGAGAAGAAGAAAAAAAGCAGTTGATGTATTCCTTCTTGGAGCTGAGTTTTAATCCTTTCTCTCCTGCTAAAACAAATAGTTTATTTATGGAAAAAAAATTTTAGAAAAATATGCTGAGAAAACAGGTAACCTGATACCAGAGGAAAGAAAATATGACAGATGCTGGTACTGTCCAAAGTAATAGATAAAGGAATACCAATATAGGGCAATAGACTGGAAGGAAAAAGTCATTATTAAGACTGGAATGATGGAAGATAAAATAAGCTTTTAGTTAAAATGATGCTCATTAGTATCCAGCCCATGCCAATGTCCACAGATTAAAAGGCTACCAAGAAGAAGCCAGATTTACTGCTAATGCCTGAAGAGATAGATTTAGGTTCTCCTATCTCATTTGTGAACATGATGTTTAAAGGCAAATTCCCATTATTATTAGGTTTTTATTAAGCAAATAAACATATACAACCTCTCCATCTTATTTTATTTTTAGTCTCCTCTTTTCACTTCATTCCAGAAATGAGTCAAGGAAGTAGTAAAAGGGTACAAACAAGGAGAGTTAGGGGAAACAAGAAAAAAGTACAGCAGAAGGAGTCTCAGAGATGAAGGATTCGTGAGAAGCTATGGACATTAAAATTCTCTTCCTGCTTTCTATTCTAAAACAGGTTCCTTGCTCATTTGGCTCTCCTCTTTTAGGACTGGGAATGATGAAATCTACATGAGTGATACTCCTGACTCATTTAAAAATTAAATCCCTTCTGGTCACAAGACTATTTTGGGGGTGACTGTCAAATACTCACCTGTGACCAAAAAGAGATAAAACTATAATAGAAACTGCAGGTTCTTCTTCTGAGATGAAACCTCAAAATTCAACCTTAAAATTCTCCTACCAAAATTTTTATAAAGTTCTGACAAGTGAAGGCTCCCACTGACCCTAAGAGACAAGTTGCCACTGTCTTACCTCCATATACTTCTGAAGTGGAGGCCAGAAGAAGACGTGCTCCAACACGTTTTGCCAACCCTACAAATATGAAAACATAAAAGGGATTACTGTAGATTTCATCACTACAGGGAAGAAAATTGATTCTAGACTTGCCTCAAATGCAAAAACTTGTGTTTATATATTATTACAAGTATCCAAAACTCAATGTCCTGTTTTTGAGAATAACATGTATCCCAATATCAGTTTTGGGACAATAAGGCTCATATTCTTGATGAACAGCTCCTTATTCAAAGGTACTAATCTTATGTTGCATGCCAAGTTCAGAATGGTAAGTACAGAAGAGGCTTGGGGCAACTCTGCCATTCCACAACTATTGAGCAGACATGGGAGTAGACAGAGGAAACTATGTTATATTCTTTAATCTATCTGGCTCCTGTGGAAGGGACTGATAATGCCTGCTCAAATTCCTTTTTTGAAATAGAAAGATGAAGTTAAAAAACAAGACAAAACAAAAACTCTTCTCTATCCATTTTCCTTGGGAAAAGAATGCTGACTCCATTTCCTGAGATAGTCAATTCATTAAAAAAAAAAAAAGCAAGCTCATTTTAGTTGGCAAGACTCAATTTTTTTTTCTGGCTATGTAGGACACTAATCTGAAGGAGAAAACAATTTAGAGAAATCATGTGAAACTCATAGCACATTAACTTCCCTTCCTTTGAAGAGTATCATAGTACACTGAAAAAATTGTTATTTTTTTAAGGCAGAAAAACTGGGTTCAAATCTTACAAAAATGCTAACTCTTCACCTTTTTTCTGTAACACACATCGTTCAACACCATCAATAAGAATAGTTTACCTTTAATATCAATCTTTTGGCTTAGTCCAGAGTCAGGTAATATAGTTCAGTTTCAACCTACCTGTCCTAACAATCAGACAGTTTCTCCTTACCTTTAAATAATGCCATTAAATACCTAAACACCCATGGCTCTATGTCAATCTAGAGCTCAACTCAAGGTCATGCATGAGTACTTCTTTGTAAATTTGTAAGATGGAAGGTATGGGATTCATTTCTGGCATTAGATAATTTATTTAATGATTTGTGGAATTGTAGAGGGGAAAGTGATGGCTATAGGATACTTGCAGAAGAAGCTCCCAAGTACAGATACCTGCTTTTAAAATGCTGGCCAGTTATTTGCTCTACCACAAAAATGGTTACTCAGTGAGAAAGACACTGCAATAACTTAAGGACCCCAGGCACTGCACAAGAACTAGAGAACTCCTAGCTGATAAACTGGTAGTCAAGACTGCAAACTACCATCTTATTAGGACACTCCCTTCCTAAGCTACAATATAAGGGAAACCATTCCAAGTCTGAGATAAATGTCCAGTGCAAGAGCTCACGATGTGTCTTCTTATCTTGTTAATATATGTGTGTGTGTGTATAAAGTAAAATAATAAATATAACTTATAAAAGAAACAAGAAACTAATTTCAACTTACCCAACATATTTAGTGTTCCAATTGTGTTGGTCTTTAACGTCTTGATAGGATTGTACATGTAGTTTGGAGGAGAAGCAGGAGATGCTAGATGATAAATCTGGTCCACTATAAGAAACATGATAAAAGCATGATTTCCAAAGACCAATAAAAATATCAAGATTTTACAACAAAAAGGCCTCATTAAATTGGTTAATTCCTTTGTCTAGACTATAGACTATATATATTTGTATCTTATCAGCTTATTGCTCCAATAAATCACTCACTACCAAGGATCAGAAGTAATTCCTGGCATCTATCAGTTAAGATTTTGCTGACCAAATTTCTCTAATGTATATGATCACAATGATACAAATATCTTTATATGATGCAACATAATCAACAACAGTGGCATCCAAACGAAATTGAAAGGGATCTAGCTTCTGCATAATGACTTAGAAAACCACAGATTAACATATTTCATTTATTTTGCTCAACAATTTTAATGTGGAAGTTTTGCTGGCCAATTCCAGAGATGACTTTGAGTTTGACACCTCTGATCCTTCCCTATTTCCACTAACAGCACCACTACTTCTCATGCTCTTTTTGATAGACATATCGTGGATTCTGCCTTTTTCATTACTGCCTATGTTCTATTATTGATTTCTGCAAACTCTTTCACATTCTCTCACATCTATTCCTCACTTCTCCTCCATACCCTCACCAGTGGTCACCTCTTGAGTTCAGACTTCTGAATATTTCACTCTTAAACTATGCAATCCTAACTAACCTATCTGTCTCTAGTCTCCCCCTTCCACTTTTCATCTTAAACAGTGCTGCTAAATTAATCTTCCTAATGCACAGTACAGTTCTGATCAAATCACTTCAAAATGAAAGGATCACAGACTTAGAGGTGGAAGGAACTCTGAAAGGTCATCTAGGCCAACAATCTTTACCTTCTCGTTTTGCAGATCAAGAAATTGAGATCCATAGATTTTGCTGACCAAATTTCTCTAATGCATATGATGACAATGATACAAATATCTTTATACGATGCAACATATTCACATAGATACTAAGCAACAGTGCCACGATTTGAACTCAAGTCCTCCAACTCCAAAACCAGAACAACTTCTATTGTACCAAAGCTCCCTATTGCCATAATAAATAAAAGTCCAAACATTTGAGGCTTGAGCTTAAGGTGATGCTATCTTTCTAAACTCTAAACCCCATTATCCCTGACCCTTTGCTTCCCCATGAAGAAGTTTCAGGCTTTCTTACCCCAGGTTCTCATCACCTCCAACTAATCCACCCTTGCTCCTTCCAGTTGCTCTATTCCTTACTTTCAAGTTATTCTTATTATTGGTGAGACAATTGGGATTAAGTGTCCAAGGTCACACAGCTAGTAAGTATTACGTGTCTGAGTCCACATTTGAACTCAGGTCCTCCTGACTACAAGCCAGTGCTCTATCCACTATGCTATCTATTTGCCCCTACTTAATGATTTACAATGTGTCTCCAAGGTCTTAGTGCAGTTTTAAGATATTCAAATTAAAAACTGCACTAGGACTTTGGGGTTGCTCTATATTAGCAGAAGTGGCATTTTCAATGAAAAACAGAAATGACATTGAATTCACTAAAACATTCACCTTCTCTCCTCCTTCCCTCACATAACAATCAAGAACAACAACAAAAAATCAGAACCTGCTTCTAAAAATACTCTTAATCTAAAATTGCCTTGCAAATAAATATAGTGGTTTTTGGAACTTGAGTTTCTATGTTTAAAAACACATCTCTTATGACAGCAATGATCACCATATGCCAAATGTTTATCCTCAGATAAAAGAGAAAATAATAGCTCCATAATCAGGATGCAGGTTTCTATCATGTCTTTTGTTTTCTTTGTTTATTACCCTCTATCTCAGTTTCCTGGCAATAATATATTGAATTACATTTTACATTCTGAGGAAAAATTGGCAAATAAGCCACTGTCAGTGATCCCTAAAATATATGGAGAATTAGAAAGGTTACCAGCAGAAACCTAGAGAAGGGCAAATGTCTAGATTAAAAAAAAAAAAAAAAAAAAAAAAGGAAGAGACTCCTGCTTCTGCAGTCTGCAAAACTGTAAGCCTGAACACACAAACACATACGCGCGTGCGCGTGTGTGTGTGTTTGTGTATTTATGTTTAATGATAGCAATCTCTATGGCAGAGAAGTGGGGAAGAAAAAAATGAGAAGGAAAAAATTTATATAAGAACTTTATGATACATTTATAAAGAATAGCAAGTTGTACATAATAGATTTTCAGTTTCATGTACAATTATCTTTTTTATTATAATGTTATGCAAATACTTATTTTATTCCATAAATTAAAAATAAAACAAACTTAATAAATAATTTTAAAAAAAATTTTATAGAAAATATTATTAAAGGGATGGCTTGTGAGCACTTAGATAAGGAAGCACCGGTGAGATGATCTGCACATCTTAAATAGGTGGGGTCTTAAGGAGGATTGAACTATTAAAGACTTCAGTTTTTGAGACCACAGTCTTTTAGTAATGTAGAAATAACAAAGCTTAACATCTAGTAGGATACATTCCTTTATATATTTCCCCCAGCAAAAGAAGAGAGGTTTTTTTTGTTGGGGGAGGGGGGGCATTTATTTCAAGCTATGTAAGATATAGCTTGTGGTCTTACAGGTTGTGCAAAAAAAGTCCTAATTATTGCTGAGGATAGAGAAACTGTACTGGATTCCCCTCCCTCCCTTCTGTGCTACTAGACTAGGAATATCAAGGGAATGCAACTGACATAGTTCATTTAGAACTCAGCATTTGACAAAACTTGTCATGTTATTCCTGTGGGCAAAATGGAAATGTGTGATAGATAACAGTACTTTTGGGGGGTCTGGAAATTCAACAAGTTAGATGAATTTGAATAAATGTATGAATGAGTTGAATTTCCAATTTGAAAAAGGAGTCACTAATTATCTATGTCAAGTTGAAGGGTTCTCCTAGAACAAATGAAGGATTTGTCTTTGACCCTATGCTCTTCACCCTTTTTTTTTTTTTTTAAATCAGTTAGTACTGGATGAAAGCATAGATGACATGCTTGTGGAATCTGCAAATGACACAAAGTTAGGAGAAACAGCTAATATAATGAATATGGGAATCAAGGTTTAAAAAAGACAGACTGGCAAGATGAGTTAAACTGAATAAAATAAAATGGAAAAGGAATAAAGGTGGAAGTTCTACATTCAGATAAATAAATTCATCTCCAAAATTATAAGATAGAACATATGCTGCTAGACAGTCTTCCTTATGAAAAGAAGGTATAGAGAAATTCACACTGCCATAATATATTTTGAGCCCAATATTCTTCCATGGTCCAATCAGTTTGGGAAGTGATGTTAAAATATGATATAATGATACTGGCAAAAATCATCAAGACTACAATACAAAAAAATAAGCAAATCCCAAAACAAGTACATTCAATATGCTCATTACCTCATGACTGGCTAGAATTACCAGGAGGATGTTAAAAAGTCAAAACTGAAGATAAAGATTCTGAAGAAGATTGATTATATGGATACAAGTTTTAATAAATTTAAAATCAAGAAAAAGACTTTCAAAAGAAAAAGACACTGTATTTCGAATTGGCATTGCCAAGGTTTTGTTTGGATCCATTTAACTCCTCCTTTAGAAATCTATGAACCTGAAATATGACAGAGCTTTTAAGCTACCACTCTAGACTAAACAAAAGGCATAACCACTTTTCATCTGAAAGTCTTCATTAGAAACCAAGTTTAAAAAAATCCAGTTTCCCCATGGCATAAACCAGGCCACATGCAAACTGTAAGACAGGACTTGCCCAAGCACAGAAAGAAATTTTCAAATGGAGCTTTAAAAAAGCCAGTCCAATTAAATTAGTTGAATAATACTTTTCCTCAATTTTTAATTTTCTCAGTTGTTTATTTTATACTTTTTTGAGTTCAAAACAGAAAGATGCTTAGCCAGTTTTCATGGTGTTTAATTTTTGTTCACTTAGTTCTTTTTTTTTCCCCCTGTTGAAGCAATTGAGATTAAGTGACTAGCCCAGGGTCACAAAACCAAGAAGTATTTAGTGTCTGAGGCCAGATTTGAACCCTTCTGACTTTAGGGCTTTTGCTCTAATCACTCCACCAACTAGCTACCCCCGTTCACTTAGTTTTGAAGATTATTTACTAATAGACTTTTCCCAAAGGGGGCTGGTTTCAGCTTATAAAGTGAAAAAAGTTTCATTTATTTGTTTTCTTTGTTTCTATCAGTTATTTTTCAGTTGTGTCTGATGCTTCACGACACCATCTGAGATTTTCTTAATAGTAGTATGGTTTACTTATTTCCTTTTACACATGAGGAAACTGAAGTAAACATGGTGAAGTAACTTGTTCAGGGTCACACAGCTAATGAGTATCTAAGGCTGGATTTGAACTCAGGAACATGAGTCTTCCTGACTCCTGGTCCTAATTAACTCTATGGATAATTAAAAGTAAGTTTGAGTACTTGAACATTTTGGTTTTGTCATATAACTAGATTTCTTGACAATGTTTCAATAAATATTCCATGTCATTCTCACTTGCTATGCCTCCTAGGGGCTCTCAAAATAGATTGAATCTACAGGTGAAGTTTTTAAAAATTACCATGGGTCTTAATGATAAATCTTGGTATAAAATTAAAGCATGTCTAACAGCTCAACTTGCTTACCACCCCAATTTACAAAGTGATTCCTTTCTGTTCCTCTAAGAGGTAGCTCTTAAAAGTTTTCTGATATTCTGTATAAATGACTAAAGTTGGATGATGCCTGTAAGATATGTTAATGACAGAACTTTCTTTCATTTAAGTGTTCAAGTAGATGCTTCTGAGGTCTATTCCAATTCTCATTTTGTGATTTACAAAAATTCTATTGTAGAATGAATCTTAAATACCCATTGCATGTGTGAAGTAATAACACATGCAAAGAAAGAAAGGAAAAGCAATAAAGGCTGTTGAGAAGAAAATCTTCCTTTTAACATCACACTAGTGATAAAACTATTATATGAGAGTGTGGGTAAGCTGTATGATTATCTGACATCTTGAGGAATGAGTCTTCAGCATCAACTGTAGAATGGCAATTTTTTAGCTTGACTCTATTCAAGTCATGATTTCTCACCTCTCTATTTGTTAGTGGATAGAATGACAATACCGGTGCAAGTGGTTGATCTCTCTAAGTATTCTAGAAGGCCCCCTCTGGCTCTGTTCCAAAAATCTAAACAAATCAATTTTTATCTATACTATTCACGAAGGAATCTGGAAAGCACAATGGATGCAAAAAATTTTCCTCAAAAAATTAAAATAAAAGCTACCATTTTAAGGTTAGCCAAATGATTTTAAAATTACATTATTTCATTTGATCCTCACAACAATCCTACGAAGTACTACAATTATTATTAAAAGGCGAGGACCTGGGTTCTAAGATTATCTCAGATTTTATTACCTAGGCAACCTTACTACTGATCTCAGTTAACTTAAGTCTCCGTGAGTCTCAGTTAACTTAAGTGTAAAATGGATAGTTTAGATCAATGAGTCTCTGAGGTCCCTCTCTTCCAGCTCTAAATCTAAGATCCTACAGTCATTATTTTACAGAAAACTGAAGCTTACAGAAATTACTTGACTTCACTAAAGAATGTCATAACACTTAGTGATATGATAATACCTTGAGATGGGAACCCAAATTGTTTCTGAATCCAAACCCAGCACTCTAACACTGATACCCCCCTACAATCCCTCCTTTCTTCCTTTTTTTCCCCCATTTCCCTTCTTGTTTTTGATGCCTCTTATATATTGTCTCCTGTGAATTCCTGGGAATGAGTTTCTTATGAAATTATGGAAACTATTGCTAATCTTCCTTTATTTCAGTTATTCCTTAGAATACCTAGTTGGTATTCTATATAAAAAGGACAAAAGGAATAAAATATCCCTTTCCTTTCATACAATCTATTTTTAAGACAAGCAAAGGGCAATATATCACCCTTGTGATCCCATTGCTCCTCTTCAAGAATAAAAGATAAATAACAATTATAACCCTTCTTTTCCAAAGCAACTTTTTCTATCTCAGCAGTTTTGCAGATAAAAGAGCAAAAAAAAAAAAAAAAAAAAAAAAAAAAGACAGCATTACCTCAGGTCCTGTCCTTAAAAAAAAACAAAGACATTATTTTAGTTCTAGTTGATAAATTAATTTCTTAAAGAATTATGAAGAAAAGAAACGTGAAAAGGAAAAATCCTTCAAATTATCATCAAGGAACGCTGCTGCTTCTATGTCAGCACTAAATTATATTAATAGCAATGAGTTGGAATGTAAATAAAGCAGCAATGTTAACTCTGCTAGTCTAGAATTAGCTTCATAGCATGTCAACTGTTTATACTTCAGACTGTAATAAAAATGAAAAATGATTCGGTGGAGGGTGGGGAGAAGGGAAGGATGGAAGTAGGAGGCAAAAGACAGGTATGCACTAGTCATTTACTACAAGTTTCCTTCCCTCCAGTGATACTGACCACTAAATGAACCTTTTATAAGCTCTGTCCATTTGTAATGTCTGGTAACCTCAGCTAGCAAAATTATGACCCTCAGGAAATGAGCCTAAAGAATTTTAAATTAGTTTAGTTAACCCCTTTTAAAGACATGCTTATTTTCACTTTTTCACAGAACTGCTAAAAATAGCTCAGAAAACACTGTTAAGAACATAGGAGTTTTGTTCCCTTTGTGTTATCAAAGGAAGGGGAGAGGCAAGGAAAAAGGGATAGCGTAGACCACACAGATATGAGAGGCAATGTGCCTTACAGAATTACTGCCAATAATTCTAGTGGAAGAAAGGCCTAGCCATCTATGGACTATTTGTGGTTTCTTTTAGGAGTACATTTTAGTGAAGCCTGAAGTCTATGCAAACAAAGCATTTATTAAAATCTAGAACGAAAACTGCAAAAAACTGAGAAGGAAAAATTCTTCAAGTATCCCACCAGAGTTATATATAATATAAAAACAGCAAAATCAGTTTATTTCCTATCATACAAGCAGAAGGCACATATAAAAATAGATGGTCTCTTGCAACACCCCCCTGATTCCTCTCTGCTGAAAGCCTCAATTCAGACCCAGTGCCAGAGGCCATTAAAACTCTAGCCAGACATACAAGCTACTTTACTTCCACAATGATGGCATGAGGGCTAATTAAAATCTGAGATGTCTTGCCCCCTGAAAATGAGGAAAAAAACAACAGTATCATATTCTCCCCTTATCCAGTAAGCTCCATTCATGAATGGCTGACTGCAGAATAAAATAGAGCATCTTAATTTTTAGAAAATACAAGAGTGGGGGGGAAACCACTAAATCTAGCCCCTTATTCTCAGAAAGGCCACTAATGCAGTTAGTGGCCACAGAGGAAAACATACATATCTGTATATATATACAGAAATAAGAGCCAGCATAGCATACTACTGGATAAAGAGCTGGTCTAAGAGAAAAGATCAAAGAAAAAGGTTCAAGTCCCAATTCTGATATATCCTAGCTTGTTGATTTAAACAAACTACTTGACCTCTCAGTGTCCTAGGCAACTATCCAAGAGTATAAGTTTAGAGAAAATGTCACTCTGCATTGGTACAAGGACACACACACACACACACACACACACACACACACACACACACACTCCTCTCTTCCTTATGATAATACCAAAAGTCCCACAAAATCTTGAGGAAAAAAAGAGAAGGGAATGTCTCTATTTTTGAGAGCTTGTAAGGTAGTGGAAAAACTAAGTTTGGTTAAAAAAAAAAAAAAAAAAGGAAAAATTTTGCTACATCTTTCAACCTGTGACTAGATGCCCTCCAAGATCCATTCTGGCTCTAAATTCATTATCCTATGCATTTAGATTTGCTTGATTTCAAATCAGTTATACCTTATTTCACAAACGTTGTTAAATTTTCAATTCTCACTTAGAATTATAGAATATCAGAGTTAGAAAAGAAATAACTTGATTATATATAAAGTCCAATGCCTCATTTTACAGAGGATAAAACTATTTAATTTTTACATGGTACTCTTTACAGTTATGCATTTTAATATTTTTCATTATGAATACAACAATAATAACTTCTGAAAACTAAGTTCTCATCTACCAAAGAAAAGGATTTTGACTCTTGGCATATAGCCTTGTCAAATGAGGGAGTAGGTGATATCTAAGTCTTTTCAAGTATAACATTTTATTATCCAAAGATTCTAAAGAAAGATGGTCTCCAACAGGATGATTTCAGAGAGACCTGGAGAGACTTACACGAACTGATTCTAAGTGAAATGAGCAGAAGATCATTATACATGGCAACAAGAAGACTATACGATGATCATTTCTGATGGACATGGCTCTCTTCAACAATGAGGTGATTCAAACCAGTTCCAATTGTTCAATAATGAAAAGAGCCATCTGCACCCAGAAAGAGGACTATGGAAACTGAGTGTGGTCCACAACATAGCATTTCTACTCTTTCTGTTCTTGTTTACTTGTATTTTTGTTTTCCTTCTCAGGTTTTTTTTTCTTTCTAGATCCAATTTTTCTTGTGCAGCAAGATAACTATAAATATATATACATATTATTGGATTTAACATATTTAATATGTATTGGACTACTTTCCATCTAGGGGAAAGGGTGGGAGGAAGGAGGGGAAAATTTGGAAAAGAAGGTTTTGCAAGGGTCAATGTTGAAAAAAATTACCCATGCATATATTTTGTAAATAAAGATATAATAATAATAATAAAGAGATATTGTCTCTGCTTTCCAGCAACCGGTTTTTTGTGCTTCATATTTGCAATGTGAAAACTAGAATTAAGAAACCTGCAAGTTAAATGATTAACTTGAGATCAAACAATTTAAGGCTGAAAAAGAGCTGAAATCTCTCCTCATTTTACAGGTGAGGAAACTGAAATTTAAGAAATGAAGTAACTTGCTTAAAGTCATATGATGACTCAAGTCTGTATTCTGACACTAGAGACTTCTTTCAAATCTAAAGGCTCATGAGGAAACAGAAATTTTTTTTCCCTCCTGAGGTAACTGGGCTTAAGTGACTTGCCTAGGGTCACACAGTTAGGAAGTGTTAAGAGCCAGAGACCATATTTGAACTCAGGTACTGCTGACCACTGCTGGTCTTATCCCTTGTACCACCTAACTTCCCCAGAACTCTTATTCTTAAAGTAGCATACCATGGTATGCTTGACAACATTATTTTTGGTCTCCTATAATGATTACTCAAATATTAATAGTTGGAGTCATCAATATTCCTCTTTATATTAATCTCTGGTCATCCTGTAGTTTAACAATGAAAGAGAATTTTTTTTTTTTGGTTACTTTGAGATGGCTCTAAAAAAAAAATGGAGGAAGAGAGAACAAGATTTAAAATGATTGCTGATAACGTTTTAATTTTTTTCCTTCTACTCTCTCTAGGTCCTGTGTCCACAGATTAAAGTGTATTTGTCTCTCAAAGAAGATACAGTTCTAATGGCCAACATCTATCTTCATTTCACTTAAACCTCTATTTGTCTGTTATCAATAAAGACCTTAGATCATGATGGTCCATTAACAATTACAATGCAAGCCTCAAAATCCAATTTCCTTCCCTCCCTCCCTCAAACTTTTGCATCTCCCCATTTTCTATCAGCACTCAAAGTGAGTAGACTTCCAATGGAGGTTTTAAAATCTAGTTCCAACCTGTCTCCAGCCCCCATCAGAACTCAGCATTCTGAAATTGGATCCTCTCTGTGTAGTTTCATTCACTATTCCCTATATCCTTTGCCCTCTCCTTTCCAATTCTGTCTAACATCCATTTGTAGAAACTTTCTCAAGACCCCACTTCTAACTCTAATTCCTTCTCAAAAATCTTATTCTGTCCTCTCCTATGAACCAATCATAATTTAGCTAATTTGTTCTTTCAAACATACATATTTTATTTTTGTCTTTATGTCCTGTACTATACTAAAAACTCCTTGAGGGGAGAGGTTGCCTGAGTCTTTTTCACCTTTGAATAAGCAAAGGTCAAACGACCACAAACCTTCCAAATTAATTATTTTAATTCTTTGGTCACCAAAATCCTATCCTACTTATTACCAAGGTTCTAATTAAATATTCCTTCTGACTCCACACCAAATTCTTAGCATAGCTAGCTGTTGGCTTCTTTGTATAATAAGAAATCAAAGGATCCAAAGAGAAATCCATGTAATATCTTTGCTTTTGAAACATAACTCTTATAACCTCAAAGTTCTAAAATTACAGGCATCTTTCATCTACAAATGACCTTCATGCATGGCTGAAGGAAATCTCCACAGAAGAATTACAGGAGTACTGTACTCTGGACATGCCATATTGTAATTACTACCTCATTAATCCAAACAATTTACAAACAATACAAAACCCTAAAACTTTTCAAGGCTAAAGAATGTTTTCAAATATGCTCAGACTAGTTTATGTAAGGGGGAAGAAAGGATTACAAGTATTCTTTTGGGGGGTAGGGAGTGGGGTGAAGAAATAGATGAGATTTTCTTTCTTTATCTCCTAATCCTCTCTCATCCTAATGAAGGAAGGAGTAAAGCAAAACCATTAGCTGTCAAATAAATTCGAAAGTGCTAACTTTTTGGTAGCTATCAACATATTTCATTGCACCATGTCTGCACTAATCTAAAGGGACCACTAATCATTTGCTGGCAGTTACTGAAAAGAATTGAATGACTTCTCTAAGACATAGCCTAAATCTCAATTTCTTTCAAATACTAAAAGTATGTGTATATATATATAGAGAGAGGGGATGAGGAGAAAAAAAGGAGAAGCCAACATCAACAACAACAACAAAAAAACCACTAATGTATTTTTTCTTATTTACAACACATGGAACAATATGTGACAAATGGAACAAGAATTCACACAAAAAGATTTTTAAAAAGTCAAATAATCTGAATCACCATGATTCTATCAATTCTTTTTTATATATTATTGTTAGTTAACAATATATAATATACAAGTCTTACATGACACATAAATTCATGAATTTTAATTTGGTTTATTTTATTATTGTTTTATAATTACTCTATTAACATATCAAGCATTTTTTTATGTGTCTATGTGCCAGACAGTGTGTTAGGAACTTAGGCGACAAACACAAAAAATGAAATTATCCTTATTGTGAAGAAACTTATATTTTATTATTTATTAAATGTTTATATTTATATTTTAACAGACTATTTGAAAATAAATTAAAAACAATGGAAAAATATTAGCATTAACTACAAATTTTAGCAGTTAGTAAGAAGATAGGATGCATGGATATACACATATCAATAAATATTTCCCCCCAAATGAAAACTATCCATAAGACATGTTTTCTCACCTTCAATGTAGAGGGGCTCTACAACATCGTGGTTAATTAGTTCAAAGTTTTCATGGCCGATCCAATGTTCCACATTTCTTTTCCTGCCCGTAAAGAAGTTGTCCACAACTGTAACCTCATGGCCATCCATCATTAGTTTGTCAGTAAGATGAGAACCCACAAACCCTGCTCCTCCAGTTATCTGCATTAGGACAGTTTGTATGAAATATTTACAGAAAACACCAAAGAAATCAGATGAAAACAGATTTTACAAACTGGCTTTTGCAGTTGGCTGAGGTTGGGGATGGAAAGGTGGGAATGGGGAGAAGTGGGAAGGGAAAATGGGAGGGTAAAGATAGTTTAGGTAATACCTTAACTTCTACTCCAGAGCAAGCAAGCATAAATATCTCAACAATCTCTAAAATAACCAAAAGATATTACTCAGATAATTGTTCAGGAAGATAGGTGTTACAAATTGAAAAACATCTTTCTCTGGATAACATTAATTACATCATTTCAGCATTCTGTTTACATGAGATACCCTGAGTAATGCTGGGATGGTATTACCATAGATAGAAAACCTAATAGAATTATTTTCATTAGAAGACATAGAATAGGCAAAGTGACTCATGCATTGAATGTCTGTGAGATAAATAGAGGTTTCCATTACAAGAATTCACCAGTAAAAAAAGTTAACAAGTTGATAAACAAATAGCAAGGACTATTCAGAGGCTAACATGCAAAATACACACACACACACAAAACTGCTGCTTGATTATCATCACAAAAAGGTAAATCCTATGTAGACTCTAACTATATGCTACTTCAGAAATGATATAATTATGCAGTTACTGTGCTGTGACAGGGGTTCAGTAATAATCAATTTCCTAAAATTAAAATCCATAAGAAACAGGGTCAACTCAAAACATATGAATGAAAAGATGCTATTAATACAATGTTGTGAATTCATGCTTGGGGAGAAGGTGGGGTGATTATAGGGGCTAGACAGGTGTAAATATACAAAAAAATTTTGCCATGTTCTGCTTTGATTTCCATTCCATTATAAAACAGCAATATCATTCATTTAATTTAAAAGTTCCTAGATGAAATTTCTAGGTCACTAAAGCCATCCTATTCTCCTCAATATCCATCCCTTCTTACCCTCCTTTCAACCTTCCTCTCTGTCCCCCACTCTCAAAAATGCTAAAAGGCACTTTGATATTGATCAAAGAACATTGATCTTAGGGTCAGAGGATCTCCCTATCCTGGCTCATACATTTCCTAGCTATGCCACTAAATATTGTAATTTCACTTTCTTCCTCTGTAAAATGAGGATAAAGATATTCATATTCCCTACTACATATGGCTGTTGTGAGGAAAAAAAATTGGAAAATCTTAAATTATTATTATGTCAGCTATTGTATGATGGTGATGAAGAAGAGCAAGTAACTCAATACCTAAAAAATACATGGCTTATTCATTTTTTAAGCCTTAAAAAATGTATATTTTTAGGAATGATTTTTAATTATCATTTTTAAGGCTAAGTAAATTTGATTGCTCATATTAGAATCATGGAACAACAGAATGTTTGAGTTGGGAAAGAAATCAAATATAGAATTCAAAGAAATCTTAGTAACCATCTTTAACCCTTTCATTTTACAATGAGGAAACTAAAGCCCAGGTGGTAGGTTGTAACAGGATGAGAGTTCAAATCTAGATTTTCTGAGTCCAAATCCAGTGCTCTCTTCATTGTACTGTTATGAAGAACCCTGGAGGGCAGATAGTCCAAATGGGGCGTTTTGCAGATGGAGAAACTGGTCCATAGAGGTTAATTTGCGATGTAATTAAATTTATTCACTATTAATAGAATATTCATAAGTACCCTTTTAGAACCACTGAATTATACTAAAAGAGACATTAGGATCATCTAAACAGAGATAATAATTCCTATCCTGACTTCTCATAGAGACTATAAAGAATACCTTATGAACCATCAAGAGACAAATAAATGAAAGATAACCTTATCTAGTCCTGCATATGAAGAACCAAGATCTAAAGAGGCTTATGTGACCTGGGCTCCCAATAGAGGGATACTTTCACTATCCTACTATGCTGTTTTAGCTGAATTAACTTTACTGGCAGGTATTAAAAAAGTAATTGGGAAGTTACTTTTGGAATTGCCATTTTGATCTCAGTCTAAGTTCACAAAAATGTTTTTATAATAATTATTTCATTTCGTCCATATATCCACATGGCAAGATAGTCAGGGTAGAAATTAATATCTATTTAAATGATCTTAGAGTCTCAAGTCTAACACTTTTTTCTTTTTTACAAAAGGTTAAAAGAATGGTGCATCTGAGAAAGTGCTGAATTTGGAGGCTGATAATGTGTTCAAAATCTGCTACTGTCACAATTTATTATTTATCTAATCTTGTGCAAGTCAACTATTTTTCTCCAGGTCTGTTTCCTCCTATGTAAGAATGAGTATGTGTGAGTATGTGTGAGTGTGAGTGTGAGTGTGAGAGAGAGAGAGAGAGAGAGAGAGAGTGTGAGTTTGTCTGTTGGAAGGGATTAAGTGTTACTTCCTGCTCTTTAAAGTGAAGAGGGATTTGATTAGATTATGCATGGATCTTCCAGCTCCAGATTTATGATCCTAAGTTTTAAAAACATCTTTTTTTTTTGCAAACAAGACAATGAATTTAAACTTATCCTATTAAGGGAAGAGGAGAAAAAAAAGTATGAATTAAGCAGTTAATGTGTGTGCCAGGCATTGTGCTTTATAAATATAATTTAATTTGAACTTCAAAATAACTCTGAGAAGTAGGTGCTATTATGATTCCCATTTTACAGATAAGGAAATAGAGGCAGACCAGTTATGTGACTTGCCCAGGGTGACACAACTAGTAACTGTCTATTCAATCATTTTTTACATAAAATGCAGAGTCAACAGCCTAGAACCTAAAGCCATGCATTGTATTTAAGAATTGCTTCCTGTATTTCGTTAACTTCAGAGGCATGAAATTGTGAGAAGGTCCCTTGGTCTAGGTGGCCAGAGTTGTTTTAATGGAGCAATTATCCTCTACCAGGAGTACTTAATGCTTTATGTTACTTAGCTAGACTATAAGAATATTTTCTTCTTATCTTCAGCCCATTAAGTAAGCATTCCTAATAGAAGGAATACTGATAGAAGCTGAAGGCTTCAGGAGGAGGAAAAATTTCACCAGAAAAGGAAGAATAAGGGTAAGAATCAAATAAGAATAAGAAACAGATCTTCTTGGTAAATTTATATAAAGGTACCAGCAAAAAAAGGCTTGTTATCTATTACATTGAAAATTGGTTGAGTCTACACAACTTTAGGTGTTTTCCACCTTACAGATTTCAGTTGATGCATTAATGGTAAGGCTTTTTCAAGGTGCCAAAAGAAACTAAAGTGCTTAAGGTCAAACTTGGCAGTTAAATGTGAGGTTGCTCAGCAATAAGAAAAAATTATTTCAACAAACCATTCTTGGGTATGAATATTTTAACAGTCCTTCAGTCAAAAGGGCCCCAAGTTTTAGTGCTAAAGAATTTGTAAATTAAAGCTGTATAACCATTTCATAAATGGTAAGTCACTATATAAATAGACTTTATGATTTTTAGAGCTTAAACTATCATTCTAAACTCAAACCCCCCCACACACAAAAACCCTAGATGAAGTTCTGTCTTTTCTCACAGTTTAACTTATCTTAGAGCAATTACTCTGGAAATAGTGGTCAGAATTTTGCAGTTATTTGTAAAACAGAATAAATTTTGCTACCATTCATGACCCTGTGACCTTTGCCACATCATGTATAAAGTCTTCTTCAAAACCATTAGTCCTTCCTATATAGAATTTTACACAAGATTAATAAATGGTTATGATTATGCCATTCATCAGAAAACTCAGCACCTAGTCCTATGGCTCCAGAAGACTGGAGAGAAATAATTGTCCTGTGCCACATCATCATGGGCTACTACTCCATTCAAGCTCAGATGGGGCAATAGATATTTCTGGTGAGTTGTAAAAAGAGGCTCTGACCCAAGTAGAGAGCTGACATTTGTAAAAGAAGCTTCTGGATTTGGTCTGGATCTGGATTATGTGACTCACTTGGAAAAGGCAGGAGACAACCAATCTGTCTACTCCTCTTAGAGGAGTTTTTATGTAAAGATAGTTTATTTGCTACTGAAAAATAAGTAACATTTTTCTTATAAGTGTTTTTTTTTTTTCTTTTTTTTAAGTTCCCACAAACTTAATGTGGGATAAGTACTCTGAATACTCTGGTAAAGTTTGTATTAAAGCTTGTAGGGTTACAATTCATAAGTCATCAAAGATCATAGATTAACAAAATAAATAAGTTCCTTTACTAAAAAGAACAATGTGAATGAAGAAAAAAATATGCAAAAACTTACCAAAATTCTTTTTCGATCCTTTTCTGATAAAAATTTCACCGGTGGGTACTTTTGGGTAAAGCTACAGAATGTGAGGACACACAAAAAAAAGCAGAAAGCCAAAATTAGGGGTCTCAATTCATTCTTTTTTAACTGATGAATCACTAATAGCAATAGTTTTACAGAAACAAATATGTTTCACTTCTGCTTTTAGTCTTAATGGTCAAAGAAACAGCTGACCTAGGGCAATTCTTATATGAAATTTATATCTGTTGCTCATTCAATTCATTAAATAAATGTTATTTAATTTGCTGTTCCACAAACTAACTGAGTATGACTTGAGGATCTACCACAGAGCCAATCTGCAGCTGAAGTTGACCTGAAGTTGACATGTTAACACATGTAAAGGCAAATCACAAGAGAAATACATACATACTAAATACAACAACAACTGTACAACCAAAGTGCTGCTCGAGCCTTGATAGGAAAAAATAGAAGTCATCTTTTTCTAATTCTCAGAGCAGGGAAGAACACCATGTTGTGTCAAACAAGAAGTTGAAAAAAATACTTCTTTTCACTTTTCTAAATATTAGTCCCTTCTCCCCAATTTCTCAGAATTCCAAATTTGTTTTTGTTTTTTTTTTAAACAATCCCTATGTTATCTTTTCTCTTCTTCCCAACTACTAGGCCACCTGGTTAGTAACAAAATCCCAGAAGTTCATCTAGTCCTGTAGTTTCAGCTGCCCTATGGATCTCTTCCAAAGTACATCAATAGTCTTGACTTCCTACAGGGCAGGGGTTCTTGACTTTTTTTTTTTTTTTTGCATCAAAGAAGTCTGGGGAAGCTTATGGACCCCATCTTAGAATACTATTTTTAAATTCATAAAGGAAAATACATAGGATTTACAGCTAGTTTAAAAACAGTTATCAAAATATAAGGGAGGAAAAGTTTACATATCCTAGATTAAGAATCTCTGTTAAAAAGCTTGTCTATCCCTGTGTGTACATACTCACACACACATACATATTTGTATACCCATACTTTTACATATAAACACACCTGTATATATAAAACAAACACTAATATAGCACATATACACTCTGTACATAAACATACTTGTAGATAGATATATAGAGCAGACATACTATATTACATACACTTGAATACACAAAATACACACATATGGCAGATATATACACTTGTAGGCATGCATATAATTGTATGTGTGTATATATATATATATATATATATATATTTGTATACATATCCACAAATATACATACATATATTTCTGGAGAGAATATACAAATACACTTTGGGAGTTGGACACATTATTGAACAAGACTAGGAAAGCAGGCTCACTTGTCTATGGGAAATTGTGCAGTTCATTTAAAGACCCCAAAACTTCTACCAGAAGCAAAGGGATTATCAATACTGTTATGACCATGAATAACAGAAACCAGAATCTGAGAAATTAAAAATGAGGGTCATAGAGAAAAATGTCAAGGGTGTAAGCAGGATGTAGCACATAACAAATATGGAATTTTGAAGGTGAATTGAAGCAAATGATGTTATCAGGAAAGTAAGGGCTCTCCTAATGTAAGACAGCCTCTTAATATCAGAAAAAAAAAATCAAAGATCAATATTGTGATGAGAGGATTCCCTGAAGTGAATCTATAGGAGGACATGGACCAGAGTGTATAGGATAGGAAGATATATGTAGGCTACAATCTGTATATTGTTAGAGGGAACTCTCAAAACAATAGCATCTTACTCCCCCATCCTTTATCTCCAGATACATATGCTTCCACTGGCTAATTACCAAACTACAAAAGCTCTCCCTTGCTATCTTCTGGCTTTTCTAGATTCCTTCAAATTCCATCTAGAATTCCACCTGTTCCAATCCCCCTTAATGCTACTGCTTTTCTTCTGTTTATTATTTATCCTGCATGATCTTGTTTATACATAGATGTTTTCATGTTATCTCCATTAAGCCATGAGTACCCTGAGAGCAAGGACTACCTTTAACCTTTCCTTGTAAGCCTCGGTCACAATGCCTGGCACATACTAGGTACTTAATAAGTGCTTACTGACTAACTATATCCCAAGAATTCTGATTTCCCTTGTTTTAGGAATGTGTCTCTAATGTTTATTTTTTAAAAGTTCAAATTTTCAGTGCTAAAGTCTTTCCTCTCCTCTCCCTTCCCCACCCAATAAGAAGGCAAGAGCGAGATTTAAAAGCAATAGAATAACAAACAGCATGCAGTATACCTGGAGCTTTGTGAGAGGAAGCATTTTATTTCCAAATTAATGATCTATAATGCTTATCGGAACACTGGTTTCACTCTGAAGGGCTTTTGTTAGCTGTGTTTCCATGCAGAACAGGCCTTTTAGCAGCACCCTCACAGCCTCCGTGGCTGCATGCATTAAGAGAAAAAGGAATGAGGGCATATGTTGCCTGTAGCAATGGCCTGGTTACATACTTCTTCCAGAAAAGAGACAGTGAAAAGACAAAATTGTGCAAGTGCCAGAGCTGGATCATAAGATCATAGTGTTAGAGCTAAGAAAGATATTAACAGATCATCTAGTCCATTTTGTCACTTAAGTGACAGAGGCAGACAGAAGAGAAGACTGATCATTTGAGAATACTGTCTATAAATGTTTTTTTTTTTTTTAACTTTTCCAGGATCATGGAATATTCAAGTTGGAAGGGAACCTGGAGTTCTAAGACCTTTCTTTTACACATAAGGGTAATGAGGGATAGGGAAAGTTAAGTGACTTCTCCTTACTCACACGGAGAATCACTAGCAGGGCCCAGGCAAGCAGCTAAGTGTTCATCTAGGATTGAATTTTTTTCCCCATACTTTCCTTTGCTCTTTTTGTACTGTCTTAGGATTTAATATTTGGGGGAGGGTGGGGTGGAGGGGGAAATTTCATTTCATTTTCCAACCTCTTGAAAACTACCTTGATTTATCTTTTAAATGAAAGAGAAACTTCTGGTTAAGAGAGTAATTGAAAGGTAGTAAAGAGCTTATATCTACAGGTAAATCTTAGCTTGAAAAGGACCACAAATAGAGAAATCACAAGAAAAATCAGAGAAACAAAATTAGAGTCCTTTTTCTAAACCAGAACTGCACCAAAAAAAGCCAAAGCAAGTCTAAGTAAATAAATGGACTGGAGGTTGGTCAACTCTGGAAGAAGGACTATGCTAGGGAAGCACAAGCTACTATAAATGGTCCTAATGATCACTGATGCTCTTGGGAAAGGGATGAGGGGATGAGTGGTAAATCAACACAAACTCCAGGAATGATGAACTGAAGCCAGAAACTGGCCTTGGCTGGTCAGAAAAATTCTTCATAGCTCACTTAAGCAGGAAAACAGGACTTTACTAGTTATACCTTGAAGAACAGGGAAGCATGGCAAGAAGAAGGAACAACTCAATGACTGGGAATAGGAGGAAAGATTGAGAGGAGAGACGAAAGAGTAGTTTGCAAGAACCCTGAGAATAGTATCCAAATGGGCCTTGTCTTGCAGCAGAACCTACTCTCAACTGGGGAGCGTTTAAGAGAGACAGTGCCTATGTATCAAAAATATTTATAGCAGATCTTTTTGTAGAAGCAAAATACTGGAAACTAAGGAAATGCCTATCAATTGGGGAATGGCTGAACAAGCGAGGATTATGACTCTAATGGAATACTATTATGCAATAAGACATTATGAACAGGCAAATTTCAGAAAAACCTGGAAAGATTTGTATGAACTGATGCAAAATAAAATGTACTAGTACTCAGTACTAGTACAAAGGAATCACAAAGGAAAATGCTATTCCTATAATCAGAAAAAGAACTGATGGACTTGGAATACAGATCAAAGCATTTTTTTTTCCTTTTTTCCCTTTTGATTTGTTTCTTCTTTCACAAATGTGATAATATGGAAATATATTTATGTCATAACATGTTCATAAACTAAGTCAAACTGCCTAGCATCTTCAGAAGAAGGGAGGGAAAGAAAGAGGCAATGGAAAACTGGAACTCAAAATCTTGAAAAAATGAATGTGAAAATTTTTCTTAACATGTGAGGGAAAAAATTAAAATACTATTTTTAAAAAAAGAAAAAAAATTTAAATGTTGAAAAGATAAACCAGCAAAAAAAGAAAGAGACAAATATTGAGAGTAGTGCCTAATACTAGCCATTTTAGTTAGAGTAGCAATAGCATACGGACAACTGAGATGGAAGGACCAAACAAGGTTTAACTATTCAAGGTACAAAGTTCCAATTTAAGAACTGAAACAAGAAACAGAAGTAGGCAGGAAAGGGGCTGCTAGGTAGCACAGTGAGTAGAGCACCAGCCCTGAAGTCAGGAGGACCTGAGTTCAAATCTGTTCTCAAACACTTAACTCCTCCTAACTGTGTGACCCTGGGCAAGTCCAATTGCCTCAGCAAAAAAACAAATAAACAAAAAAGTAGGCAGGAGAAAACAATGACAATGAAAAAATGATAAAGGCTAAGAAAAACCCAAGCTGTAAGCCCAGAAGAAAGTAATTCCACTGGGACAAATAGAGCCTCTAAAAGCAATGGTTTAGCCACACGGACTATATGAGAAGATGGAAAGAAAGAAGCAAGAAATTAAATTAGATTTCTGGAGAAAAAATATGGAATAAAAATAACTAGCTTAGAAGTTAGGAATTCTAAAGAAAAAAAAGGTGAAAAAGGGATGTATTCTGTAGGATATAGAATGTCATATACAGGAACCAGGTAGCAGCACATTTTGACAAGAACTAACTGAGAGTGTAAAAAGGAAAAAGGAGACCTGAGTATGAATGGTAAGATAGGAATGAATGGTAATGTAGAATTGAGCACAAAATCTTGAAACCCAAAGGAAAAAAGAGTATTATGATGAAAAAATAGTTCTCTTTCTTCATTTCCAGTGCAATGCCTAAATAAGTGGGAATCAAACGTAGCAAGAATATTGAATAGCTAACCAGGTGGTCACTTGAGTTCCATAGACTGCTATTAATACTATGCTATCAACCACACTTTCCTAGCAATGCACTATTAGAAATGATACCTGAAAATAAGTATAACTACCTCTCCCAACCCACTTAAGGAGAGATGGGTAAAGTGGAATATAGCTTTCCCTCAGACAGTCTAGGCCAGAGAATTATAGTTATATAACTTACATTTATTGAACTTTAGTATTTAGAATTCTGTGCTAATAAAACTATTACTAATAACAAAAACACTATTTTTCATCTATGCAGCACTTTTCAGGTTTCAAAGCTTATTCTTAAATCAATTCTGTAAGATAAGAGAGACTCAGACATTTAGTGATTTGGAAAATATCAAAAAACTTTAAAAGGTTCAAGGAGAGGTCTGTTATTACAAGCTTTCAGACAATTCTGTGTTTGCATTACAAAGAAATTTTAAAACTCAGGTTCACAATCTAGGTGGGGAGATAAGACAAACAAGATAGCTTAAAATAAACAACAATACAGAATATTATAAGATAAGCAGTCAAATGAATAAAACAGCTAATGAATGAGAAAAGAAAAGAAAGGGAAAAAGATAAAATAAACAGAAAAGGAAAAAACCAAAAAGATATTCCAATTTACCGTTATTTGCCTGTAAATTTCAAACATACCATGTAAGCTATCAGAAAATAACTTAAACTGAGCTGACATTATTTCAGATTGGGGGTAGGTAGGTAGTGCTGCAGTACTGCAAGTACAAGTCAGTAATCAAGAAGAATCAGGAAGATGAATCTTCCTGAATTCAAATGTGGCCTCAGATATCTAGCTATATGATTCTAGACAAGTCACTTCACTCTGTTTCAGTTTCCTCATCTGTAAAATAAGTTGAAGAAGGAAATGGCAAACCATTCTACTATCTTTGCCAAGAAAATCCCAAATGGATTATGAAGAATTAAATGTGTCTGAAAAATGACTGAACAACTGAAAAACATTTGAAGTTATTTTAGCAGCATATTATTAGTAAAATTTTTTACTACAACACATTAACCTTGAAACTATTCTTGATGAATAATGCTTAATTTCTACTTCCAAAACCACATTTCTTTATTCTTTTTTTTTAATACTGTGGTTAGGCAAATTCTAAAGCCAAAAAATTGGTTACTGTATTTTTCTGCTAATAAACAAAGGAGCCAATTCTGATAGCCAAATATATCTTCTAACTATAATTACATGTGTACAAAGTCAAAATATTCCCATGATTCTAGAACAGAAGAAATAAAAACAACAGATGTCATGTTACTTGAGAATATGCACACACATACACTCCTCACTCTGCTCAGTTAACCTGAAAAATGTTTCATAAACTTTTTCTAGACATTTAAGATAGATCCTTACAGATTAAATATGTAAATATTTCTGTGAACACATAGATTATCTTCAAAGAAGAATAAAAGGAAATCTTCCATTTCTCATATTTGCAGTATTTTTTTCTTTGTCAATAAAGCAAGAATGCTATAAGACCAGTTTATTTCTTCATTTCACAAACTTAAAGGAATTTCCAGCCCAAAAACAACAGATGGACAAATTTATTTTCTCAACTATATATACTCCATCATAGGAAATCTTATTCCAGTTTTTTTGTTTGTTTTGTTTTGCCTGTTCTTTCTCATTACAAGCATGAGCTATCATTGCTCTTGCTCACACAGCAAGGCAAGCTCTGATTTACTGAATGTGGGTTCTTTCTACCCAAAGAAGCTTAATCTTCAATTTAGGTCAAAATGATTCGGGTTTCAATAACTCTAATGAACTATTACAGGAAAATTCCCAACAATAATATCTGAGCTATTTTCCTTAAATAAGAATAAAATATTTTACTTTTGCTCTAGGGAGAGATTAAATGGTCAATCCATTAGTCTTAATTGAGGGCAAAAACGGACAGGATCAAGACTATTTGCATCACTTATAGAGCCCAACTTAACTTTCCAAACCAGAATAACTTCTCCAGGCCACAACTTCCTAATATGTTACCTCATTAGAATATAAAGTTCTTTAAGGGATATGCCTTTTAAGTATTTTCATTCATTCATTCAAACTAAATTACTATCTTCCTTACTTTTTAATCCTGGAATTGATAAATTCCCATAAAATTGAAAGATGCTATTTTTTTTTTTTTGTCCTGCTGTCCTGCAAGAGGCAGCTTGAACTTGTAAAGAGCCAATGGTTAAATTTTGTGCATTATGAGTTAGTTATGCCTCAGAAATAGACAAATGCTACAAACCAGAACTCAATTTATTATTGTGATAATGATCAGTCATTCCAATCACATCTGGTTCTTTGTAACACTATTTGGGATTTTCTTGGTAAATATACTTGAATGGTTTGTCATTTCATTCTTCAGTTCACTTTACAGATGAGGAAACAGACAAACAGGATGAAGTGACTTGCCCAGGGTCACACAACTACTATGTGTATGTGGCCAGATTCCTGATTACAGCCAAGCACTCTTATTATCACCGCCATCTAGTTGGGAATAAATGTCAGAATCCAGATTCCAACCGAAACCTGAAGTAATAATGATGACAATGATAATATCAGAGAGTCATCATGACAAGGTGATAAGTTGTGGAATAGAGATTATAATGGGCTGAGGCTTGAGTTGATGCACTGAGGTCCCAAGCACATGAGGTTAAATAGTAATTGGACCATACTCCATTAATATATATGCTTGGAGAAAGAATGGCCCCGCCCACTCTTTGTACAAGTCCTGATGTGTTATACAGGAAATGACGTTTTTGGTGGGTGGAGGCAGGGGAGTGGAAAGGGAAGGGGAAAGAGAAACTGCTGGCTGGAGTCTTGACACAGCTACTCGTATTGCTATCGGGACTGCCCTTCACCTCCAATTCCCCTCTGCTAGCTGGCTTCTTGTCACAGCTGCCCATATTGCTATAGCAATCCTTCTTCATCTCTTCAATAAAGATTGAAGATTTTCCCCTTAACCTGAATTCCTGACTCCGGCTGATTTTAAATATGTGGTCATCACCAGAGACTCTAATCCCCTCAAAAGTAGAAGGAATATTGGTAAGACTATTAATAATGATAATAATATACAGATCCAGTCAGTTAGGAAACCATTGGCTTATATCCCATCTGACACCTAGTAGGTGCTTAAATTTGGCCAAGTCACTTAACATCTTAGTAGCAAATACATTTCCCTAAAACTCTATACCAATGTCACCATAGATTCCAACCAAAACACGTATTATGGTAAAAGTTGTCAAACATTTTCTCCCAATCTTGATATCAATGCTTAATATCTCTCTCTCTAATTCACTATCCCACCTCTAATATTCAATATGTAACCAATGTGTTGTCATTTCTAGGTTCTATAATATTCTTCCCAACATCTCTGACCCTGACCCTGACAGCATTCTGGTGCATCCTCTCATCCTCTCAGGCCTGCAGTACCCTTTGGATTGGTCCACTTTCACCTCCAGTCTATCCTCCACTTAACTGTCAATTTCCTAAAGCATAAACCTGAACATATCACATTAACCCCAACCCTAATCAATAAATTCCAGTGTCTTCCTACTATCTCACTATTGACCTCTCTGCCTTCTTTTTAAAGTGTTAACTAAAATCTCAACTTCTACAAGAAGCCTTTCCCAACCCCTCCTAATACCAGTCAGTGCCTTCCCTCTGCAGATTATTCCCTATTTATCTTGTATATATTGTTAATTTATATATTATCTTTACCTTCAGACTAAAAGTTCCTTGAGGGCAGCTACTATTTTTTGCTTCTTTTTGTATCCCTAGCATGCAGCCCTGTATCTGACACATAGAAGGTACTGAATAAATGATTACTGATTAACTGTTACTTTGAATTTGCCAAATCTTAAATAACTGTGAAGGACAGTTAGATGGAAAAGAGGATAGAATGTGGGTCTGGAGTCAGGAAGAATCATCTTGCTGAGCTCAAATTTGGCCTCAGTTAATAACTGTGTGACCCAGGGCAAATCACTTAACCCCTTTTGCCTCAGTTCTCTCATCAGTAAAATGTGTTGGAGAAAGACAGTGATCTTTGCTAAGAAAACCCTAAATAGGGTCATGAAGAGTTAGGCATGACTGAAAAATGATTAAATAACAAAAAGAACAGTAAATTTTGCTTAATTATGCATATGTCTCAGATTCCTCCTAGATTACAATTCTTTTTAAAATGCCACATGTAATGTCTAGCTCATCTTTTTAGGAGTTCAGCAAATATTTATTGAATGAATGAATTAGCCTAATCATCTAAAAGAGAAGGGGGCACCAGGCTTGGCTTCCTTTTCCCATGTGGAATCTTAGCAAACCAGGCTCTGCCAAACCTTGGAAGTAACTTTATTAAACAAACCACCTCTTTGTAATGTTTGTGTTATGGATTTTATCTATAAAAATAGCAATATAAACAGAAATTGAGGTGAATACCGGGGATACAAAACTGGCTTATGATGAGCCCCCTCAAAAGTAATCCCCAGCATCTTCCTTAGTGGGTGTAGTCAGAATGACACTGTTTGGGGGAGGAGGGGAATGTGAGGAGGGGAGGATAGAATGCAGAGTGAAAAGACAGAGATTGTAGACCTATTTCTGTTACTAAGTAACTGTATGACCTTGAATACACTAAAGTTCTCTGGACTTGTTTCCTCAAATGTAAAGTAAGCTAAATTGAACTATATTATGGTTATCCCTTCCACATTGTAGAATTTAGGGGTATGGTGCCCCTGCAATCTGGAAAATCTGTTTAAAATTTTTTGATCATCTTCTTGTACCAGAGAATTCTGAATTCCTATAATATTAAAAAAATATTGCTAATACATAGTATTATATAAGTATTTCTACATCTCTAAAGTTTTTCTGTGTTGTCTGCTTGCTTTCACATGTTGTCTATGATTTTCATCAAACTTGAAAAAATTTCCATTTAATTTCTTATGCTACCCTACAATATATAAAAACCATGATGAGAAAAAGTCAAGTTATGGAAAGGATAACTACATTTTATGCTAAATAATCCCTCACTGCAGAAAGGCAATCTTATTACACCTCCCTAATCCACTCACCTCCCCCCATCTCATGGTCTTGTTCAAGAAAGGAGAAACAACAACCTCTGAGTAGAGATTATCCTACTGGGAACCCTGAAACTGGACAGTTGGGTAGCACAGCGCTCTCTCTCTCTTTATCTTTCTCTCTCTCTCTTTCTGTCTCTCCCCCTCTCTTTTCTCTCTCTCTCTCTTTGCTTCAATTCTTACCTACTCTTTAAATTACCCTGGCATGGATTCTGTCAATACAAAGTTATTAAATAAAATAAAATTTAAAAAAAAATGAATGGGCATTGCCCCAGTCAAACTCAGCACCTAGGGTCATCTCTAGTCATCCTAATCTATACCCTTCCCATTGGACCCACATGACTGGAGGAGAAAGTAAGGCAGGTGGCCTTACACAGCCTTCCCTCATTTACATTCAATTCACTTGCATGTCATGGCATCACCTCCCTAATGTCATGGTTCTTTTCAAAAATAAAGGACAAAAACAATCCATTCACAGTCTCATTTACCACAATGGTTTCATTCCTTCTCACATCTCCCATGGCACTCCTCCCCTCAAAGCTAAGAAGTTTGATTCTGAAGTGAGACAACTCATCAACAGTTCCTTCTTCTCATATTACTAGGATTCTATCTTATAGGAAGAAGTGCTTGCCAATGCTAACTCCTCTACATACCTCTTGAATTCCATTCCATACTATTCCAGGCAGGTGGGTGGAACAGTAGATAAGAATGATGGACCTGGAGTTAGGATAATCTGAATTAGTGTGGCCCTAGAGAAACGACTTAATTTCTTTCTGCCTCAATTTCTTCAAGTAAAATAGGATTTTACTTAGATGCAAGATGCTTTGCAAACTTTAGAGTGCTATGTAAATGTTAAAAATTATTCCATCGCATCTTCTCTAGATCTTAGTCTTCTTTGTTGGATTTTCATCAGTGCCATATCACCTTCTTTTTTGACCTCAAGTCTCATTTTTCCAACAGTCTATAGGACATTTGGAACACAATATTCTATAAACATTCCAACACAACATGTCCAAAACAGAATTCATTATCTTTCTTGTCTTCCTCAAATTCTCCTCTCTTTCAAATCTCCCTAATACTACCAAGGGTGTCATCTTCAACTCTTTACTGCAACTCACTCCCTCTACCTAATTTGTTGCCAAGGTCTGTAGATAATAATTTCTCAATCTTTCTTGAATACATCCCATTCTTTTATTTGACACTGTCAGGCCCTTATCACTTTCTTGGTTGTTCAGTGATTTAAGTCATGTCTGACTCTTCATGATCTCTTTTGGAGTGGTTTTCCATTTCCTTCTCCAGCTCATTTTACAGAAGAGGAAACCAAGGCAAACAGAGTGAAATGAAGTACACACCAGGATCACACAGCTAAAATGTATTGGAGGTAACATTTGAATTCAGGTATCCCATACGCCAGACTAGGTACTCTAACCACTAGGCAACTTAGCTGTCCCTTATCATTTTACTCCAGAAGTATGGAAATAGCCTTTTCTTTGTCTCAGATCTTTTCCCCACTTCAGTTCATACTTCAATCTATTTATTTTCCTAAAATCCAGCTTTGGATATGTCATCTATCCCATCTGATCAATTTCAGTACTAACATGAAATCTTCTTTTCTGAAATTTAAAGCCTTTCACAGACTGATTCCTTCCTCACTTATATTCTTGTAGATTTAACTTCCTTCAAGCTAGTCTGGAATTCAGGAGCCTCTTTGCTATATCTTATATATATCATCTCCAGAATCTTTGTCTTTCCTAGCCAACTTCCAAGCCTGGTTTCCTTCAAATCTCGATTCAAATCCTACTTTCTACTGAAGCCGAGGCTAAATTAACACTTCTTTCTATTAGCTCCAATTTTCCTTGTATATATCATGTATGTATATTATTTTTTACATATCTTTTGAAAACAAAGACCATTTTTACCCCCATTCTTCATATTCCCAGTGTTTAGTACAGAGCCTGGCACAGAGTAATCAATGATGCTAACGACATAATTTAGAATTAATCTAACATCTCCCATCCCTCAGTCAAAAAAAGAAAAGATAAGTCACCTAAGAATGACTTAGGGTATCTTTAGATCAAAGCTAGCTGTCTCCAAAGAAAGTCATGTTTCTAGGTCTGAGTAAATATGCAATCAGCTTTAGGAATTTGCCTTAATACCTACAGGTATCACTAGTTCCTTTCCAAGAATACTGATACAAACTAAATTTAGTATTTTACTGTTTTTATCTCGGCTATTACAGTAGTTTCCCAATTAATTTTCTTGGCCTCCAGTGCTTGATTCCTATCATTCCTATAATTATGTCATAGACCTGTTCAAAAGCATGCAATGATGTTGGAATAAAGTACAAATTCCTCAGTCTAGAATTTTAGGCCTTTCAGAAATCTTGCTTTCCATCCACATTTCTAGCTTCATCTCTCACTAATTTCCTAACACATACCTGATACTCACAACTTTCCAAATATGCTTTGTTATTTTCTATCCAAGACAAGTCCAAAAGCCTTATGATGGAAAATGCTATATATATTCAGTGAAATAACTGATAAGTCTGAATGCAAATTGAAGCATACTATTTTTCTTTTTTTTGGTTGTTGTTCTTTATATTTTCTTTTCTGTTTCTTCTTTCACAATATAACTAATATGGAACTATGCTCTACATGACTATACATATGCAGCCTATATCAAATTGCTTACACTTTTAAGGAGGAAGAAACTTTGGAAATCAAAATCTTATACTAAAAATGAATGTTAAAAATTGTCGTAATTGGGGGAAAATATTATTTAAAAGAAAAAAGGAATTAAAAAAATAAACATGAATATCAATTCTCAGTTTTCCACACTGCCCTTCTCACTGAGAATTTTGCCAAATCAGACAGACACCAGGCAGCAAAAGGTCTCCTGGTTGGAAATCTACTAAGAAAAGATTTAAAGTCAATCAGTAAATCTGATCTTCTCTTTCAGGGCTTTGAGTTAGCAGGTAATAGCCATTTAATCCAGTCACAGCCTACACCATTATTTAATGAAGAAACAGGGAACAAGTTCTTTAGAAAGGAGCAACTGATGTATATGGTCACTATGGGAAGAATGAGAACAAGAAGGCCTGAATTTAAGCCATTTTTACTGAACATATATCAACCTAATATTTAAAAAGTTACATTTTTTTTCATGGAAGAGGACTTATAACCGACACAGGAAAAACACTTAGGCTAATCAATGTTTGAAAAAGAAACAATGTCCATTTTGTTTTAAGCTATATCTATGTGAGAGTATGTATATGTAATATTTCTATATGTACTTTAACATATATGAACACAATCACATACACACATAACAAATATAATTATTTTGGACAAGACTGTGATTTCATTATTTCAGAAAGAACTCCCAGGGAAGAAATTCCTTATAGACATACAAATTAGCAAGTACTCTGTACTTTTTGGTTTTAAGAGGGCTGCCCAAGGTCAGTGAATTGTCCTGCCTTGTGTATACAATATGTATCAAAATATTTAAACAGATCTTCCTGACTTGGCAACCAGTCTTCTATTCACAAGAGTGCCAAGCCTAGAGCCAGGAAGACCTAAATTCAAACCAGGATTAAGACACTTACTAGTTGTGTAATTCTGGATATTTGTCTCAGTTTTCTCATCTATAAAATGGGGATAAAGCACCTACCTTCCAGGGTTGTTGTGAGGATCAAATGAGATAATTATCATAAAGCAGTTAATACAGTGCATAGGAAGTGGTACAGAAAGGTTTGCTACTACTATTAATTATCCTTTCCTTCTCCCTACATCCCCCTCTCCCCCCATACAAACATATACTCATAATTTAACAATTTAGCTCTTTCAACAAATTACTTTTTTTGGCCATTTTTTGTTAAATTTCAGACTCCTGGTTGTTTGTGTGCACACATATACACATACACACACAGCCACACAAAGAGAGACTTACTCAAATGATTTATCCACATATACTAAGTGATACTTAACTGATGAGTTTATACTAGATACCTTTCTAGTAATTGTCTACTCGAACATCTCCAATATTATCAAATTGTAATTCTATTGTCTTAAATATATTTTATAGAAATTTACTTACCTTTTTTCCAAGTCTCTAATTTTCTCTCTCAATGGTGCAACAGCCTACGACAGGGACAGAAATAAATTTTAAAGAACTCAAGACCTTTCTCCACCCCTGAAACACACAGACTGCTCTTTTATAAGTAGGCATAAATGTCTTGCAAACATAACACAGAAGTTTAACATTATTTCCCACTGTTCATTTTAAGTCTGAAATCTAAATGTACTACAACTTGGATTCAGCTGTTACTCTAAACAATAAGGGGCAGGCATATGGTGCTTCTACTCCTTGAGATGCCTAGGGTTTGGGTAGAAGATAATATCTGTATCTAGTCACCATCAGGATCAGTAAAGGGGAATTTCGGATCAAAACCAAACAAACAGGAACCATTCATATCTTTTTCTTAATAAAGCAACTTTTTTCCTATTTTGGCTTACAAACGATCAACATTTTGTTTGTGCAGCCAATTTGATTCAGTAACTGAGAAGTTGTTCCTCCAGCATGTATTGTGTTATGAAGCGTAAAATCTTGGGGGTGAGTCAGCACAATTCATGGTCTTCCAGAAGTTATTTGTTTTGTATTGTTTTTACTTTCATTTGAGCCTCAAACCAATCTTAAAAAAAAAAAAAATGATGCTCACCTACCCAACTTGATCCTTTATAAGGGAATTCTGGCAATTTTTTTTTTTAAACACAAATTTGTTTTTTAAATGTAACAATATGTACTTGTAGTTTCTGTATAACAGATGCTTTGGCTTGTCCACCAAACAAGAAAGCTAACTAAAGTCATTCTTATTTGTATTTTTTCTTTTCTTTTTTCTCCTTATCCTCTTTTTTCTTTTATTCCTTTCTTCTTTTTCTTCACCTCTTCATTCTATTTTTTCCTCTTTCTCTCCTCAATTTCTCCCACTTGTTGCCTAAGAATGATATCACTGAATGATGATGAATTAAATTTTCCTTGAGTTAATTAAAAATAATAAAAACCTGTATTTAAAATCAAATTAAGTGGAAATGTCATTTGTAATATAATAGTAAGAATTAGAAAAAAACAAAACAAACAAAACCATCATGTATCATCAGCTCCCATCCCAATGAAGATATCTTCATTGGTCCTCAGTGGTAAAAATCAAACAGCATCAGATGACCTTTGAATTTCTTTCCAGCTAAAAAAATCTATGATTCTGTTATCAAAGGAATAAAGAAAGTAAACTAACCTCTTCTATCTTATTTTCAATTTTCTGTTCTCCATTTTCCTGTAGAGACCTATGGAGGAAAAAAGGATATAAAATTGAGGTCAGTTGAATAATTTCATGACTTTGAACAACTATTTTAGCATAAATTGATTATCATAGACAAATAAAATATTATAAAATTTAGACGTTCCCTAATATTCATTTGTGCCATTTTTGTAAATATAGGCTCCAGTCACCCTAATTGAGAAGTTTTTAACCTAATCTAAGTAATCTCATTTCCATATTACTCTCAAAACTAAGATTTAAAAGTTAAGAAGCAAAACTTCCTAAAAATAAATTTAAAAAGTAAAAAGGTATGGGACCCTTCATTATATTAAGGGTGTGGACTCTGTATACTAGGGAACTTTCTTGGGCATCCAAGACAAAATGGAACCCTTTCAAGTAGCATAACAGAGCTCCTTTACATGGGATCAGCATACACCACACCTAGACACACAGAAGCCTCTTTGTTGATGAAACATACATATGCCACAGTGGTAGAAATCAGATCAACATTTCCCCCATCCACTTTGGAAAAATCTTTTGGTCAAAATAACAAAAAAATAAAAAGACCTTGGGAGGTAAAGAGTAAAAAAGAAAAAGGAATACTCTTGTCTTTGGAGACTTTTACACTATCACTACAAATAGCAATAGTAAAATATGGTGACCACCCTCCCTTGAATTCAAAAATCAAGAAAGAAACATGGTAATGAGAATTTCCTTTTAACTTAAGTTAAAATGGCTTTCTGGGAAAACCTAAAATATGTTTTAAATAACAAAACATAATTTTCCCTCCCTAAATACACATATATGCAAGGGCACACATACATAATCATATAAGCTCTGTAAATAGCCTATTAATTAACTAAAACACTACATCAACAGTAAAAGTGTACACAGTAATATAAACTGGATAAATAGTATTATCATTGCATATATCAAGAATTTGCTCATATGACTTGGGGCACTAACGAGATTCAATTTAAGCAATTTTAGATCTCTCTACTTCCTTTCTCCCCCCTTTTCTCTCCACAAATTCAGACTTTTCAAAGGCCTTTTAAATCAATGAAGTGGATTTTGGGAAGAAAAAAAACAAAAACACTTCAGTTGTTCTTCCTTCTTAAACATAGAATCTATATTCTAAATGCCAATTAAAAAGTTTATATCAGCTCTACACTTCATCCTACTGACCCCCCCAACAGGCTTTTTAAAGAAAGCACTCATTCTGCCTGTTTCTGGTGATGTATTTTTGATCTTGTTTTATTGAAGTTAGGAACTAGCTGGATACCAACTGACACAGGAGAAGACAGCTTAGATACTGAGAATCCTATCTAAGATAAAAGTTTTCTTCAGCAAATCTATAAAATATTTAGTTGGAAAATTAATTATAAAACACAATTGCACAGTAGATATTCAAGTGAATTAATTACCTCATGTTTACAAAGTTGCCCCAAACAGCTGCTAGAAAAAAAAAGGGAAAAAATCATTAAAATATATAATATTTATCATTTTTAGTAAAGAATTAAAAGGCAAAATTTCAAGAAAACTAACATTTAAACAAATTCACACAGAAAACTATAGTATATAGCCTACTGTTTAGCTACAAATTATCCTCATCACATATTATTTATATCATTTATCATGTATAAATGATATATATATCACAATATCATGATATCACATGGTTGGCTAAAATTATTTACAATAAAGACATGATTTTAATGATACAACAAACTAGATTCTTGTACATTAAATAAATCAAGGCAGGCAGCTGGTACAGTAGAAAGATTGTAGATTTTAGAGTCAGAACTTGGGCTCAAAACCAGCTCTGCCGTTTATTAGTTGAGTGGCCTTAGGCAAGGGGAAAAGAGGGGAATAAACATTTATTAAATGCCTATAATATACTAGGCACTGTGCTAAGCCCTTTGCAAATATCATCTCCTTTGTTCCTCACAACAATTTTAGGAGGTAGGTGTTATTATTATCATCAGTTTACAATTGAAGAAACTGAGATATATAGGTTAAGTGACTTGCTCAGGATCATACAGCTAAGAAATATCTAAACCTGGTTTTGAACTTAAATCTTCTTGACTCGGGGTTCAGCATTTCTGAACCATTACAGCACTTGAGCTGCCTTTGTCATTTTATTTCTGAGTCACAGATTCTACATCTGTAAAAATTACTGAGTTGGATAAGATGGTTTTTAAAATGTTTTTCAGCTTAAGAAGATCTTTTCAACTTAACTCAGGTGAGCATTTGTGATAGATGACTAATCCTGGGAAGATGAGTAAAATGCAAATTAGAAAAACAAAACATTCCTGCCTGGGAGCTAGCAAGAAAACATTTAAAAACAGAGCCAGGAAGGATCTAGCCAAAAATCCATGCCAATTCTCTCATGTCATTTATGAGAAAACGAAGGCCCAGTAATGTCAAGCTACACATAGTGAGAATCAGTAGGATCTGAATTCAGACTCTCAGACTCCAGTGACTGTTGGAATCTTTACAAACTGCTAACTCATTAGAGTTGATAGATTATTGATCTGATCTTACAAGATATTTTGGGCCAGAACCTGAAACAAGGTACTAAGTAGAACTAATTAATACAATGCTTGTGTTTACACCTTTATTCATTGGAGTTCACAAGTATGAGAGATTCACAAAGTAAACTTTGTAACTTTGTGAATTCACACCTCCCTTGGAGCTCTTAGGGCCAGAGAGCACTATAGGAGAAAATCCATAATCCCTCTCTGTCTTATAAAAGAAACAGACAGAGGCTCTAGGACAGAATTCAGCCAAATTACATGAAGAGAAGAGCGTCAAGTCAGAAGAAGCTACGAGTCGAGAGTTCAGTGAAGATTGAGAAGGCTCTCTCAGAGACAGATTCAATGTGGTGCTGGCTCTGGAGACTGAAGAAAGCAGAGGCAGAGGCTGAAGGATAAAACCTTTGGATTTGGAGACATTTGGAGAGAGCTCTTGGAACCAAGCAGAGAGATAGGCCTCTCAACCAACCGGGCTATTTTGGAAGGAGGAAATAAATATTTGTATTTTTACCAGCTGGCTGCATTTGGGGTAATTATTGATCTGAACTGATACTAAGGCTGCCTCCAAGAAAACCTCCTCAAGAAACCTACCTTCTCCCAGAGAGAACCATCATCTTATTATATATTTTAAAGAAGAAAAAGAAAACTACAAGTGACTGCTCCCAAGGTGTGTACCTAAAGAGGCAGCCTTGATGCTCTGCCCTGGTTAAGAAGGAAAGGTACGTGCTTGGTAAAATCCAAAGGGATACTTTTCTTGGAAGGGATGGATAACATCAGGAAAAAAAGGAGAACAATGGTGGGAATGGGAAGAGACAGAAGATGAGTTAATGAATGAAGTCTCTGGGTATCTCTACCTATTTCTCCTCGGTACTTAATTACCATGCTAAAGGCCTATCATCCGGTTTTGGGGGTTTGTCAGAAGCAATAAAATTTAGTAAGGGGGTAGGAGGTTTAGTGGGAAAAAAACTTTTATAAATTATTATTCGCTTACGCCTACGCCTAGGTTGTTAAGATTACCCTTACATAACAACCTAATATTAGATACTTTTATTTTTGCATATATCTTTTGGGGCATCTGTTGAGTCTCTTAATTTCCTTATGCATTATACTTTTGTGGAGTTTTGTTCACTCCTGGGTTAGAATTTCCCTTTTTCACTGAAGAACAGAGTTAATTTAAGACAGTTTGGTACATATGTTACATTTTAAAATAATATCTTATTAGTCAGCCTTTTGTTTTTGTTAGTGATTTTCTACCCATATCTGCTCCCCCTCTATGACAAAGAAAAATAATTAGGCAAAGATACTCCACACAGAAGTCCTGCCTAGCAGTGTATGTATACACACACACACACACACACACACACACACACACACACACACACACAATACATGTTCCTCCTTGTCCTAGTAAATGAGGAAAGAGTCATATTTTGTTATCTCTTTTCTAGAATCTTCACTGGCTTTTCTGTTACACAGAGTTCAACTTCCTTTTAGTAAGTTTTTAATGTATATTGCTGTAAATCATTACATCTAATGTTCTTTTTATAATCTTGCTCAAAAATTACTTAATCTTATTCTATTGCATTCAGATAGTTATTTTAGTCATACCCAATCAACAGGTCATCATTTTGTTTCTATTTCTTGGCTACAAGAGTACTGCTAGGGATATTATGATATATCCTCATTTGTCTTTAACTTCTTTACTATATATACCCAATGGTAAGATGCTAGTTTAAAGACTTTAAATCATTTGCTTTTTTTGGAAAATTTCAAATTGAAATTCAGAGTAGTTAGATGATATCCTAACATTTAAAAAAATTTCTCTGATTTTTTTTTTTTTTAAAGGAGGATTGATTAACAAGTCAAGTATCCAGCAACTAGGAATAGTTTATATGCTATAAAAAAATAGCAAAAAGAATGGTGTCAGAGCAACCTGGAAAAACCTGTATGACACAGAGTGAGATGAATAGAACTAAGAAGATAATTTATAAAATAAATATCATTGTTAAAAAAAAAAAAAAAAACCAACCACTCTAATAAATTAATGAAAAAGCATAATTCTAAAGGACTGATAGAGAATCATGCTATCCAACTCCTGGCAGACAGGTAGAATTAAGGTGCAGAATGAGACTTGCATTTCTTGATCATGGATAACACAAAAAATTATTTTGCTTGACAATGCACATTTGTTGCAAGGCTTTTTTGCTTTTTTTCCTATCACAAGAGGAGCAGAGAAAGGAAGAAAGGGAATAGTCTCCACTCTCAACAAAAAAGAAAACCGAACTACTTCATATCTCTCACATTGGTTAAGATGACAGGAAAAGATAATGATAAACATTGGAGAGGATGTGAGAAAACTAGGATACTGATGCATTGTTGGTAGAGTTGTGAAATGATCCCTCCCTTCTGGTGAATAATAGCCCAATGGACTATCAAACTTTGCATACCTTTTGATCCAGCAGTATCTCTACTGGGTCTGTATCACAAAGAGATCATAATAGGAAAAGGACCCACATGTGCAAAAATGTTTGTAGTGGGTCTTTTTATAATGGCAAAGAATTAAAAATTGAGTGGATGCCCATCAGTTGGGAAATGGCTGAATAAGTTATGGTACATGAATGTTAAGGAATATTATTGTTCTATAAGAAATGATGAAAAGCCTGGAAGGACTTACATGAACTGATGCTAAGTCAAGCAAGCAGAACCAAGAGAACATTACATACAATAACTACAAGATTATGTAATAATCAATTATGATGAACTTGGCTCATTTCAACAATGAGATGTTTCAAGGCAATTGCAATAGATTTGTGATAGAGATTTCTACATCCGGAGAGAGAACCAGGGAGACTGAATGTGGATCAAAGCATAGTATTTTCACCTTTTTCCTCCTTTGTTGTTGATTGATTGTTTGTTTTTCTTTCTCATATTTCTTTTCCCTTTTGATCTGATTTTTCTTGCACAGCATGATGAATATGGAAATATGTTTAGAAGAACTGCGCATTTTTAACCTATATTGGAAGGGGGAAGGGAGGAAAGAGGGAGAAAAATTTGGAACACAAGGTTTTGCAAAGCTAAATATTTTTGAACACTATCTTTGATAAATTTGGAAAAATAAAACACTTTTACACAATAAATTTGTTATATATTATAAAAGAAAAACAAACTCTGGGTAATGGAAATTCACAACCTAAAAGTACCATTTTCTTCTACTCTATAATCTATATGGAAATGTTAATTTTATTTGGCATTTACTAAGTTCAGGGAAAAATAAAATAAAAATGAATAAAACTTAAAGGGTTAAAAATTAAATTTAGCCAAGTGAGCAAAAGAATTAATGTATTTTTTTTTTGCTGAGGTAACTAGAGTTAAGTGATTTGCTAGTCACTTAAGATATAACAGCTAGGAAGAGTTAATTGTCTGACCAAATTTGAACTCAGGTTCTCCTGATTTCAGGGCTGGTGCTCTAACCACTGTGACACCTAGCTGCCCCCAAATGAATAATTTTTTAAAAAGTATTTATTAAAGACTTATTTTGTATTATACATAGTACTAAGTTTTAGGGCTACAAAAGCTAGTAACTTTTCTCAACAAGAATACCTTCTACTAAGGAAAAAAACATAGGAGAAAAGTAGCTAAAGCTAGACAATATATAGATAAAGCTATATATTTAGATATAGCACATCTCCAAAATGGTGAGTAGAGCCATAGACAGTCAGCTGACAAGATCCTTGCAAAAATAAAGGCAATGGTACATCATTAAAGATTCCAGTGAAGATGGTAAATGGGGATGTAGGATTGTAGGAAGGCTGGTGTGAGAGCAGGGAAGGGGTAACACAGTTGCTAGTGTGAAGTGGGATAAGATACCATGTAAAGTACATTACCTGAGTTTGCTTATCTACTCAACTCACTAATCAAGAATTATGACCACAGAGTAGGAAATGTCAGAATTTCCATATTGAATCCCAAATGTAATTTGGAGGTAGTATATATAGGGCTGACTGTGATCATTTGACATGCCCCATATTTTGAGGATGAATATATTTCATCCTTAAGATACTTGAAACTAGACAACAAAGCTCTAATTAGTTTACCAGAAACTCATTAAATTTTCCATTTTTAAAGATTAAATAAAGTATTTACTAACACCCATTAACATTTTCACAAAATTATTTTAGGATGCATAATGTTGTGGGTTTTTTTTTTTTTTTTTGGTTTGGTTTGGGGTTTGTGTCTTTGGGGGTGGGGGAGATAGGGGGGAGGGATATCAATAAGAGAAAGCAGGATAGTAGGAAAGTAAAAGGAGGAAGATATCCGAAAGAATTACTGAATAAAAAATATTACCCTACAAGTAGTAAGTAATCTCCACTGTCCTTAATGCTATAGATCTGTGATTCCCAAAGTTATCTATGCTTTGAATGAACATATTTACACCTTCTTGGAGATTTAAGCACCAGAGTATTAGAGTTCCTCAAATCTTGGAATTTGGGTGAATATATTGGTAATTTATGCAAACTTCTTCATGCTTTTCTCAATTAGCATTTCATTATTTTTAAGCCTGTTCTTTCTAAAAGTTGTTACTGTAACTACATAAAACTATGGGAAGTAGAATTTTCCACATAGTCTTCATGTCCACCCTGCCCCATCCATTTTCTATCTTTTGCTCTAGTCACCATATCAAATCAATACCAACATGGTTTCAAGTCATTCCTCTAAGGGTCCATTTCCCAATCCTTGAGGCTTCCCAGGTCAAAATATCTAAGTCTCCCCACCTTCCCATATGTATTATCTGTTCCATATTAGAATGTATATTGTATGTAACTTGTATGCACACAGATATTTAAATAGTATTTCTCTCACTAGAATGAGAGCTCTATGAGGGATAGGAACAATAGTTTGTTTTTTCTTTGTATCCTCAGTGCTTAATGCAGTATCTAGCATCTAGTAGATGCTTAATATGTGTTATAGTTGACTGAAAATTCTAGGATCAAATCTTGCCTCTTGTATTGCCATTTCCGTTTGTGTTATGTACTTAGTGCCTGGCACATAATAAGAACCCACTTCATCCTCTCTCTGCATCCATGCATTCATCTCTCTCTGCATCTATCCATTCATCTATGTATCCATCACCCATCCATTTATCTATCTAATACTTACTATGTTGCAAGTTCTCTTAACCTCTGTTTTTCAGGCAAGTCCCTAGGCCATTATCTACTACAATTCCCTAAATGCATGAAAATCAAAGATTCTTTGTATATTAAATCTCTGTAAAATAGACTGGGATGATGTCAATTTTTAATTTGTACTCACTTGGAAGTATGTGGCAAAAGCATGCCAAGAATTTTCTAGGCATGTCAAGAGGACAAATAAAGTATATCACAGAGAGCTTCAGCTTTGGAACAGACCTTAAAAGTTACTTGGTCCAAAGCTCCTATCTGATAAAAGATTATCTCAACTATCAATCAACCAGCAGTTATTAAGCTCCTATTTTGAGGCCAGGTAGAGGCAGGACTAGGAATTAGGAAGGGGATGGGGGTGGGGTGGTGGGGTAGGGAAACAAGTGAAATATTCCCTGTCCCTAGGGAACTTAAATTCAATCAGGGAAACAACATGTACATACATAGGGACCAAAAAAAAAAAAAAAAAAAAAAAAAAAAAAGACAAGCTGATTTACAGAGCATGGAATGTGATAGCTCTTGAAATAAGTTTTGAAGTTAGGATTCTAAGAGACAAATGTCAAAAGGGATATATTCTAAATATGGGGGAAATTTAATGCAATAGCACAGAAAAGGGAGATGGGAATGGAATGTCTGATGAACAGCAGAAAGATCAATCTGATTATACTGGAGTGAGGAGAAGGAAAGGAGGAAATGTGTGACAAAAGTGAAAAGGATGATGAAATCAGATTGTAAAAAGCTTTTAGTGCTAAAACAAGATTTTAAGAACTGATCCCAGAGATAGTGGAAAGCCACTGAAGTTTATAGAGAAGGGGAGTGACATGTTCAGGCTTGTACTTTAGGGAAATAATTTTGGTTCCTAGGTGAAGGATAGAATGGAGTAGGGAGAAACTTAAGGCAAGAAGATCAAACAGAAGACTACTGCTATGATTCAGGAGATAGGATTATAGAATCTTAACATGGGAAGTGATCTCAGAAATTATCTAATTAAAATCAAACAATTCTATCAAATCAATTCAAATCTAAATCAAATCATTCAAATTGAACCAAAGTGCTTCCTGTAACACTGCTTTGAGAATATAAGAAAAAGGATGCTTGTACTTTGCTTCAACTGTGTTCCATCCTAGTAATGTACTCCCATTTCAACCCTGTTATTCTGGGATGAGTCCCACAGGAATACTTCTTGTTCTTTGGGCCATCAATGTGGAATAGAATCAAGATCCCTGGGTGACTCATAGCAGAAATCACCTTAGCAAAAGCTTTTAGCTTTCCCTTCAGAAGTAGCAGTAGTAATAGTTATTTGCATCATCTCATTTGATATTCAAAACAGTCTTGAGAGATATGTTATACTATTATCCCCATTTTATAGATGACTTGGCAGGTTTCTTTACAAAGCTAGTAAATGCTGAGAATCAGGTGGTCTGGTCTCTGAAACCAAAAGCCACATGATTTCACAAAGTTTAAGCAACTTCTTCAAGGGTCAGAAAAGTCTACAAATACAAAATATATTTCTTCATATTTTTTTCTATTCTATCTTTGTCATTGTCATTTCACATCTTTTTCTATCACCTTTGAAAATTGTCCATACCATATGAATAAAAACTGCAATTCTGAAATTAAGACACTAAATATTTCTAAGGGTATACATCATTTGTGATAAATGACTTATTACTTAAGTTTAAAATGACTTCAACTTCTGTGCTGTGGTTTCCTTTTGTAATAAAATAAGTAAATATGAGAAGATTTAAACTTTATAGGATTGGTTATGTTAATTTAAGAAGCTAAAAAATGATGGGATTCAAATATCATAATATCTAAATTATTGTTATTGAATGATAACAATGGAAAGAGAACCCAAGAGTTAGAAGCTGTTGTTCAATTCTCTAAGACCTCATTTGGAATTTTCTTGACAAAGATACTGGAGTAGTTTGCCATTTCCTTCTCAAATTCATTCTTGAGGAAACTGAAGCAAACAGAATTAAGTGACTTGCCCAAAGCCTCATAGCTAATGTCTGAGGCCAGATATGAACTCAGGAAAAAGAGTCTTCCTATTTGCCAGCCCAGTGCTCTATCCAATATGCACCTAATTGTGTTAGAGTTAGAAGACCTGGGTTCAAATCCAGCTCCATCTCTTTTATTATTTATGTGACTTTTAGTTTAATTTCTGGATCATGTTTTTCTCTTGAGCTTCAGTTTCATTTCATAATTTATTGCTGGATATATATCTACTTTATGTCTCACAGGCATTTTAAATTAATCACATACAAAATAGATCTCATCTTTTCCTAAAACTCCACCTTTATCCTAATCTTCTTATTTATTTCTGTTGAGGATTTTACTATTTTTTCAGTCACCTAAGTTTGCAAGCTGAATCATCCTGTGTTAAGGACCACACCAAAGTGCAAAATCCAGAAAGTCTGTACAGGGTTAAAGAAGACTGTACCATTAAGGGGCAGGTTGGTTCTCTGAAAGCCCCAATAGCTGTGAATCATAACACATTTGAAGGAATTGCAATTCAGTCTTTACTGGTGCAGATGTTACTTGTAAATTGGGAATGAAATAAATTGGAGGCAAGAGGAAAGAAGAGAGGTCAGAGAATGCAACTCGTTCAGTCTCCTTGTATCATTATCATCCTCTCACATGAAGGGATCTACTCTGCTGGTCAGAATTAGATCCCCAGCAGCCACTAGCAGATTGCTCTCAAAACAATCCTGTGCTCTTTCCTCTCCTTCATCTACCACAATCAGTTACCCAGTCTTACAGATTCAGTCTCTAGAACATCCCTGGCACAGATGCCACCTTAGGCCACTTCTCCCTCTCATCTGGAAAAGCTTTCTAACATGCTTTAGTCAAAGAGATTTATCTCCTAATACCTGAAATATGCTCCATTATCCCTCTACTTCTTAGAATCACTAGCATCCTAAGGGTTTTCAAGAAAACTTAACATCCTTAACTCCCTACAGGAGACCAATTTTGATCTTCCTGCTTGCTAGCACCCAACCCGACCATAAAAATTATTTGTATTTACTTCATATATATTTTACATTTATTTATCTGTATTTAGGTTGCTTCCCCTACAAACTTCTGGAGATAAAAGCAATTATTTTTATCTCTTAATTCCCAGTACCCAGAACAATATCTAACATAATGGGCACTTAATGAATGACTGATTTAATAAAGAACATTTCTGGGGGGAGAGGGAGATTAAGGAGATGAAGCAAAATGTATGGAAGTATCACAGAAGACTGAATATAGCAAGTCAAATGTCTGTTCAGCTTGATATGAATATAAAATCAGTTCAGGCAAACGCAAGCCAATCCAAGGAGTCAGAAACCTATGCCATTCCCAATTTGCTCTTTAAGAGTTCAGGTCACAATAAAGACAAATCCAGGAAGACTAATTATCATTCAATACATTTAGATATCATAACCAAAAGTAGATCAGTGGCCTACCATGAAGAGTATTCCAGGTAAAAACAGGCTGAAGAAGCCCACTTTATGAAAATAGCTTTGACTATTTCAATCACATATTTAAGTACCTACTATGCACACATTACAGAGATTAAAAAAAATACCAGAACTTAGATTTACACAAACCCTTCTTTTCCTCTCTTCTCCAAAAAGATAAAAGTTTTTTTTAAATGGCAGAAACTCATAAAATATTTATACAAAGGGTCAATCTTAGGCTATCAGTGTACGGTAGTCCCTTCCATGACTCATTAAATATTTATTGAGCAGCCATTGTGTGTATAGAACTATCATAGCAAGAGTTTTGCTTTCCCTTTTTATAACACCTTCAAAGATAAATTACCCAAAGAAGGTTAAACAAGTAAGGTCCCTAACTTCTATCAGCAATTCTAGGAAAGAGCTACTATGCTCTATGAAATTGTCTAGATGAGGTAAGAAGGTCTATACTCCTGCAGGTACAAAAGATAGGGACATAGGGTAAAAAGAACACTCCCTGTGGAGTCAGGGAACCTGTCATTTTTGTTTAATTCAGAAATTTAAGATGTTTTGTATTTAGCATTTAGGACAGTATCTGACATATGGTAAGTGTTAATAAATGTTTACTGATTGGTTGATCCTTCAATAATAGATATAACATATTCTTTGGAGAAAAGGGCTATAGGTTTTAACTGTCTGTCACAAGGTTAGGAACCCTTAAACTAGACTGTCTCTGGGGTCCTCTACAGCTCTAGATCTTTAATAATATTACTAAAATATTTCATAAATTTTTTAATAGTAACAGATTTAAAATTGGAAGGGACCTCAGAAATAGAGCACAGCTACACATTTGGTATAGTATTCTCATAGAATTTAAAATTGGGTCCTTGGAGATCAGCTAATCCAGCTGCTCATTTCATGAAAAAGGACACAGAAACAATATGCTCTAAGATAAATAGGAAATAAGAGGCAGAGTGAGGATTTGAACACAGGTCTCCTGACTCCAAAATCCAATACTCTTTTCATTATATTGTATTTCTGATTGATTTTATTTGTAAATGAATAATAAACATATCTGTTAAGCTATGGGAGATTCAACAGTATCTTAAAAAATTGTTTCTATAGGAAAACCTATTACTTTTTCAAAACAACTTACAATTGAACTTTGGGGAACATGAGCTATCTGTAAATTAAGGACTCCTTGTACTGAGTACATGTTAAGTACTCTATATCTTCAAAGCTGACATTTATTAATTGTTTTTATTGTGTTGTTATTATTTTATAATGTTTATTATACAAACAGCCAGGTGGCAAGGTAGATAGAGTGCCTACCTGGGGTAAGAAGGCTTCTCTGAGTTCAAATCTGACCTCAGACATTTATCAACTAAGTAATCCTGGACAAGTAACTCTTTGCCTCAGTTTCCTCATCCTTAAAATGAACTAGAGAAGGAAATGGCATACCATTCCAGGATTTGTGCCAAAAAATAAAAAATTAAAAAACCCAAATGGGGTCATGAAGAATCACACACTTGACTGAAAATTGAACAATTAAACAACAATGACCATAAGGTCAAAATTCAGATTTTGACTTAAATACAAACAAGTGTAATTCTGGGCAGGGCTATTGTGAGGATAAAATAAGATATGTGATATTATTTTGCAAACTTACGGTACTCTATGTTATTTATTATTAATATATTATTTCCATGCTTTTATCCCTAAAATTTTTCTGTTCTTTAAAATAATATTTCAGCCCTAACCATCACACATATACAATCACAAAGCAATGCCTCAGCACTCATGATTTCTCACTAGACTACAGCAACAGCTTTATAACTGGGCCCAATTTCAAGTCTCTTTCTCCACTCTAACAAATTGATTTTTCTAAAGCTTAGATCTGATCATGTCACAAACCCCACTCCTTCCATTTCTCAGTGAGCTCCAGTTACTTCCCATTTCCTCCAGGATCAAATGCAACACCTCTATTTGGCATTTCAAGCTCTACACAATTAAGCCTCTACCTACCTTTCCATTCGTCTCACACTTTATTCCTCATCCTTACTCCCAAGTATTCTTATGATTCAGCTATCCTGGCCTACAAGCAATTTTTCTGCTAAAACTCCAATTCCCAATCATCCAGCTTCCATAGCACTGCTAGACCACTGCCCGAGGCCTGAAATTCTACAGTCCCTCACCTCAATCTCCACATTTCCCAGCCTTCCTATAAAATTCAGGTCAAAAATCCAACTTCAATGAAGCACCCCCCCCTCCCCCATAAATTATGCCTTCTATCAACTAAGGGGGAGAGACTATTTATTAAATTCTAAGGTAAATAATTATAAATTCTATGCAAATAACTTACATTCTAATGTAAGCTTCAGGAGGGCAGGGGCTGTTTTTGATCTTTCTGGAAACCCCCATCATTTAGCAGAACAAAGCATATCGTGAGCATCCATGAAAAGTTTGTTGAGTGAAAGACTAACCCTGAAGAAGGAACTTGGCACTTTGTCAATTTTTTAAAAAGTAGATGTGAAGATATATTGATACACTGGATACTTTATGGATTGGAATCAAAAAGGGGAACTTTTATTCCCAACTCATTTAAAGAAAATGTTACAATGCAAAGAGGGTAGAGATTGGGACCAGAAGACCAGGATCCCTGCCAACTCTAGATCAATAAAATAAAAACTTTAGACTACATAAATGGACAGTGGGAATTAACTATATCTTAGCCAGTCACATCATTAAAGCCCTTTTATTGCTGCCAAAATAGAGTATAGAAGTTAACAATTTATATGAACCTGTAGGGCTACCTCCTATAATCAGTACCTTACTGATTAACCCCACTGAGAAGATTACAGACCAAATAAACCTTTCATGGACATTAACTAGTTTTAAATAAATTCTGCCAGAGATAGAAAAGAACTTTTTCTTAGATAATTTCCTTCCTTCCAAGTAGCTATGTTTTTATTCTGTGAAAAATGAACAGCTATGATGAAATTACAATGTTAATTTTAGTCATTTTCCCTCTATCTTTAAACAGAAATTTCTTGGTGAGATACAATTGGGCATTTGTTATTCCTTATAGAGAGGGATAAATATGGAGAAAGTGAAACAGATACATATATATGGATGTATAGATATAAATAAAATGAATTAAAATATACATGATATGCATTCAAATGAAGGGAGAGCTCCCGAGTATTGGTAATGAATAAGTGAATAAAACCCCTCCCACAAAAACCTTATCAAGTTTTATGTGTAAATGTATATTTGTGTATATATATGTGTGTGTGTGTATATGTATACACAGATATACATATATGTATACATATATACACACTCACATTTATTCTTCATTTATATATATGCATACATATATAAATAAAATGAATAACAAGTGCTTAATTGTACTTCATCAAGAACTATACACATATATTTCTAGTTCTTCATTGAACTCCAAAGCCAGGAATTCTCTTCTCTTAAAAAAAAAAAAAAAAAAAAGTTAGAGAAATGGCTTCATGAAGCCCACTATTTAAAATCCCATATTTTTGATTTGGCTTTCAAAGACCACAAAGCTGTAGGTTCTTTCTTTTTTTCTTCTGTCTAGCTCTTCAATATCTTTCTTCATTCACAGGAACAGAGATTTAGAGCTGGAATAGACTTCAGAGGAAATCTAATCCAAATTTTACAAATCCATCATTTTACAAATGAGGAAGCTGAGAACCAGAGAGATTAAGTGATTTGATTTAAAATCATACAGTTAATAAGTGTCAGTTAGAATCTGAACCCTTGTTCTTTGATTCCAAATGCAGAACATTTCCCATTGTACCACATCTTGCCTTCCCCTAAAAAACTAGGTTCTAATCAAGCTAACCTCTTCCCCGTATGTGATTTATGTGTCTGGTTATGCTTCGAAATCACTTACTCTTCCAAAATTGCCTTCTCTATGAAATGCTCCCTAATTAGCCTATCCTAATAACACTGTTCCTTCTGCTTAGGACCCCCTTCCCCAATACTTATTTCACTTTAACTGCACTTTGCCTATGTTATTTTTATGCAACCTAATAGTCTATAGAGCCCAGTATACAAAATCGTATAAATTTAGAACTCAATTAGTCTGAGCTAATGAGATTCCCAAATAAAACATGCTCTCTAAGCTTGGTTGGAAAAGTGATTGATTTCATTTGCATAACTCCAAATCCAAAAGCAGTTGCTTTGTAATGAGAATTTAAAGAATGGACATTTGAAAAGAACATATTTACCTGATTTCTAATTTTTCCGAGAAGGGGAGTTAAGCCAGTGGGATAGAAAAGCCTGATACAAATCAAGGTCAGCTCTAGGAATTCAAATGAGAGGAAGTGAGAGTTCCAAACAAGTGGCAGAAAGTGAATGAATGAATGAATGAATGGGTGAGGGGGAAGCACTTAAGCGCTAACCTAAGAGCAAAGCACTAAGTCAATGCAAACAGGAAGGTAAGAAAGTCTGTTCTTAATCAGTTCACGTTCTAATGAAAGGGAGACTACATATAAGAGGAGTTTCAGCTGCCACACCAAAAGGTCATACAATTCTTAGAGTGAAGCTTCAAGGCAGATAGATAGTAAGAATTCTTCCATAATCTCATTTCAATTGATAAAATCTTATCATTTTCTAAAGCTAAGCCATCTCACACAGGGGTAGAAACATTCCTATTCCACAGGCTCTTCTGTCTCTATGAAGGGGAGAAAATGATCAAGGTGGCGGTGGTTTGATTTGCCTGGCATGTGTTGCCTCTTATTACTCTCTCAGAGTGCTCTGCTGCTTCATGTGGGCTGATTTTTGAGTGAGTTAGTGGGAAAGATGGGCCTCTTTTGCATAGAAAGATCCAAAGAAGGATGGGCTGAAAGCAAATAGATATGCTATGTATTCCCTCAACTCTTGTTCCTATCTGCCTATTGGGTCAGCAGTTGTTGGTAGTGAAGAACTCTCCATAATGATTTTTCCCTCTCAATAATGGCTTTGGAGACTGAGCAGGAGGGAGATACAATGGCTTGGAAGACACTGCCATTTTCAAGGCTTTTGGACTCAGGCTTCTGGGCTGCCTCTATTAGGTCAAGGAGAGATAATAGTCAGGGTGGTGGTAATGGTGGTTTGATTTGCCTGGCACATAATTGCCTCCCATGTCCTACTCCTGATATCCTATCAATTTTTACTAGGCTGAATGCCCTTTGATGGTCAGATTGTGTGCGAACTAGAGTGTGCAGTTCTGAGTTGTACAGAAAGGCAGCAGAAAAGGCAAGTGAATTTGATACCATGACAGTGGAGAATGAGTTGAGGGAATTGGAGACAATTCATCCAATAGAGGAGGAATAGTAGCTGCTCTCTTGTGAATGAGATCAAAATCATTTTGCTTCTCATTTTGTTCTATGCATGTTGTCTTTCCCATTTTTAATAATCAAGTAAGCAACTTGAGGAAAATGGAGTGCATTCCCTAGAGGCTTCAGGTATAATAGAAAAGTCCTGGCCTGGCCTAAGCCCCAGCTCTGGCCGAGTAAATTGCTTTAATTATGAGTTTCATTTTTCTCATCTTATAAAATGGATCTATGAGTATATTACATGAAATCACACAGAATGAAGTTAGTAAAAACAAGACAGAAAGAATAAAAATATGAAAATGAACTTATATATGATGATAACCATCTCTATGGCTGGGGAGAAGGAAAGAAAAAAAGAAATTTACACAATAACTATTAAAAATGATAATGCCTTTCTAATATCCTATCCAACTCAAATTTGGTCATTTGAATTTTTTGAGATCTCTTCTTATTTCATCACGGTGTTATCCTTGATATCTGCATGGTTAAAAAGAACTAAATATTAAAAAAAAAAAAGAAGAACTAAATATGGATTAGTACAAAGCAAGAAACCTTTAGAAGTCAATTGTGGTTAGATTTAAGATACAGAGCTGCTAACAAATGAAACAAGATTTTAAAATAAACTTAATAGTATGACTTATTCTAAAAGACACAGAGCAAGTTTTTTTATTTACTTATTCATTCATTTATTTATTTATTTATTTATTTTGCTGAGACAATTGGGGTTAAGTGACTTGCCACAGCTAAGAAGTGTTAAGTGTATGAGACCAGATTTGAACTTAGGTCCTCCTGACTTCAGGGCTGGTGCTCTATCCACTGTACCACTTAGCTGCCCCCACAGTGAGTTTTAATGGGAAAAGAATAAAAAAAAAAAAAATGGATCTTCTCTTGCCCAAGCTGGAATGAAGTACAGGGGGGATAGTGAAGCTTTGTCCCATCCCTGATCAGCAATAGAGCTCTGAGCTGATCAGTTTCTGATTTAGCCAGTGAGATCATCCAAAACAATACAGTGGCATCAATCCACACTGCTATACTTAGTGGGAACAGTCAATCAATTTAGCCTACTACACATAGCGCAGAACTCTAGAGCTATCACCAGCCTCCACTTTCTCAGGCAGCAGGAATTTCAGGTGTGCATAAGACATGTATGAGTTCTGCTTTTTTTTTTTTTTTTTTTTTTTTTTTTTTTTTAAAAGGAATGCAGCATCTCCCTCTATATAACTAAACATCATTGGGAAGCATCAGTTCCTACAAGACCCATGTCATTAAAAGTCAGAGAGTTGTACAATAAGAGAGTGATGAACTACAAACTTTGGTTTATAACATATATAATTCACTTTTAAAATATTACCATTGGTATTATTCAATTAATGTTTGCCTGGTAGTAACTTCAAAGGCCAAGTATTATAAATATTCTTAAAGTTGAAGAAACAGAGCCAGACAAGGAAAGTAAATGCAAACAAAACAAATGCAAACAAGATTAGAAGGGAAACAATAAACTGGGAAAACATTTTTACAATCAAAGGTTCTGATAAAGGCCTCATTTCCAAAATATATAGAGAATTGACTCTAATCTATAAGAAATCAAACCATTCTCCAATTGATAAATAGTCAAAGGATATGAACAATTCTCAGACGAAGAAATTGAAACTATTTATAGACATATGAAAATATGCTCCAAATCATTATTAATCAGAGAAATGCAAATTAAGACAACTCTGAGATACCACTACACACCTGTCAGATTGGCTAGAATAACAGGGAAAGATAATGTCGAATGTTGGAGGGGATGTGGGAAAACAGGGAAACTGATACATTGTTGGTGGAATTGTGAACACATCCAGCCATTCTGGAGAGCAATTTGGAACTATGCTCAAAAAGTTATCAAACTGTGCAAACACTTTGATCCAGCAGTGTTTCTACTGGGCTTATACCCCAAAGAGATACTAAAGAAAGGAAAGGGACCTGTATGTGCCAGAATGTTTGTGGCAGCCCTGTTTGTAGTGGCTAGAAGCTGGAAAATGAAAGGATGTCCATCAATTGGAGAATGGTTGAGTAAATTGTGGTATATGAACGTTATGGAATATTATTGTTCTGTAAGGAATGACCAGCAGGATGAATACAGAGAGGACTGGCGAGACTTACATGAGCTGATGCTGAGTGAAATGAGCAGAACCAGGAGATCATTATATACCTCAACAACGATACTGTTTGAGGATGTATTCTGATGGAAGTGGATCTCTTCAATAAAGAGAGCCTTAATTGATCAAAGATGGACAGAAGCAGCTACACCCAAAGAAAGAACACTGGGAAATGAATATAAAGTGCTTGCATTTTTGTTTTTCTTCCTGGGTTATTTATACCTTCTGAATTCAATTCTCCCTGTGCAACAAGAAAACTGTTCGGTTCTGCACACATATATTGTATCTAGGATATACTGCAACCCATTCAACATGTAAAGGACTGCTTGCCATCTGGGGGAAGGGGTGAAGGGAGGGAGGGGAAAAATCGGAACAGAAGTGAATGCAAGGGATAATGCTGTAAAAAGTTACCCTGGCATGCGTTCTATCAATAAAAAAGTTATTTAAAAGTTATTCTATCAATAAAAAGTTATTTTAAAAAATAATAATAATAAAGTAAATGACAGTGACAAAATTAATAAGTAACTAATCTGTGAAGATGGGTTAAATGGAAAAAAGGTTAAGAATGGCTAGAATACAATAAAAAATGAAGATAGTTTGGCTCTAGTTTAACTATATAGTAGTAGGCCTACCTCCAAAAAAAAGATCAAAGAGAGGAAAAGATTTAAATGTATGAAAATACTGAGAGCAAATCTTTTTATAACAAAAAACTAAGGCGGTGCCCATTAATTTGTCTGAACAAATATGGTATATAAATGGTGTGGACACCTTTTAAAATATTTTTTGCTCAATTAAAACAATTAAAAAACAATATGGATCACCCTTCTCCAATGGAAAAAAGATATTAATATCTATTACACACAGAGGTAGAAGTGAGAGGAGTGATCCAGGAGGGAATGGAAATCCTTGCATTTAAAAAACCTGTGATCATCTCTTTGTTTGAAGTTCCTAAAATGTTACCTAACATTGTTCTGGTGAATAGAATCAGTTAGCATGTGGGACTATGCCAATTTGGACATCTTCTCCAAGCTAGAAATGCTCAGATATTAGATTAGTGTTAAATTTAATAAAATTGTTTCAAGCAAACATGAGCCTAAAATTGGAATGCAGTACATTTTTTTTCTTCAACAATGAAATAAAATAATACTGTGCTATAAGAAATGACAAAGAGATGGTTTCAGAAAAACCCAGAGAGACTTACATCTCATCATCATATGAAGTGATGTAAAATGAAGTAAGCAGGCCAAGAAAATAATTTAAAACTTTGATATGTGCAAATATCAACCATAATTGCAGAGGACAGATGTTGTTAAAGAGTACTACCTATTGCTTGACAGGGAAATGAAAGCCTCAAGAGAAGATACAGAATGAGAAATATATTTTTTGACAATACCAACATGTTAGATTAAATCAAGAATTTATTAGATGTTCTGTGTATATTAAATACTGTGAATACAAATAAAAGCCAAAACAAAACAAAACAAAAACAAGAATCCTATATTCTCTAACAGAGAGTCAAGAACAAAAGGAAACTGAAAAACAAGAAGAAAGCTTGGAAAAATTGCAAGGTAAAGCAGTCTATCAAGTTAGAAGCAAAGCATGATTAAAGATGTACAAGTCTGGTCAGGGAGGTAATTTACTTTACTTGATTCTTCATATGTTATACATGTTTTCTTCTTTTCAATAGTGGAAGGGTAGAAAGATAAATAAGTGCTTATTAATTATAAAATAAAATAAACAAAGCTAGAAAATAGAGGTGGGATTCAAACCCACCAAGTTTTTTGTCACTCTAAACCAAATGTTCTTTTTACTTCATCACGAGTTATTAACTATTTTATGTCATGATCGCTTTTGACTATCTGGTCAAGCCTATGGATCCCTTCTCAGGATATTTTTAAATGCATAAAATAAAATCCATAGGATTACAATGGAAACCAATCATACTGAAATAGTTTTTAAAAAGAGAGAGTTTACACTGCTTCAACCATTCTGAAGAACAAACTGGGACTATACCCAAAGGGCTGTCTATAAAATTATGCATAACCTTTGACTCAGCAATACCTAGTAGGTCTATATTACAAAAAGATCAAACAAAAAGGAAAAGGACTTATTCAATTAAAAAAAATTACAGTAGCTCTTTTTGTGATGGCAAAGAAATGGAAACTGAAGGAACATCCATCAACTGGGGAATGGCTGAAAATGTGGAATATGATTTTGATGGAATATTATTATGCTATAAAAATGATAAGGAAAGTGATTTCTAAAAAATCTGGGGAGATGTATGAGAACTGATGCAAAGTAAAGTGAGAACCAACAGAATACTATATAGCAAATGCATTATAATAATCAATTGTCAAAGATTTATCTACTCAGATCAACATAATGATCCAAGACAATTCCAAAAGATTTAAGATGAAAAATGCTATCTACCTCAAAAGGAAACTGATAAATGCTGAGTACAGAATAGTCCACTTCTCAGACACTATGAAATACAATAAAAGTTTCATAGTACCTGCCTCTTGAGATAAATCAGACAGAGATGATCTAAAGCATTACAACTATTGAAGTACTCAGCTCAAATTTTTTCTCCTACTTATTTTGCTTACTTTCCTTTCCTTTTTTGGGGTGAGGGGTGAGGGGAGGGGGGAAGATGGCTACTTTGGAAACATGTTCCACATGATTTCACATCTTTAACAACTGACCTTGACTAATTTAACAAGCCATGGTCACTGGGTTGAAAAGGAGAAAGATAATGAATTTAGAACTAGAAGGAATCTTTGTTAGACTGTCCTCTAGCTCACATTCTTATTTTATACATAAGGACTTCGTTTAAGTACCTTTTGTCCAAGATCACAAGGGTATTAAGTGGCAAAACTAATATCAAATCCAGGTCTCCCAACTCCAAATATATCTCTCTTTCCACTCAACTACATGGCTTCCCATTATGATGGTTGGAATAGCTAAGTGGTGCAATAGATAGATTACTGAACCTAGAGTTAGGAAGATATGAATTCAAATCTGGTCTCAGAGATAGTTTTTAAGCTATGTGATCCTGGACAAGTCAGTTAAACTTGTTTGCCTCAGTTTCCTCATCTGCTGGAGAAGGAAGCAAACTACTCCAGTGTCTTTGTCAAGAAAACTCCAATTTGGGTCATGAAGAGTCAGACAAAATTGAACAAAAATTAAGATGTTGAGAATTAAACCTGAGCCTTGGAGAGGTCACTAACTCCTTAAGATCCCTAAAGCACCAAGTAAATGTCTTCCTACTACAATATAATTATTACAATTGAGTTGTAAAAGTTCTTAGAAAGCTGATACTTAGAAAGCTGATATATTCTATGTTAGTCCTTGGTGATTGAGTATTCGCTTAAAAACAAACAACCACCACCACAAACAACAACAACAACAACAAACAATTCCTTTTATGTTTCTCCAAAGGACTCATTTCCAATCCTTTAAGCAATATTGCTGCTTGCTTCTGGATCTTTTCCAAATTGTCCACATCTCAGGTGCTAAGAAGATATCATAGTACCTGACTCTTGACAAATCAGATAAAGGTGACCTAAGGCCTTACAACCATTGAGGGGCAGGTTGGGCATTTTCTACCATCCACTCACTCAATTAAAACAAATAAACCTTTTTGCTTCCTGTAACAATCCACTTTTTTTTTCCTTTCCTACCCCCTTCACTTCCTATCTCTCCTTACTATCTGCTCTTTTAGCAATGATCAAAACAGAACAAACTCACAAGGAGACAAACTTCAGAAAAAATGGCCCAATTGGAACCCCATCACCAAAAATGTCCAGCCTTCTTTCTGTTTTCTACAAAAACTTATATTTTCCATAAAGAACATAAGACATTATTTTTAAAGAGCTGTTAAGATTCTAAACATCAAACTTTTGCAGCATTAATTTCTAGATGTTGAGTTATTTTCAGATATTAATATTAAGTAAGCATAAAATAGAAAAGATGTTTGCCAGTCCATAGTACAGCATTTATTAAGAGTACATTCTTTTCCAGTTACTTTGCCAGACGCTGGATGAATGAAATAAATGAATGAAACAGCATTTATTAAACATTTATTTTGTCCAAAGCACTGTAGTAAATGCTACACACATAGACACACACACTCTGTCTCTCTCTTTCTCCCTCCCTCCCTCTCTCTGTCTCTGTATCTCTCTCAAGCAATGCACATTTTAATAGGGAAAATTCAGAGATGTTTTGGCATTTGGAGAGCAGTAGAAATTAGTGCTGCAAATCAAAACATTGAGGCTATTTTTACTGCTCTGTAAGAAGCAGTTCGTCATTAGTGAGAGGGGATATCTGCCCCCTTCTCCAATGAAGTTGCTCTCCTGGTAGTGACTAGAGAGACTGAATTAAAAAAGCAGCCAGAGATCTGGGATATATGGCCATCTCCAGAGTTCTTGGATTAGGGGGAGGGGTAGTATTTGTTCAGTATTACTTAATTAATTACTTAAGTATTACTTCTACAAGCAAAATACTGTATTAGGCTAGGTATACAAAGACTCATAAAAACAAGTCTCTGCCCTCAAGGAATTAGATTCCACTGGATAATGGCATATATACATAAATAAGTAAATACAAGATAATTGAAATAAAAGAGAATCTTAACATTTAGGGGAATCAAGAAAGATTCCTAAACTGAGCTTTCAAGGAAGCTAAAAAACATAAAAAGGTAACTGTAAAAGGGCATGGAGGATAGACAGCCTATGTAAGGGGATGTAGATAGGAGGTGACACGCTTAGCTCCAGGAAGAGCAAGGAATAGCAAAATCCAAATGGAAGAGTATTTCCTTATAAATAGTAACGTTCTAAGATGCTTTTATTTGTGAGTGAAATTGTACCGATTAAATTAGCTAGCCCTGAAATACCCTGAAAATAATGGGATAGAGTAAGTATTTTTAAAGTGCCTACTATATGCCAACCGTTGAGCTAAATGCTTTACAAATATTATTTCATTTGATCTTCATAACAACCCTGTGAGGTAGCTACTACTATTATACTAATTTTACATTTGAGCAATTGAGGTACAAGAAATTAAATGACTTGTCTTAAGCTAGTAAATTTATCTGAGTCTAAATTTGAATTGAGGTCTTCCTGACTCCAGGCCAAAAGGCATATTTATCTACAAAGTCTCCTTAATATCATCAGCCTAAGAAAAACCAATTGGATAAAAAATAGTTTGTCATGATGGAAAACACTATCCGTATCTAGAGAAAGAACTGGTGGAGTCTGAATGCAAATCAAAGCATACTAATTTTTATTATTATTATTATTTTTTTTTGCTTTTTCGCCTTTTGTTCTATTTCTTCTTTCACAACATTTCTACAACTGCACATTATAACCTATATCAGATTGTTTGCTGTCTTGGGAGGAGGAAAAGAACTTAGAAATCAAAATCTTATAAAAATGAATGTTGAAAATTATCTTTACATGTAATTGGAAAAAATTATTTATATTTTTAAAAATACAGTTTATATGATGAATATAACAGTTTACAGGAAGAATAATAAATATTACAGAGGAAGACCTGAGTTTGAATCATGCCTCTAATATTTACTTCCCAGTATCATCCAGGGCAAATCATTTCACTTTCCCAAATATCTGTTTCTTCATTTGTAAAAGTGAAGAAAACTGGATTATATCCTTTACAACTCTAGATCCTATGACTTCAGAACTCTGATCCATAAAATAAAACTTTCTAGCAGATTTGTGCCTAAAATACAGTGTAACATTAATAATTTTTTCATCATAAGGGAGTACTTCTACTAAGGAGAAGAGAATAAATGGAAAGAAACAGATACAAAGCTAAAAAAAAAAAAAAAAGAAAAAGAAAAAAGAAAGAAAAGTACGTAAAAACATTTTAAATTACACACAAAACAAAACAAATTTAATAAAGAAATCCAAAGAATGCCATGTTATTAATACTTGATTCTTTTTTCTTTGCAATAATTTGTCAATATTAAATCAATAATTAAGTTCATAATAAAAGGGGAACAGTTATAAGTTGGCCATATACACAGTTGAATGGGTAGCCCACTGACTTTATATATCAGTATAATTGCCTTGGACAAGTATTACAAGAAGACAATGAACTAGACTTACAATTAAGAAAGAACTGAATTCCATTTGGTACTGTGCAGTACTGTCAATGACCCTAAGTATTCCCATCTTTAAGCCCATCTTTAAGAACAAAACACTAAAAAAAAAAAAAAAAAAAATTAATAAAAACAAAACACTACCATATCCCCCAATGAATAAAAATTGCAAGCAATGCAAAGGAAAGTATGAAATCACATGACTTGTACATAAGAAATTATCTGAAAAAACATCAGAGAAATAGAAAAGGAAGTGGGCTGGTAATGAGAATAGATGGGCAGCTTTCATGCTACCTTCCATGAAATATTAAAAGCTCAGAGAACATAGATCCTCTATGGTCTAGAAGATATTTATGGAAGGACAAGGCTTATATGAGATGAGGCTTGCATCAAGGGAATACTCATACCAATGAAAACATTTATCCATTGAAGACCACCATAAGATGCCTTATAAAGATGCCTCTTAAAAACAGATCAAGCTCTCAAACTTTAAAAATTTTTTCTTGTTCTACCCTCATTCTTTATTATGAAATTTTTCTCTTCTTCCTACTACATATCCCCAGTGACTTCAAAAGTTTTTCCTCACACAAAGCTTGGAAACTACTAGCCTAATTGTGAACTACACTTCATTTTTAAAATAAAAATCTTGGGAATTATTTTTAAAGCTTTGTTATAACCCAAACTGGGGGGATGAAAGGGAAAGCAGCACAAATGTCCCTTAATCAAGGATTACTGTGACTCATATTTAAAATCCACAAAAAATCAAGGTCCATATCAAAGCTTCTTAAACTGTGTCATGACCTCATATAGAGTTTCATAACTGGACGTGGGGGCTGTGAAAAATTTGGCAACAATAAAAGGTATCAAATATTTCATCAAGATTTAGTTCTTTATATAAAAATTAACAAGCACATCCATCTCATTAGTATACAAACTTGTTTTCATCTTTAATAAGTGGTTACATTATATCAGTAACAGAACTATTTTAAAATACGTTTCTTTATAATTTAATATCAGTAAATGTTTGATTTGTATACCGGTCTTATATACCTAGAGTCACGTGAAAATTTATTAGATGAAAAGGGGTCATAAGTGGAAAATGTTTCAGAATCCCTTGTCTACATAGCCCCGGTCTCAAGACATAAATATTTTAAATATAAATATTTTACTCTCTTAAAAGACATATTCAAATACAAATATTTTCTGGTAGGAACACACTGAAATGAACTGAAGGAAGTATGTCATTTTTTAAACAGGTGTCCTAATTCCCTGAAAATTTATATCTTCCTTGACACTCTTCCCAAGTCTAAAAAATTATTGGCAAGAGCATATCTATCATTCTAATAATAACTTATTTTTCTTTTCAAAATACTAAAAAAAAAAAAAAAAAAAAAAGACCCACGCATTTTTGAAATATGGGAGGGGAAGGGGTTAGAACTATTAATAGAAGATTAGTCAATCTTCAATCTGGAACAATCAAATGGATAATCAAAATTTTGCTTCTGGTTTTTTTTTTTCCCCAATCAAAAAAATGGATATCAAGACTGAGAAAGAAGGAGCAAAAAACTGATTAAATGGGAATAAAGACTAAGATAAATGAAATAGGGAAGGAGCAAATTGCTGGTAATATGAATTCATTGAAGATAGGCCCAGAGAAATTGCATGGGGGAGGGGAAAATAGAAATGAGGGACTTGGGGGTTGCTGGCAAGATTCTACAATACATTATTAAAGGAATAAATAGATTGTGATCCCTTCAAAATGGTGATTCCTATAGTGTGGCACATAGTACAGAGGAGGGAAAGAAGAAGGGAGATTGATTATGCCCCACAAGCATAATTTCCTTTATAAAAAGGTGTATTATAAGACTGTTAGATCAGGGAAAGGTCACCTTACGCCTTCAACCCCATTTCCAGTGCCATTTGAATTCCTTGCTCTCATCACTTCTGATGACAGACTGGGCCAGAAGGTATAGCATAATCCTAGCTCCTAATTGCCACTTCCATAGTCATAGACATCCACCTTGCCCATGAAAGAAGGAAGTACATTTTCTCATTTTTTTTCCTTGCAGACAAATTGTAATTACACAGAATTCATTTTATCATAATAATTTAGGAACATAGGTCAAAACAAAATTCATTTTTCATAGCTTAAGGCTTCTCTGCCTCCTCTCCATCATATTGAAATTTTTAAGAGATCCTTAAAATAGCTTTAAAATAAATCAATCCTGTCACCTTATCACCCACCTCTTTCTATAATGCAAAGAATCTTTTAAAAGTTAACACTTTCTCAGTGGTCTATTATATTGTCACCATCTACATTTTAGGTTTTCATCTTTTAGAGTACTTCCTTATTATACAAAGTTTTCCAAAAGTTTTAGCTTTAACAGCTTAAAATTGCATTAAGAGTTTTGAAACATTATATACATTTTTTAACCTTAAAAAAATAAAATGAGTCCATCCATATATGAATATCAAATAATTCATGAAATACCTCTAATAATTATTTAAACTATGCTTTGAAGGGAAGAAACAAGCAGAGCTAAACACTACTCTAGATTTCTAAAGGAAAAATCAAGATCTGACAAAAAATAAAAACACTAATTCTCAAAGTTATCAAATTTTCCCATTGCTTAAAGCTTTAGCACCTCTTGGTGCTTTTTTGTCTTGCTCTCCAAATATTACATGATGATTTAAAAATATATATATATAAACAGAAATAAAAGTTTGTGTTGGGAATTTCAGAACATCTCTTGAGACTATCTGGTAACACAATGAAATGGGCTTGGGATAGTCAAAATTTACTGAACATAAAAGAGGAAAAATAGTCACATAAAATTACCATATATAGAGGGAGAATTCTGGGAAGATGGCAGAGTAATTTGTTAAATTTCAAGCTCTCCTGATTTCCCCCATATATAGAAGAAATCTGCACCTCAGGGCAAACATGGACAGGGCAAACAGGGCAAAATCAAGACTTGGGCCAGAACAGGGGTCCTCCAGGTATAACCTGAGAAGATCTGAAGAGAGACCTTGGGGAATTAATCCATGGGAAGTACAAACATCTCTCGGCTAGCTCCACAAAAATATCCACAGAAACAGAAATAGTCCTGGGACTAGCTGGATTTGGCTGGAGTCTAAGTAGTAACCACAGAAACTTTCACCTCCTGGACACTGTGTAGGGTCGAAGCTCTGAGTCCCAGAAGACTGAGGGAATCTCGGCTGATTAGGAATGCCAAGTCCATCTGTGCTGCAGGGGCACAGACCTGGGAGAGAGAGGGAAACAGCACACTGCTGAGTGCAGAGGCATTAGGGCAAGGATGCTGCTCTCTGAAAGCCCTTGCTGAAGGGTGAAACTCTTGGTTTGGGGTTGCTGATCAGAGGGGAGAGTTGAGGTAAAACTAGACGCACCATCTCTCCCCCTCCCCTGACAATGATTACATTAATACTTTTTATTTTAAAAAAAAAAAGAATCAAAAAAGAAGAATCCCACCATAGAAACTTACTATGGTAACAGGGAAGACCAGGGTTCATCGTCAGAGAAGAACATTTAAGTAAAAAGAACTTCTCCCCCAGAGAAATGGCTCCCTGTCCAGAGACAATTTATAGAAGAATTCAAAAAAGAATATAAAAATCAAATTAGAGACACTGAGGAAAAAAATCATCCAAGAAAAACAAACCAAAAAAACCAGTTAACAAATTAGAAAAGGAGATCAAGTCTCAAAGAAGAAAATAACTTTTTGAAAATTAGAATTGGGCAAGGGGAAGAAGTGAAGCTATGTGAAGCTAAAAAATAACAAACAGATTCTAAAGAATGAAAAACTAAAACAGAATGTGAAACATAAGAAAAATGACAGATCTGGAGAACAGAGCAAGAAGAGAAAATATAAAAATAATTGGATTGCTTGAAAGTTATGACCAAAAAAGAAATCTTCATACAGTAATGCAAGAAATAATCCAAGAAAATTGTCCAAGAGTGATAGAACATGAGAGGAAAATAGAAATAGAAAAACTCTACCAATCACATCTCAACAAGATCCTTTACAGAAAATACATAGGAATATCACTGTCAAATTTTGAAACTCCCAGATCAAAGAGAAAATTTTGCGAGAAACAAGAAAAAAACAATTCAAATATGCCAGAGGTACAAATTACACAAGATTTATCAGCAGCCACAATAAAAAGACCTCAGGTCCTGGAATCATATCCACTGACAATCAAAAGAACTAGGTCTGCAGCCAAAAATATCACATCCACCAAAATTATCTATAATATTGAATGAGAAAATAGACATTCAACAAACTTAAAAGATTTTCTATCAATCAAAACCAAACTTAATAGAAAATTTCACATAGAAGAGCCAATATCAAAAATCAATTTCAAGAAACTCAACAAATTGTTTACATGGGAAAAATATACCATTTGATTGACAAAATAATATGGTAACTCAAAAGAAAGACTGGGGTAAAGTTAAGGTAAAAATAGTAATTATGTTATACAAATGAGGTGCAGAGAAAGAATAGTCACAGAGGCATTAGAGGGAGGAGGAGGGCTCATAGTTCTGAAAACCTATTCACAAAAGTTAAATAGGGTTAATTTGGCAATATTACATATATAGGATGAAGGGGAAAGCATCTTTCAAAGCCTATAAAGAAATAAAGGGGGAAAGCTGGGCAGATGGGGAGCAAAAGGTGAGGGAAGAAGACAAGGGAGGGATCCATGGGTGGGGGGAGATTAAGTAATAGCAAGGCAAGTTAAGGAGCAGAATTAAAGCAAAGAATTAGCAGGCATTGGAAAGATATGTATGTATATGTAGGGGCAGATGCAGGAATATGTGTACGTATATATCTGCACATGTATACATAAATATATCTTTTCTTAACTATAGCCTGCTTGGGGATGGTTGGAGGGTGGGGAAGAATAAAGTAAAAAAGTGTACAGCAGAGAACAAAAGAATAATTAAAAGGAAGCAAAGAAAAGATAAGCACTCATGAATATAATTTCTTCTACTTATATATACTTTCTTGTGGTAATTCATTGTTATATATTTTGAATCCTCCCTGATGTTCTTTTGGACACATGACAATGTTTTTCTCCTTTTGTTTTGTATTCCTTTTCTATTATTTTGTTTTTGTTTTTAAATAAAAGAAAAAGGATTTTTAGCCTATTTTAAAAAATATTAACAAAGAAAGAAAGAAAAGAAAAGAAAAGAAAGAAAGTTGGGAGAGCCACCACAACTTTCTCCAGCAACTGTTGGTAGTAAAATCCAGTGGAAATCATAGCAATACCTGACAGCAAAGGAAAATGGATGTGGAAATCCAAGCACCTAAGAATGGTGGTGGTTTCAGAGAATGTGATCCTTGAAGAGAAAAGAGCCATTAATAGACTCTAGAAAGATGCCAATTCTTGGAACCCAAGATAAAGCCACAGTTAATAGGAAGTTTTTGAGGACTTTATGAAAGGAAAACATCTCCCAGGGATAGGAGACTTGAGGTACTTTTGGGTACCACATGTTCTCTACACATTTGCCTGACTACTTTTGTATTTAAATTTGAGTTCACTTTTTTTTTATTAAAGCTTTTTTATTTTTCAAAAATATGCATGGACAATTCTTCAACATTAGCCCTTGCAAAACCTTGTGTTCCAATTTTCCTTCCCTTCCCCCATGCCTTCCACTAGTTGGCAAGTAAACCAGTAAAAAAAAAAAGAAGCAGCAAAATAAAATGTAAGCAAGCAATAACAAAAAGAGTGAAAATGCTATATTATGAACCATATTCAGTTCCCACAGTCCTCTTTCTGCGTGTAGATGGCTCTCTTTATCACTGAACAAATGGAACTGGTTTGAATCATCTCACTGTTGAAGAGAACAGTGTCCAAGAATTGATCATCATATAATCTTGTTGCTGTGTATAATGATCTCCTGGTTCTACTCATTTCACTTAACACCAGTTCATATATGTCTCTTCAAGCCTTTCTGAAATCATCCTGTTGGCCATTTCTTACAAAACAATAATATTCCATAACATATACATATACCATAATTTATTCAGTCATCCCCCAACTGATGGGCATCCACTCAGTTTCCAGTTTTTTGTCACTACAAAAAGAGCTGCTACAAATATTTTTTTCACATGTGGGTCCCTTTCCCTTCTTTAATATCTCTTGGAGATATAAGCCCAGTAGTAATACTGCAAAGTTTGATAACTTTTTGAACATAGTTCCAAACTGCTCTCCAGAATGGTTGGATCCGTTCACAGTTCCACCAACAATGCATCAGTGTCCCAGTTTTCCCACATCCCCTTCAACATTCTGCATTATCTTTTCCTGTCATTTTAGCCAATCTGATAACTGTGTAATGGTATCTCAGAGTTGTCTTAATTTGCATTTCTCTGATCAATAGTGATTTAGAGCTCCTTTTCATATGACTAGAAATAGTTTCAATTTCATCATCTGAAAATTGTTGTTCATATCCTTTGACCATTTATCAATTAGAGAATGGATTGAATTCTTATAAATTTGAGTCAATTTTCTATATATTTTAGAAATGAGGCTTTTATCAGAATTTTTGAATGTAAAAGGTTTTCCCAGTTTATTGTTTCCCTTCTAATCTTGTCTGCTGAATTCACTTTCTTAAGAAACTTCCTCTGTCTCAATTAAAATCCCATCTTTTACAGGAAGACTTTCCCAACCTCTCTCAATTTCAGTACCTTCCCTCTATTAATTATCTCGTAGGTATATTGTAGATAGTTTTTTGGTATTTATCTGTTTGTATACTATTTTTTAAAATTAGATTTTGAGCTTCCTGAGTACAAAAAAAAAATTACCATATAAAAACTGTTCTCTATTTATGAGAAGTCTGTTATTTTTTCCTGAAATTTAAAGAAACGAGCTTCCAACACACAATATAAAAGGCATCATAACAAATTTTAAGAACCCAAAAAATCAGAGGCATAGATTCAAAATGGCCCAAGGGAAGAAAGCACTTCTCTTAGAGACAGGGGAGGCTCAAGGATGAGGCTCTCACTGATCCTCCATATTACCTATCCCCTTCCCTTTTTTATATCTATACCTCTGGTTAACTGTGAACAATTCTGTGATGAAATACTGTCAGTCTTTGCCAGTCTAGGGGATCATTAAATGAGTTGAAAGGATAATGCCAAAAGACTTCTTAAGGACTGGAATAAGGCCTTATAAGCAGGAAGGCTCATGGCCCTCCCAGGCTTTGCAGCAGAACAAGTCATTGGTCAAACAAAGTTCTAAGGTGTGGAGCCCTGGGGATGTTGAAGCTACAGTTCTTAGGGACATATGTGTGATTTAAGAAGGGTCTATGACACTTTCATAGTACCAATGTGACACTCAATCAATCCACAAATATGCATTAAAAACCTCTATGTGCCAGGTAGTTAGCTTAAGGCCCCAAAACTTCCTGTACAAACTCATCAATGTAACTGTAACTTTGTGTCCTAGAGATGTGCTTACAAGCACTAAGAAGTTAAGGGATTTGTCCAAGGTCACACTGCTAGTATATATAAAGTTTTGACTCTAGATCTTACTCCAAAGCCATGCCTCTACGAACAGTCAGACCAATACTGGACACACTCAAACTTTTACAAGTTACTAAATTGTGAGAGACAGTGGATGTTCACATTAATAAAAGGCTTAAGTATAAAACTGCTTTAAAGACTAAACATTTAACACATTTTTAACACTTATATACACATATATGTGTATATGAGCTTTAGCTCCTTATCTTGAGGCTTCTCAAGTCCCAAAAACTTTCAGTTCTTAATCTGTGATTCTATGATCCTACATATTAAAAGTGAAGGACACATATATTATCAAATTTTCAGATCTTTATAACTAAGAGAAACAAGTGTATGCATCTAGAAGGATTTATTTTTCAAAATCCACAGTATAGTAAATTGCATTTTTGAAAATAGCACATTATAGTTATGTTAAGGGCATGTTTAAAGATAAGTCTTTCAGTACTTCTAAAACCATTTATTTAATTGGACTGGGCCCTTCCTCATCAATATAGGTTTTAAAGCCTTTATAACTTAGCAGAAGGTTTTTAAGAGTTCCTGCAACCAAATAGTTAATTTATCACATGACAGACAACCTGGTGATGAGTTAGACTGGTCCTCCAACTACAGAACACCAACCCATGTAAACTAGATTTCCACTTGGGTAGGCTTTTCCAGAGGCTGGGCTCCACGGCTCAGGGTAACCTCCAAGGAGTGAAACAGTGTTAGTAGGGATTTTTCTAATACTGTACTTAAACAATTAAGTACTACATAAAGAAAACTTCTTTAAAAGATACATTTAAAAGATTGGAGATTTTAAAAGGATTCTTTACTTTGGAAAAGATAAAAAATTCAAATGGGTTAAAGGTCAAGTATAAAACATATCTCCTTCTCCCTTGAATATACTTTCAAGAGATGTGTTTCCAGGATATGGTTTTAAGTTTTAATAATGTCCCTTTTCAGATTTCATAATAACATAGCCTCACATAAAAATCTTCCTACATCAATTCAGGGAACAGCATTATCAGGTTGCCCACTAGTACTAATACACTTAATTGTTTGGTTCCAAAAAGAAGCTATTACTTCTCCCAGACAATTCTCTAAGACTAATTGCTACTGTACCCAGATGGGAGGTGTCTCTTTATCAGGAGATCCTTTATAGCCCCAGTTCTTTATTCTCAGGAAACTCCTTAAGAGTTTCCTCCCTCAAAAATTTTTGACCCTCCCTCAAAGAATTTTTGTTTACATGGTTATATAAATTAAGAACCCTCCCTCAAAGAATTTTTGTTTACATGGTTATATAAATTAGGAATTAAAGCATCTCAGTATTATCAGGAAAAGTGTTTTGACCTTGTAGACTCTCTGCAAGCATCTCAGGGACTCTCTCAGGGGTCACCAAACTATACTTCTGAGAACTACTGCTCTGAAGTGATGAAATAGTGAGTCTAAGCCAAGGACCAAGAAGTAAAAGTGAAGTGAAAATGAATATGCTATTTGGGGGTGTTAGGAGATACATGACTTTCCCCTTTGAGGGAGGCAATCTTTAATTAAGCTGCAAACTCTATTGTACTAACGACAGATAGGTGTTTATTTGAGATTCCCTTGCCTAAACATAATTTTAAAAGAGTACTAAAAAGGGAGATTAAAAAAGTAGATTCTAGGTCCTTTTCCTGGTTGTCTTGCAGGGTACTGAGCTCAAGGAAGGAAAAACATGAGGAAACTGATCAGTTAAACAGTACCACAGCAATGAAGTAACATCATCCAACTACTCAAAAATCTTTCAGTGGCTATCTATTGCTAAGTGAATATAATAAAAATATTGCCATTTAGCACAAATGAGGAAACTACGGTTCAAAAAAAAAAGTCTCCCTCACGATCATATTGAGAATGTGACTATAGGATTCTTTCATGGTCATAACAACTTACACCATTCTTGTGGAGAAGACAGAGGATGGTTTGAGAAGTAATCCCATCACATGGATTCAGAATTGGATACAGAGCCAGGCTCAAAGTGGAGTTATCATATGGCTGAAGATGTAATGTACTAAAAGGGTCTTTGTGGGACCATGTGTTAATTTTTATTCAAATTTGGATAGATACTGATAATAGTGCGCTCATCATATTTGCAGGTGACACAAATCTGGAAGGGTTAGATTATACAATGGATGACAAAAGGCAGGATCCAAAAAAGATTTTTCAGGTTTCGCATCAGGATTCCCGAGTTTAAATCTTGCCTTAGATATTTACCAACTATCTTGGGCAAGCCACTTAATAATCCTGTTTGTCTCAATTTCCTTAACTGCAAAAGAATGATAATAATAGCACCTACCAAGATTGTTATGAGATACAAATGAGATCATATTTGTAAAGTGACTGACTTATATGTAATATAAATGCTTAATCCCTTTTCCATCTTCATCCCAAGACAAAACTGAGGACTGAGCTGAATCTAAAAATTAAATTCTGTTGGATACAAGTACTTATTAAGTATTTATTATGTGTCAGCCACCAAAGCTCAGTGGATACAAATACAAGCAAACAAAGACAATCCTTGCTTTCAAGGAATTCATTTCCCACCTGGCTGAACTCCTTTGGAATTTTTCTTCATACCCAAGAAATCTCTTCATCTTGCAAGGTCACATCAGTGCTGGAACTCTTACACCTCTCAATGGTCTCTGCCCCAGCAGCCCTCTGCTTGAAGGGCAGAGAGCTCCAAGAGTCTATATTTGATAAGGATAGGCATCTCTTTATCTCTCACTTAGCAGTACTCCTTGTGACTTTTCAATCATGCCCTAAAATCGGATATCTTTCCCAGTTTCAATTTTAATTTGTATGCTGTTTTCCCCCATTAGATTATAAGCTCCTAAAACCAAGGCCTATCTTTTTTGTATTTCCAACACTAACTCGTGATTAGAACATAGCAGGTACTTAATAAATAATTACTGACTGCCTAATTTATGATAAAAGAAATAAACAGAAAAAGCCATCCAACAAAAACAAACAAGCAAACGAATAAAACATTAAAAAAAAGTTTTCAAATATAAGATGGGGAAGACATGAATAGACAGAGTGGTACTGAAAAATATCTGGGGGCTTTAGGGGCCAGCAAGCTCAGCCACAAGACACCACAATCTTGAACTATATTAACAAGGGTATCATTTCCAGGAATAGGAAGCAATAATTCCTCTGTACTTCTATCTGTCCTCAATTGTGGGCAACATAAATTTAAGAAGGACATTGCAAAACTAGAGTGTTCAGATGAAAGTTGCCATAATCCTGAAGGACCTAGAGTCCATGACTATAACAGTGAGATCAGTTAAGGAACTGGGAGTGTCTAGCCTGAAAAAGATTCAGAGGATATATGATGGCTGTCTTCAGGAATCTGAAGAGCTTTAACTTTGAGTCAGGATCAGACCTCTTTTGGCCTTAGGGACAGACCCAAAAGTAATGGGTACAGGTTTCCAGGAGGCAAATTGAGATTTAACATGGATGGGCGTGGAGAACTTCCTATATAGAGATATCCACCAGTCAGATAGCTTATTTGGACAAGAGGGAGGTTTCCCCTCTCCATTTGGAGGTTTTCAAGTAGAATTGGGTATGCAAATCAATTAAAAGATGAATGAACAATGATGGTTTATGATTATAATGGCATATATAATTACAAAGAAGAAAGGGATGAATTCAGAGGAACCAGGAAAAGACTTGTATGAACTGATACATAGGAAAGTGAGCAGGACCAAAGGAACAATTTATACGATGAATACAAAATAGTAAAGGCAAACTAGGAAAGACATAAGAACTGTTAACAATGAAATAACCAATCAAGACTCCAAAAGAAATGAAACACGCTTTCCTCTTCCTGGCAAGGAGGTAATAAACTGCATGGCTGTGGGAACTGTTTTAGACTGAATTTATTTTGCTTCTCCATAAATTTGTTAAGACAACATGATGTCACCAGTAGATGGGGAACTAGCCTTAGGGCCAGGAATATCTGGGTTCAAATCCTCCCTTTGACATATACCAACTATATGACCCTCAGCAATGGCAGAGAAAGTGTCACTCAATATTGGTAAAGGGAATTTTCTCATCTGAATTTCAGTGAAACCTTATTCCTATACTTGTTACAAAGCAAGAGCGTTATTTTCTAGTTGGGAAATACTGAGAAGAGCGACGATAGTGATTTTTTTTTTTTAAAGAAAGAAAGTTATCAATGATTATGTAAAAATATAAAGAAAAGGCCCAAAGTTATGAAGGAATTCACATAAGCAGGGCAGTAACCTTGTAAATTTAAATATATACCTCTAAAAAAGAAACAATCTATATGCAAATGAGTCACAATTTCACAAACAAGCTTTTTTCCTGTTCTTTGTCCATGGGAATATGCATGTTTGTTGGCATTTGTCAAATCAATAACAACAACAACAAAAAAAAAAATGAAAGGAAAAAATTAAATTGACGCTAAAATTACAAAAGAAAAGTTTCACAAACAGCCTCTTTTAAACCAACCTTTTAAACCTTATTTCACTGTAACTTCCTTCCTGCATGCCATTATTCTGCCTACTCCCACAGCCAGGCTTTTGTGCATTGAATCTACAGATTCAATGCTTCTGCTTTCCATAGATCCCTTTCATCTTCACCAATTATTACACTCTACTGAAATTCTGTGTAAGGTCAAGCTGAAGAGTACCTTCTCTATGAGGCTTTCCCTGATACTCTGGCAGGAAGCAATCGACTCACCTCTTTAAGTCTCTTGGGCCATGATTTGAATTCTTGCTTATACACTTTTTTTTTTTTTTTATTTTCCACCCTCTCATGTCTTGAAATTAGTTACAACCACTTTTCATTCCCCATCCACCCAGTACCTAGCAAAATCCCTTAATAAAACACCTGTATGGGATAGCTAAACAGAACAGAGGGATGGAGCATTGACCCTGTAGTTACAAGGATCTGAGTTCAAGTCCAGCCTCAGACACTTAACACTTACTAGGGTATAACCCTGGGCCAAGTCAGTTAATCCCCAAATGCTTCACCAAAAAATAACATTTTCATTATTGGGACAAAGCAAATTGTCCTCCTTGATTGCTATAAACAACACTCTCCCCATACCACCACCAAACACAAAAACATAAGAATTAAATCATGGAAAATTACTTGCATCACTATTCACCCAAGCCCAAATTCAGGAATTCTCATGTCCTTTGCACTCTTACCCCAATTAGTCATCAAGTCCTGTTGATTTTTCCTTTGAAATATCTCTAAATTTCATCCCTTCAATTCTATTCCTACCACCACTATTCTCTATAACCCTGAACACCTCAAGCCTAAATTACTGAAATTGCCTCCTGGCTGGTCTTTCTCATGCCAATCTCTATGTTTCAGTCCATCTATCTAACTAATTTTTTAAAAAATTAAATCATTGCCTTCAGCATGTTCCCCCATTCCCCCCAAGACTGCTAATTCCATAGAACATCATCTATTTGCCTTTCAATGTCAATTGTAATTGGACTCCTTCCTATCAAAACAACCTTTATCTTCTACTAGTTCTCCAAAACATTCTCTTCACTCTAATTAGACAGGTCATCTTCTTATTGTTTCTCTTTCATACCATGTCTTTATTCATGATGCACCACTATTTTTACCCTCACATCTTCACACTCTAGTCAGCCATATCCTTAGGCATTTTCAAGTCTCAGTTTCTCTGTGAAGATTCCCTGAGGATGGTAGTATATATCATGTAACTCCATTTGCACAAAATATTTGAATCATTCTGTTAGGATCTTATGGCATATTGTTCTTTGCCATATAACTTAGCTCTCTCTCTCTCTCTCTCTTTCTCTCTCTCTCTCTCTCTCTATATATATATATATATACATACACACACACATATATATGTATGTATACTATATATGATATATCTACATACAAATATGTGTGTATATACAAACATATAGAATAGGTAATTAATGGCTACTCTCTCTATGTATACATGCATTTAGACAAACTCTAGCTAGCTATATAGTTGGGGAGGCAAAAAAAAATGCATAATGAATAAGCCACTCATTCACTATATGTCCGCCTATTCCTTATGTGTATGTTGTGTCTCCCCTATTATTTGCTAGCTACAAATAGGATTATTAATTTTTTTTTTCAGTGCCTTGGCATCTTAAATGATACAAGGCACATAATGGTTGTGCTCATGCTCTGTTTTTCATTCTTGCCCAATATACACAAACACACACATATCCACACTTTTTGAGAGGAGAAGCACAAATTAGATTAATGTAAGAAAACTCCTAATAGTGAAGAGAACTTCTTGCTAAATAATTTAAGTATTCATTATCTGGGGTTCAGATGGTTAAGTGAGTTGTCCAGGGTAAAAAAAATCAGTGTCAGAAGAATGACTAAAACCCAATAATTCCTGACTCAAAAGTCAGTCTCTATCCAAGCCAGACATGCTAACTTAGAAAATACACATACACACATCTATATCTATATATGTATGTAGATATATACATATATGTATGTTCACATATATAAATAGCTTGGTTTTTGCTAAATAGATACATGTATACATGCATATATGTGTGTCTCTATATATACATATTCAAAAACAATAAATATGTGCATACCTATTCTAGAGGTAGGGATGAGGGAGGGAGAGTACTAAGCATTCAAAATACTTTGTAAAATCCTAGATGAATGAGAGATTTTCTCAGGCATATTTAACTAAGACTCTGTGTCTAAATATCTTGACTCTGCTGTGTATACTCGATAAATAATGAACCACTGAATTTGATTTGACAATCAAGTTGGCATGGGGTTTTACAGGGAGAAGGGTAGAGAAAGAGTGAGCGTAAGAGAGAGGTAAGAAAGGACTAGAGAAATGAGGAAGGAGAAAAGGTCCAGACATAATCAATGTTTTCTTGCCCTGAGACAAGTGCCTAGAGATACAAGGTATATACATAATGAATATGAAATATCTGCTTCCCCTCCACCCCCAACCAACCCTCCCCAAGGTATTTATTCTTTCTGAGTTTGCTTTAGAGTGGAGATTTAACTCTAGCAACTTTTTATGGCTCATAGCACCAATGGTACTGGGAACATAGTAGTTGATCAATAAAAACTTACTAAATTAATTTGCCAGATCAAAATAATAAACATCATACTATAAACTTCACTTCCACAAGCTAATCCAAATGCCACCTGGAAAAATCCTTATAGATTGTCAATAGCCCATAGATTAGACTTTGAGAACCATTTATCTACATTTGCATGAGTTATTCATCTATTTTTTTGTGACATGATCATCTTCATTAATCATATAGCGAAACCTTTAGGCTTCTCAGAATAATGTTTCTAAATACACAAAATACAATATATAGGATTTCAAAAAGAAATTCATTATATTGAAAGAAAGATCCAAATTCACAAACATTCTATGATCTATTCAGGCTAACAATCCCTGTTTTACAAGCTTGGCTCAAAAGAGATATGAGAAGACACACCTAGCTCAGTACTTTGCAGAGGTGGAAAGTTCACTAGCTTGGCATATTGACTATATTTTTAGACTTTTTCACTGTATTAACAGGCTTTGATGATTTTTTTTTAAAGTCTATTATTTTTTGTTGTTTAAAAATACTCTCTAGGAGAGGAAGGGAAAGAAACACTTGGAGAAATTCCAGCAATATAAACAATAAAAGCTATCAATACATTTTTTTAAAAAACCCAACTCCCCTATTAATATATTTTTTGCTTTTTTAAAATTGAAGTGTACAAGATGAGCTTTTGTTTCAGCCAGCATACTTTTAACCTTAAGTATTTCCTCATAACCTAAAGTCAATCTAATTTATTAAGTTGCAAATTCAGTGTACCATTCTTTAACATATGTATGTTGAAAGTTCAGAATACTTAGTTATGGAGTGCAAATTAAAATGCCCATGAGAAAATTGGGAATTAATTCAGGAAACTATGAAATAGCTTAAATGGGAAATAAAGACCAAAAACAAACAGCCACTTGTGACTAAAAATAAAGCACAAACAAATAAACTATCAGTGATACTTATAACTTTCTAGGCCAGCTGAAAGTCTGAACAGTGACTATCCCTGCTACAGTGTACCTCTTTAAGCATTCTGTATCCCTAAAATGGTACACCTCCTTGCCCAATTTGTCTTCCTGGAATAGTGTACCTCTCTGGGTATGTCCTAGGTACTCAGCACAGTCCCTGAACCAATATATTATCATGGACTAGCAAGTTCCTCCATTTCAACTCAATATTTAACTGAAGATTACATAGAACTACCTGCATATTACAGTGTGGGAAAAGGAATTCTCTGAACAACTTGAAATAAATAGAACTGAAGGGCAATTCTTCTATTTGCAATTCTTCACATGGGAAAGTTCTCCAGCTTTTCCATAGTCACAGCAGGACAAGGAAACATTTGACAAACACATTCCGCTCTCATACATGTCATTCCCAGTTCTCAAATGCATCAATATTTATTTCATAGAATCTTAAATTTAGAACAAGTAAAGAACTTTAGAGGTCATCTAATTCAAACTTATCTTACAGATGAGAAAACTGAGGCCAACCAATAAACATTCAGAAACCTAGCTCAAACACTAAATTAGGATAGTATAAAAGTCAGGAAGAAAAAGACAGGGAAGGATGGGGAGAGACTACGAAGCAGACTGTTTTTGATTTCTGCAAAAAACCCAAAATCTATTCTTTATTCTGAAGACAAATATGAATGACAAAAAACACCTCCAGAAAAATGAAAAATTGTAAACACACATGAGAAGACAGAGTTGGCTACAGGTATTTAAATCAAAATCACCTCAGAATGCAATGATAAAGAGGAAAAAAAAATGCAATGATGACTTTGCATTGGTACAATTGCAATAGAAAATATTTTCCCTAGTTAAAAAAATTAATCAGTCTTTCCACGGGAAAATTGAAGGAGAAAAGTTTTGTCAAAGAAAATGTATCCTTAAAAGTAATAATATCATTTGATACTTACAAGGTATCTTATGGCTTCAAGTAATACATTGGAACTTCACAAATACCTTATAAGGTACAGATGAGAAAAACTACAAGGTAGTGGCTTCCCCAAGTGCCAAACCTTGATCTTCTTAAGTCAAGTCCATTGCAAGTTCTGATACTTCAATAAATTAAGGTTTAGTGATTTTATCACTAATATAATAACATCAGCATTTATGGAGCATTTTGTGTTTTACACAATGCTTTATATATATTGCCTTATTTGGTCCTCACAATTTTGTATAGTAGGTAAAATTAAAATCCCCATTTTCCAGATGAGGGAACTAAAGCTAGGAGATAATAAATAACATTCCCAGGATCACACAATACGTTTCTGAAGTAGAATTTAAATTCAAATCTTTTGATTCACTGTTCTGCCCTCTATTCACAGAATCATCTAAAGGCCTTATACCATCAGTGTGGCTACACTGATTAAAACATGCAGACTAAAACTTCTCCATGATTTCAATAGATAGTCTGTAAAAGTTTCTGCATTTAAAAAAAATTTGTCAGACTACAATAAATCTCTTTGATTTGGTCATTTGGATGATCACGTGTGTGTTATCTATTCCTAGACCTCTATTCTTTCAAGCTAAGTAGGAAGGACCTATTGGAAGCTCATGTTCCCAAGGCAAAAAACAAACAAACACCTTTTTTGAATCTATGCTCACTCCCATGCTATGAAGTGTTGGCTTTACAGGAAGAATAATAGAGTGGCAAAGCATGTATGAAACCATCTGGCCCACCCACAGCTGAAGAGGAATCCTTCTGATAGCAGGAACCATCTTCCTTTTCTATGTGTAGGTTCCAGGATTGGGATGGGGCTTATCACTTTGTTGTTATTGTTGTTTAGTCATTAGTTATGTCTGACTATTATTATGTGATTCTATTTGGATATTTCTTGGCAAAGAGACTGGAGTGGTCTCCCATTTCTTTCTCCAGCACATGAGGAAGGTGAGGCAAATAGGGTTAAGTGATGTGCCCAGGATCATACAGCTAGTAAATGTCTGAGGCTGAATTTCAACTTAAGTCCTTAAGACTCTAGAAGGACAAGGTGAAGCAATAGAGTACTTTGTCTATGGCAGCAAGGGTTGGTCTTCCTACTTATGTGACCTCAAAAACTTGAATTTCTTCATCTGTAAAATAGATTAAATAGCCTCTGAGATCCTTCTGGCTCTAGAACAACAACCCTTTGGTTCACCAAGAGGCCAAGGATTACAGTCTTCACTGTTCCCATTCACTATTTCCCTGTTTTTCAGGCATCCCCACTAGCTCAAAGGTTAATAATAATAATACTAGCTTACCGGGTACTTTACTGTTAAAAAGATTTTATATGTTGTGCTTATCCTAACCATCAATCCCATGATCTAGATTCCACTAGGACCTTGGATTTTCATAAACTGGGTACTGTGTCTGTTCTTTGCCACCAAGAAGTATTACTCTTTCTGGTTCCTCTCCCCTTCTTTTCCCAAGTCTTAGAAAGAAATAATCCTGCAGAGCTGGCTCATGATAATGAGCTTTCAAGCCCCAGATCTCTGCTATCCTTTGGCAGCTTAGACATTTGTTTTTTTAATGAGTATGACAGTCACTGGCAGAGCCTGTGTATAAATGACAAAGTTAGAGATTAGTATTAAACTGCATATAATATGACAAGTACAACTATATACATATATCCAGAAAACTATGAACATTAGTGCTATTTTAGATACCAGTTTTCACATCAAGAGCTATAATGGGGAAAAGGAGAATTAATTTAGTTGTACAAAAGAAGTAGTCAAATATCCTGGATTAGCTACAATCCTTGTTTATTTAAGACTAGTATAGCTCAGTGAGGTGGATAAGCTCTGGGGTCTGGAGTCAAAAAGATCTGAATTCAAATCCAGCTTTAGACACTTAATTAACAGCATGACTGAGCAAGTATGGGCACCTGTCTCACAAGCTTATTGTAAGGATTAAATGAGATGATAACCATAAAACATTTAGTCCTGTCTGGCACATAGTAGGTGATAAGTAAATGTTTATTTCCTTCCTCTTCCCCTTGGGTAAACTACTTCATCTTTCCAGCTCCGTTTCTTTAGTTCCAACTAGAGTTCTTCCTTTTAACTCCAACTCCTACAAGAAGAAATGCTGAAGTTGGATGGTGAAGTCAAACCTTCCTCAGCACAGTTTTTATATCTTAACTTCAGCCTCTAGCTCTATATTGTGCATATTCTAAACATATTAAGGATCTAAATTTTACTGAAATTCATGAAATGCCACTGTATAAACAGTAACTCTTAGATATATTATTTCAATTTAATTGACATTAAATTCTGTTCCCCACAACCTCCGATCGATGTGAAATGTGGTCATCTGTTATTTTTTTTTTATTTTTAAAATTTTAAATTTTTTGGTTACATTTGAAGTTCCAAACTGAATCCCTCTCCCTACCCACTCCATATTAGAGAGCCATCATTTCACACATATACACACAGACATACAATAATTATACTATGTGTATCTTCATTTAACAATTAGTTCTCTGAAGGTATACTAAAATGTTTGGGCTAACTTTCTGGAGGTCCTTTGGATGGGCCTTGGTCTCAGCAGGCCACCCCAAGAATGGTCAGGAATAGAGTATAGAGTTTTTATTGTCTCCTTCACAGTCTTTCTCCTTTATCACAGTTTGACCCGGTCTTGATCTTAATGGAGGAGTACAGGAGGCAGGAGAGCCACTAGGAGGATGGTCAAAAATGGAGTGTCTCATTTCCAGTCCTTCTTAGCCCTTATAGACCTTACTGTAATTACATCATTACGGCATACTGATTATGTGTGAACTAGAGAACCATTACACTACCATTCTCCGTACTAAGTACATGTACACTAAAGAACCATCATCTCATCAAATCTTCAGTACTGAGTTAACACCTTGTTGTAAGTATCCTTGTTCCAAAGTTCCAGCCTCTGGCATGAGGTCTTTAAGAATGGGGATGTGATTTATTCCAATGTGCTCATTATGTCCAAATTTTCTATTGGAAGAAAACAATTTGATTGCCTCATAGCATCTATAATGGAATTTTATCTGTATCTCTATAACCTATATCTAGGTTCTCTATATGCTTTGTAGATTATCCATGGAATTTTTTTTTTAATCCTAGATGCCATCTAGTTTATACCTGAATGTTCTCTGAAAGCCGATGTGTACTCAAGGAATGTTTACTTTAATGAATTAAACATAATATAAAAGGTTCATCTGCAGTTTCAAAACTTATAATGCATTTTAAAGCCAAATATGCCTTTAAATTATCTAGAGACCTATTTCTGTTAACGGAGAATTAACACACTAAGCCCTAAAATTTAGTACATACAGATATACATCTGTTTATACAAGTCATATGTTCCTGTAAAGTGAACAAAGTTTATACATAGGTTTGGGAGATTTTCTTGTAAACAAGGGAGAAGGGAATCAAAGCTTGGATTTCTGCTAACTTTAAGTCTTAATAGGTTCAAAAAGAAGAAAAATAAAAAGTAAGTAGGTAAGATCAGGGAGATAATAACAGAAAGAGGAAAGAGAACAAGGAGGCATTTACTCCTTCTCTTCTTTGCAGAGATGGGGTTAGTTTCGCTGGGGTTCGTTTTTTCTCCTTTTATTCAGTTTTGTTATAAAGGAGGGATTGATGAATAGAAAAGGGGGCTGAGTATATATTTAGAAATGAGAATGATACAAGAAAAGACTAATAAATTAAAATCTATTAGATTACTTTTTTAAATTTAAGAAAAAAAGTGCTACAGATAAAATTCCATTATAGATGCTATGAGGCAATCAAATTGTTTTCTTCCAATAGAAAATTTGGACATAATGAGCACATTGGAATAAATCACATCCCCATTCTTAAAGACCTCATGCCAGAGGCCCGATATTATGAACAAGACCCAATGTTATGAACAAGCTAGTGGAAAAGAATATTCTGAACCAATTAGAGGAAAACTGGGAGAGTCCAGACACTGCATCTTTTATTCCTCAGTCCAAATGCTTCTAAGCGAGTTCCAAATATGTGCCTACTACATACTTGTCATAGATGCAATGGGAATAGAAAAATGGCATGAGGCTTATGCTTTGCTCTGAAGTAGAACTGAGAAAAAATGTATATGAAACAATCTGAGACTAACACAAGGAAATCTATGTTCCAGGGCTAAATGTCAGAGAATAACTAAAGTGACTTTCTTATGTGAAGTAGGATATACTATGGGAAGGCACTAAGCTGGAATCTGATTGAGATATAAATGAACTCTCCTAGGAAATCCTGTAGCCTTCTACTTATTCATCATTCATCAGGTAAACATTTATTTAAATACCCACTAGGTAATGGCACTGAGGTACTAGAACCTGAAACAGATACAAAGACATCTCCAGAGATGAGAGAAAAACCTAGTAGGTTTGGAGTCAGCAAACCTGAGTTGGAATTCTGATTTTACTACTTTTTTATCTGCTTGACTTGGGCAAGTCACTTAAATTCAGAGAAACTCAAGTTTCTCCTTCTGTAGAAGGAGGCTGATGGTTCCCAACCATTTTGAATATATGTAGTCTCCTTTATATATAAAAACCTTAAAGACCTCCATACTAATACCATCATATTATCAGTATCCAATGAATAATAAATATTTAGTAATTTAAAAAGGCTATGATTTCAGTAATTCTTTTAAATGATATTGTACTTCAAGAACCACAATACTTATAAACAACTGCAAAACAGTAGTTATTTATTTAATTGAGATAATTTCATTCAACCAACAGGAAGCATGCATTGTTTAGAATAGTAAGCTACACTGTATTTTCTTGGATTTATAGAGATACCAAAGTGACAAGAGTGTGAGTATGAGTGTGTGAGTGTGTGTGTGTGTGTGTGTGTGTGTGTGTGTGTGTGTGTGTAGGAACCTGTTCTGTAACAAGCACCAGAGAAAGAATTGAGTGGAGCTATGCCTGAAGTTAGAAAGACCTAGTCTCAAATACTTAGTATCTGTAAGATCATTTTACCTCTTTCTGCCTCATTTTCCTCATCTATAAAATGGGTATGATAATAATAGTACCCATGCCCCAGGGTTTTGTGTGATCAGATAAGAATATTTGTAAAAAGCACTTTGGAAACAATAAAGGACCCTGGGGAAGAGAAACAGATCCTCAGAGGTGAAATGACACTTGCTAAATCTTATCATTTCTAACTCCACAATATCTCTCACATACAATTCCTTCTTTCTGCTGTCATAATCCTAGTTCAGATATTCAGCCTGTCTCACCTGGATTATTAGCCTACTAAGTGTTTGGAATTTCTTTCCTCTCCTGTAATGATCGAGTATTTAAAATCAGCCAGAGTCAGGAACTCAGGTTAAGGGAAAAATCTTCAGTCTTTATTGAAGTGAAGAGGTGAAAAAAGATTGCGATAGCAATATGGGCAAGAAGGATTGCGATAGCAATAGGGCCATTCTTTCTCCAAGCTTATATATTAATAGAGTATGGTACAATTACTATTTAGCCTCAAGTGTTTGGGACCTCAGTGCATCAACTCAAGCCTCAGCCCATTACACTCTCCAATCCCTTTCCTAAAGTACATATGTAAATATGTTCATATTATTAGCCTACTACCTGTTTCGAATTTCTGTCCTCTCCAATCCTTTCTCCACCTACTTTTCCTAAAGTACATATGTAAATATGTTCAGATAAGTAAATTTCAAAAAGATGAGTAAGTAACAAATATCTCTACTTTTAGATAAAGACAATTCCTTTATTTGTATGCTTACTCCCACCCACTTTTACTCTTCCAGGGCTTTACTCCAGGAGTCACAACCCCTGTTATACAGTGAATAATCTCTCTTCCTCAACAGGTTCTTTCCCAGAACTGAAAGACAATTCAAAAAGTTATCCAGTCTTAATTCTTTATCACACACAAAAAGAAAATGAGGCCCTTGGAGTTAAATGCCATGCCAAAGGCTGAAAATGTAGTAAATGTCAAAGGCAGGAATAACATCCAGGTCTTCTGATTAAAATATTATTGCCTCTAGACCACCTGAGATTTCTCACAATCTTAAAAATATCTTCCTCTAAACTATTAACATAATTAAATGTATCAATAACCAAATTAACAAAAACCATATGATCATCTCAATAGATCCAAAAAAAGCATTTGATAAAATCCAACAACCATTCCTATTAAAAACACTAGAGAGAATAGGAATAAATGGACTTTTCCTTAAAATAGTCAGTAGCATGTATTTAAAACCATCAGTAAGCATCATATGTAATAATGATAAAAGGAACCACTGCCAATAAAATCAGGAGTGAAACAAAGTTGCCCACTATCACCATTACTATTCAGTATTGTATTAGAAATGCTAGTTTTGGCAATAAGAGATGAAAAAGAGATTAGGTAATGAGGAAACCAAATCATCACTCTTTGCAGATGATATGATTGGATACTTAGAGAACCCCAGAAATTCCACTAAAAAGCTATTAAAAATAATCCACAACTTTAGCAAAGTTGCAGGATACATAAATCCACATAAATCCTCAGCATTTTTATACATCACCAACAAAATCCAACGAGAAATTCCATTTAAAATAACTGTTGATAACATAAAATATTTGGGAAGCTATTTGCCAAAGGAAAGTCAGGAACTATATAAGCAAAACTACAAAACACTTTCCACACAAATAAAGTCAGATCTAAATAATTGGAAAAATATTAAGAGCTCTTGGATAAGCCAAATATAATAAAGATGACAATTACCTAAACTAATCTATTTATTTAGTGTTATATCAATCAGATTCCCAAGGAACTGTTTTAAGACCTAGAAAAAATAACAAAATTCATCTGGAAGAACATAAAGTCAAGAATTTCAAAGGAACTAATGAAAAAAAAAATTAAATGAAGGTGGCCTACTTGTACTCAATCTAAAACTATATCATAAAGCAGCAGTCACCAAAACCATTTGGTATTGGCTAAGAAATAGACTAGTTGATTTGGTGGAAGAGGTTAGGTTCATAGGACAAAACAGTCAACAACTATAGCAATCTAGTGTTTGAAAAACCCAAAGACCCCAACTTTTGGGATAAGAATGCACTATTTGAGAAAAACTGCTGGGAAAACTGGAAATATGGCAGAAACTAGGCATTGATGCACATTTAACACTGTATACCAAGATAAGATCAAAATGGGTTCATAATTTAGGCATAAAGAATGAGATTATAAATAAATTAGAAGAACATAGGATAGTTACCTTGTAGACCTGTGGAAGAGGAAGGAATTTGTGACCAAAGAAAAACTAGAGATTATTATTGATCACAAAACAGAAAAATTTTGATTATATCAAGTTAAAAAGCTTTTGAACAAACAAAACTAATGCAGACAAGATTAGAAGGGAAGCAATAAATTGGAAAAACATTTTTATAGTTAAATTGAAACTATTTCTACTCTTATAAAAAGGTGTTCCAAATCATTATTGAACAGAGAAATGCAAATTAAGATAACACTGAGATACCACGACACATCTCTCAGATTGACTAAAATGACACAGGAAAAGATAATGATGTATGTTGGAGATGCGGATAAACTGGGAAACTGATACATTGTTGGTGGAGTTGTGAATGGATCTCACCATTCTGGAGAGCAATTTGGACCTATACTCAAGTTATCAAACTCTGCAAAACCCTTTGATACAGCAGTGTTACCACTGGGCTTACATCCCAAAGAGATATTAAAAAGGGGAAAGGGACCTGTATGTGCAAAAATGTTTGTGGCAGTCTTTTTTGTAGTGGCTAGAAACTGGAAATTGAATGGATGCCCATGAATTGGAGAAATCTGAGTAAATTGTAGAATGTTATGGAATATTATTTCTGTGCTGTAAGAAATGACCAGCAGGATGAACACAGAAAGGCTTGGAGAGACTTACATAAACTGATGCTAAGTGAACACTTCAACAACAATACTATATGAGGATCAATTCTGATGGAAGTGGCTATCTTCAACAATGAGAGGATCCAAATTAATTATTTCCAATTGATCAGTAATGACAGAATCAGCTATACTCAATGAAAGAATACTGGGAAAGAGTATGGATCACAACATAGCATTTCCACTCTCTGTTATTGTTTACTTACATTTTTGTTTTTCTTCTCAGGTTATTTTTATTTTCTTTATAAATCCGATTTTCTTGGTGCAGCAAGGTAACTGAATAAATATGTATACATATATTGTATTTAACATATACTGTAACATATTTAACATTGTAAAGGGTTGAAACTCTTGAGGTGTGTTTGAATCAAACAACCAAGCAATTAAGGCTAATTACCTATTGGATAATAACTTTATTAGCATATACTTAGAAAAATGGCCCTTCTCACTTCCTTGCTGGCTTGATCTTTTGGTATATACAAATAATCGTAGGAAGGATTAGAGGGTGGAGTGAGAGGAGCCACCTGGTCGCAGGACAGAGGAGAAAATTGTGGAAATTCTGAACTCTAGATCCTTGGCAAAACTTCTCGCAGTTTTGTCCATCTCCTTCACTACTCCTCTTAAAGACCAAGGACTTTTACTTATCCTGACTCTGGCTGATCCTGAGGCCTCCAAGGAGCTAGCATAGACTTCATACAACATGTATGGGACTACCTGCTATCTAGGAGAGGGGGTGGAGGGAAAGAGGGGAAAAGTTGGAACTGAAGTTTTTGCAAGGGTCAATGCTGAAAAATTACCCATACATATGTTTTGTCAACAAAAAGCTATACTACTAATATATACACACACACACACACACACACACACACACACACACACACATATATGTATGTATCTTCCTTTGATCCTTCAGTCTTATTCAACCATGATTCCATTTCTCTCCTGTCTAATAATCAAATGTTTTGAAAAAGTCATCTATACTCAATGCCTTCACTTCCTGCCTAAACTGCTTTCTCCCTATTTCCAAGTAATATGACTTCCATCTTCTCTCCCCCAATTTACTGAAGTCACTATTTGAAGAGATGAACTTTTAATCACCAATTCTAATAGCTATTAGGTAACTTTTTAGTCTCTTTCCCAGTACTAGACATCATGAGATCAGCAAAATATGCAACTGGAGATATTTTCTTCTCTTGATTTCCAATTCACATAATCTCTAGGTTACTTTTATCTTTCTATCTATTCTTGAATGGTGATTCAAGGATAGGTACTATTCTAAGACTTTTCAGTTGAATTCCTTAGCTTTCTCTAATTGCTCTCCCAACAGAAACTTCATTCAATCCCCTAATTCCTTACTATTCCTGCTGTAACTACCTTAGGATAGGACCTCACTACTTCCAGTTCAGACAAGTGAAGTAACATAACAGGCCTTCACAAGGAAAATGCTCCAAAACTTTCAACAGCCTGTAAGAAATTATGAAATGATTAATATAGAGAAGCATGAAAAGATTTATAAGAACTAAAGCAAAATGAAAGAGAAACAGGAAAACAATACTTATGATTACAATTGTATAAATGTACTTATACATTTTCCTGGAAAACAATCAAAAAGGAATACTATAAAATTAAAATAACCAAGCTTGACCCCAAATAGATATGAGAGAGCACTTCTCCCCTCTAATCCACAAAGGTAAAACTATAAAATTAGTCAACAACCATTTGTTAATCACTTACTATGTGTTAGGTACTCTACCAAACACTAGGGATACAAAAAAAGGAAAAAGTATTCTCTGGCTTCAAGAAGTTCATATTCTGGGGGATGAGGGGTTCTGGGCAATCAACATATACATACAAAATATATAAAATTTAAGAAAATGGGAAATAATCTCAAAGGGAGGCACAAAGGGGAAAGGGAGAAGGGCAATCAAAAAATGTCTCTTATAAAGGATCAGATTTGGACAGTCTTGAAAGAAGTCAGGGAATCCAATAGTCAGACATAAATGGAAGAGAACATTCCAAGCATGGAAAAGAAGCAGTGGAAAGGTAAGAGTTAGAGTTTATTGATCAAGAAATAGCAATGAAGACAGTTTGCTGATCATAAAATGTATGGAGAGGATTCAAATGTAAGAAGATTAGAAAGATACAAAGGAACCAGAATGTAAGGTGTGTATATATATATATATATATATATATATATATATATATGTGATACATTTAACTGCAGGTCAGACGTTTTTCCATTTGTTGGTTAATTTTACTGGATCTTTCTCCCCCTCTTTTTTTTTTAATTCTTTTTTTTTTTTAAGTAAATAATTCTCCCATTTGGAATTATGCCCAAAAGGCTACTGTATTATGTATACCTTTGATCCAGCAGTGTCTCTAACTGGATCTGTTTCTCTTTGACATATATAGAAAAGGGAAAAGGAGCCACATGTGTAAAAATATTTGTAGCAGCCTTTTTTTTTTTAATTTTTAATTTTATTTTATAATAACTTTATATTGACAGAATCCATGCCAGGGTAAATTTTTTTACAACATTATCCCTTGCACTTGCTTCTGTTCCGATTTTTCCCCTCCTTCCCTCCACCCCCTCCCCTAGATGGCAAGCAGTCCTATATATGTTAAATATGTTGCAATATATCCTAGATACAATATATGTTTGTAGAATCGAACAGTTCTCTTGTTGTACAGGGAGAATTGGATTCAGAAGGTAAGAACAACTCGGAAAGAAAAACAAAAATGCAAATAGTTCACATTCGTTTCCCAGTGTTCTTTCTTTGGGTGTAGCTGCTTCTGTCCATCATTTATCAATTGAAATTGAGTCTTTGTCAAAGAAGTCCACTTCCATCAGAATACATCCTCATACAATATCGTTGTCGAAGTGTAAAGTGATCTGGTTCTGCTCATTTCACTCAGCATCAGTTTATGTAAGTCTCTCCAAGCCTCTCTGTATTCATCCTGCTGGTCATTTCTTACAGAACAATAATATTCCATAACATTCATATACCACAATTTACCCAGCCATTCTCCAATTGATGGGCATCCATTCAATTTCCAGCTTCTAGCCACTACAAACAGGGCTGTAGCAGCCTTTTTTATAGTGGCAAGGAACTGGAAACTGAGTGGATGCCTATCAGCTGGGGAATAGCTGAATAAGTTATGGTATATGAATGTAATAAATACTATTGTTCTACAAAAAAACAATCGACAGGATCATTTCAGAAAGGCCTGGAGAGATTTACATGAACTGATGTTAAATGAAGTGAGTAGAACCAAGAGAACATTGTACACAGCAACCACAAGATTATGTGACAATCAATTTTGATGGATATGACTCTTTTCAACAAGGAGGGGATTCAGGCCAATTTCAATAGACTAATGATGAACAAAGACATCTGCTCCAAAGAGAAGCCTATGGACACCAAATGTGCATTACAACATAGCATTTTCATTTTTGTTGTTTGCTTGCTTGTTTCTCCCCGCCTCCCCATTTTTTTTTTCCTTTTTGATCTGATTTTTCTTGCACAGCATGATAAATGTGGAAATATATTTAGAAGAATGGCACATGTTTAATCTATATTGGATTGCTTGCTGTCTAGGGAAGAGGAGAGGAGGAAGAAAAATATAAAACACAAGGTTTTGCAAGGGTGAATGTTGAAAACTATCTTATAGATTTTGAAAAATAAAAAGCTATTAGTATAAAAATAAATAAATAAATAGCTTTCCAAGAGAGGGAAGGAGTGTTACATTGAGAAATGTACTCTGTATAAAACAAAAGATATCTATAATAATACTATTATTAAAAATAATATTATTTTTAAAAATTTCAGTGGCTTCACATTGCTTAACACATTTTACCAAGCAATCAGAGCCCAGTCCTGACCACTGAATTCCAAATTATCTTTGAAAGCATCCCCTCTTAAGATGTTTTCTCTGATTTCTCTCCTCCCTCCCTCTCCCCACCTCTCTCACACTCACACTCTCCCTCTCTCACACTCAAACTCACACACACATACACACACACACACACACAAAAAAAAAAACCTCACATACCACTTTCTCAGATATGAACTTCCTCCCCTTGAATCTCTTACAAAGTACCATGCTTGTATCTCTTTAATGAACTTATTTGTTGTAGCTGAATATAGCAAATTCCCCACAAAATTTTTCTAAAATTTCTAGCTCCCACACATCTGGAATAGAGATCTTACTAGTACTTATTCGTGCTTAATAAATGTTTGATTAATTGGACAAAGTAAAGACCAGAAACTGAACCAGAGAAACTCAAAAACCATTTATTAACCAGAACCAGATCTTGTGCAAAGTGTGGAGTATATAAAGAACGGTAAACAGTAACCCTTGCTCACAGTCCAATAGTAATTCACATATCCAGTGAATCCACAATTCACAGTCCAGAGACAACATGCAAACAATCATCTATAAACAACAAACAGGATAAATTGGAGATAATCTCATAGGGAAAGCACTAATATTAAAAGGAATATTGGCAAAGGCTTCTTGCAGAAGGTATGATTTTAGCTGGGACCTGAAAAACAAGAAAGCCAAGTGAAGAGTGATGAGAGAGAGAGAATTTCCGGCATAAGGAACAGGTAATGAAAAATGCTTAAGAGTTGGGAAGATGGAATCTTGTGCAAAGATAGTACAATTATGATCTTCATCATTGGTGATGGTGGCAGATGAAAGAAAGTAAAATCAAAAGAATTTGGTAACAGATTGTGTATAGTGAGGTGAGAGAGTTGCAAACCTGAGTAACTGAAAGATGCCCACATGGTAAAAGGGAAGTTGGGAAGTGAGTGGGGAGAAAAAGATAATGAGTTCAATTTTGGACAAAATAAATTTTAAGGTATCTACAGGACACCCAGTTCAAGATGTCAGTTGAAGAAGAGTGACTAGGAGTTAGATCAGCTTATTTAGAGATCAGAAAAATAATGTACTAATAAAGTCTTCCAAGATTTTTAATTTTAAAACTTGTTTATCTGCAGCTAGTAGCTGTAAAAATCCCTAAAAAAAGAAACTTAAAAAAGGTTATGAATTTCTTTAAGGACAACATGAAATATGAAGTGAAAATCTGTCACCCCCTGATGCATTATTTGCAAAGGTCCTTTTCCCAAATGTCACCATCTCTACCCTGGATACCAACCCATTTGTACTAGCTACCTGTCCCCTTTCCCCTCTAGGGGAATAACTTTAACCTGACTTTCCTTTGTCTTCTTGCCAGAAAGATAATAATTGTAGGATATGCATTCCAAAATTTTTCTGGCAAACTCACTCATAATACTTCTACATCACCTTCCTTGAAGCTTCTTCATACTCACTTAAAAAAAAAAAAATGCTTTCCAATCCTTTTGAAATCTATTTTCACTGATTACAAGCTAGGAGAAACAATTAAACAGGTCTATTAAATGTGCCCAGTTTGTGAAAGGGCTGCTAAAACCCCTATCCTGAAGACTATCTGGAATAGGGATACATAGAGAAGGACTAGCAGAAGGATTTTACACATATGCCCCTCTCAGGGGTTTCAAACTGCTTTTTGGTTTTTGTTGTCACCTTTACTAATTGGGTAAAGTCTTCCTTGAAAGCTCAGGTTTTTGCTAAAGGAGATCAAACCCATTTAAGATTAATTATTATCTCCACTCTGCATGTCATCCTCTCTACCCAATGCTTAACACCTTTAGAGACATGTTACTTGTATCCTAGGTCATCTGAGTGCTCCTTTCACTGTGTATAATGCCGCTGCTTCAGACACTACTTTCACCCTTTCGAGGAGACAAGAGTGGGGATTTTGGGGAAAACATTTTTTGGTATTTATCTTAGGAAAAGCTGTCTGGATGAGGCATTCATGATAGCCTCATCTTCCTCCCACCCCAGCCTTCCTCTGGGTGGGGTTCCTGGCTTTGTCCCTACTAACTCTACTTTTAATTATCGTTTTTTGCTCCTATTTGGCTCTACTTGTGAGATTTGTTTCCTCCAGGCTCCAAGCTATGAACTTCAAACTATTTGTTCACCCTGAATACCACTGGCTAACTGATTCTGACACTCAGCACCTCACTGAATGCTGTTGCTGCATCTTACCTCCCCTTCTCAGTCTGGACCCCCACTGAGCAGGGACAGCTTTATGTCCCTTATCAGCAAGAAGCAGCTCCAAAAGATGAGACCTCCATCCCTTTATCCCAAATGCATTTGGGGATGACTGCTTGAAGGGGGAAAATGATGTGATATGAAACTCTAAAACTTTGGTTTTGGAGTCTGCCTCAGAAAACTCCTATGCTCAGTCCATCTGATTCTGAATAGACTACTTCTCAGTTCATTGCTGAGTGATAATCTGGTCAGTGATAATCAAATTTCAGAGACCATCCTCATTTCATCTGGAAATTACTCCCTGACCTACCCTTGAGCCATAGAATTAGCATATCTGATTGAAAGCTATATAAATGTATCTCCTTGCTTCTGTTTCTTTACTGAATTCCCTTACAATCTAGTCTGCTTTGTAATGGTGTTATATTGCAATAAAGCTTTCCCCCTTGATTAGGAGGAAAAAAAAAAACTCCTGTCAACTATTCCCCAGAGGTCATGGATGCTGAAAAACACAGGTGAAAAAGACGGGGCAGCTAGATGGTGCAATGGAGAAAGCATTAACCCTGGAGTCATGAACCCCGAGTTCAAATTTGGCCTCAGTTACTTAGCTGTGTATCTCCAAACAAGTCACTTCACTGTGATTGCCTCCAAAAATAATGATAGAAAAGACTGAGGGGAGAAGGTGGGCCAGACTTTGTCAGTCTTAAGAAACCAGTACATAAGTATCACAGAAAGTCAAGACAGGAAGAGATTACTTTGGATCAAAAGAATCACTGAAGCAACAAGATATGGAACACTGAGTATCTCAAAGAAGAAATGGTTGGTTGCTGTCCTTCATTCTCGAATAGGACCATAATGACATCATTATGTTAGAGTCAAGTTACAATGTGTTTGACTGTGGCTGATCAGACTAACACAAGCCCAGAATGCTCTGACACTGGTCAGACATAAATAGTCCATATGAACATTTGGGATAGCTTCTCTAATTTTGCATATCTAGCATTTCCGTTAGACTAATTCAATTCTGCTTTGCTCATACAGCACATTCTCTGATGAGAGAAACATGAGAAAGGAGAGCAGGAAAACTGGGTATGTTATTTGTTTATTTGAAGGGGGGAGGGTCCAAGGAAGACTTTACAAAGATTTTACTCTTAATAAAGGATATGGGAAGAGAACAAATTATTAATTGGAAAGTACAACAAGAGACAAGATACTCAGCTATCAAATTTCTGTTTTGAGTCCCTGATCTTCTCACATTAAAGAAGCCATACACGTTTGCCAATTTTTGTATTCAGAGGAGCTTTCATCAGGATGTCTCACCATTACCTCCCAATCAAAATGTCCAAGCTGAAATCATTTCTTCCAAATCAGATTCCACCTTCCCAATTCTGCTGTCTTGGTCATTTGACTCATTCATTCTACCTTTGCTTCAAATCAATCACAGCCAAATCCTGTTAATTTCTTCAAAATATATTTCAGATTTGATTTTTTTTCTCTATCTACGTTGCCACTGCCCAAATCTAGGGCCCTCATTATTTAATGAAATAATTATACTAATAGCTTCCTAAAAGTCAGCCTGACTATTTTTAAAGGTTCTCTTTCCCTAATTAGCCTACACCTCATTGTCAGATAAATCTTCCTTTTGTATAAAGTTGGTTATATTACTCCTCCACACTAAAGCTCAACTATGTTTCCAGATAGGATGCTTTACAAAAAAAAAAAAAAAATCCTACTCTGCTCAACCTCTTCAGTCACTCCTTATCAACTAAACTCTTCTATTTTCAAACCTTAGTGAATTAGAAATTCTTACTTTTAATGTTCGTTTCCTGTCCCACCTTTTTTTTTTTTTTAATCTTTGAAAGTCTAGCTCCAAAGCTTACTCTTTCTCAGTGAAGACCAAGTGTCTCCAACCATCACTTTCTAATTCCTAGAGGGGTTAGCCTGTATCTCACAATTGAACATTTAATCACAACCTATCCACTACTGTACCACAAAAAGGGACTTCTCTGAAGCTGAAGTCACCCCTGGAACAATATCTTCCTTCCTTGGCATAGAAAGTAAGTAGTTGCATATCTGTTTGCTTGGTGATTTCTTCTTGAAGGGAACTACAGACTACTATGTACTATGGTATTGCATATATAATCTCCAGTGCCCACATAAATGCCTGGAAAAGAGAAGGTGCTATAATGTTTTCTTTGATAAAATGCTTTCAAACCATTTATGTCATGCCCCAATCCTCTCCACCCCCCAATATCCTAAAACACACACAGCACCACCACCAATTATTTAAAAAAAAAAAAAAAAAACCAACACAATCCTCCAGTCATTTAAGTCAGCAGAATGTCTTCCCCCGAGCAGGAGCTCTACACTGAGGACAAACTAAAACCACAACCACCGGGGGGAGGGAGGAAAAGGAGTAAAGCACAATCTCTATACTTTGTCTTATTACTCTCCAATCCTCCTCCTTTCAAGATTTCTCTCTCATCAAAATATCCTTTCAGTCCTTTTGAGTAACATTTCCTTTCTCACTTAAGGACTTAGCCAGCAGCTAGTAGCTAGCACCTAGAAGCTAACAAGTAGCACCGAATTAAAAAGCTACTCAGATGGAGGAACCCATCTCCCCAGGAACAGCTCCACACACTGTTACTTCTGTTAACACTAACTGCCGGCTTAGCCCAGATACTGAATCAAACCCCGGAAAAAGGTTGGATACACATGTAACTCAAGCAGCTGGCTCTAACCATTTTCAGAATCGAACCTAAGGAAAAGGTTGGCTACACTATCCTCTCTCTACCATACAGGAGAACAAACTTGGGGGGAGGAGGGGAAAGAGGGGGGAGGAGGGGAAAGAAGGGGCAGAAGGAAGATTCAGTTTGGAGAGTAAAATTTAGCATGAGAATAGTTAAATGCTGAGTAATTTCCCCCGCAGTGTAAACACTAAGCTCAGTGCATTCTGCCAACTGCACAGTATTTTTATCCTATTTAATAAACAACGATGACTAGCTGCGGGTGTTACGGGGTTCCGTGGCTTTTCGCGGCATAACTCTATCTAGACTACAACAAAGGAGAGCTTTTTGAGCTTTTATCCAGAGAGATTCCCAAAGGGCATTAACCCAGCACTTGCAGAGCAACTGAGCTTTACCAGCCTCTTCTGCTACTCTCTGCTCGACTTCCACTCAATACACACAATTAGCACTCTTCTATACATACACACACACACACACACACACACACCCCACGCGCGCGCGCGCACACACACACACACACACACACACACACACACACACTTTCCTTAATGGGTGATGAGGATAGGGAGGAGATGCTGAGGAGGAAAAAGAAGAATTTGAGGCAACAGTATGAGTCCTCTTTGGCCACTGGATTCGTTTATACTCTAAAAAAGAGGGCTTCCAGGTAATATAAGAAAAGCCTCTATCTAATCCTTACGGCCCTAAATGATCCCTATTTCGCATCTCTCTCTCCTAGATACCAACTTGCACCCAGCTCCACCACCCTTAGAATGCAGACACGCCTCCCATCTCGCTCCCCCCCTCAACCACTTTTCATGTCTCAAGTTCACGGTTAACTCTACACAGGTTGCATTCTTCCCTACGGGCCCTAAAACGGTCTCAGATGGTTTCGGCTGAAGTTTGCTCGCAGATTACTTCCAAATAGAGGAAAAATCGCCGACTCTCCTGGAAAGCCGGGAGGGAGGAGAAAAGGGGTTTGGAGAGGGAGGGGTAAGAAGAGCAGGTAGCGCCAGGTGTGTAAAGGAAGGTTTAGAAAACTGGAAAAGCACCCTCCAGGCTAAAAGCGCCGGCACCCAACACACACACACACACACACACACCCACACACACACACACACACACCCCTTAGTCCCCACCACCACTCAGAATGCAGTGTGTAGGCAACCAGAGCTACACTACCGCCTGCATCAGCAGTGCCACTCACTTCCCCCATTCCTCCCTTCCTCCCTCCCTCCTTCCTCCCCGCCCAGAAGGACTCCCTACACAAGACGGGGGAAAAGAACCTCGTCCACTACCACCCCATCTCCTCCCCCCCACCCCCCTCAACGAGTGCCCAGCAATGAATGAATGGGGGCTCTCCATCCTTCCCCGCCAACACACACTTACAGGCTACGTAGGCGACAAAGGCGATGACCACTAGCAGCTTCATCCTCCTCCGATTGACGGCAGTCAGCAGGCGTAACAGCGGCCCCTTGCTCACCATCCCCGAGAGCAGCGCGAGCCCAGGACCCTGCCGCGCGCGCGGGGACCCGCCTGCTGCACAATGCGCGCGGCAGGGCGGCAGCGGCCCGAGTAAACTCCTCCCTCTGCCTCCCAGCCTTGGATTCTCCGCCCCTCAGCCCCAGAGGCTTCCTGCCGATAGACACCAATACGCAGGCGCAATCTTAGTTCCTCCCTCTCCTTTACTTCCCGCCCCCAACCCGCAGGCGCAGGAACCATCTCTTCCCCCCGCCCCTCCGGTCATCAAAGAATGTTGGGGGCGGGTTGGGTCCAACTTCAACTGGTGCACGCATGCGTAGAATAGCGCTTCTTGACCACGCCTTCTCATCTGTCTGGGCTTATCTTTTTCACCAGCCCTGCGGGTTCTCTCTGGCAAGCTTAACTTTGGGTTTATTTCAGGAAAAATGGTCCTCGATGAAATGAGGGAACTCGGCGCTCTTGAGCATTCAAGCTTGCTTTTTTTATCTTTGCCTATCCCTTTCTCTCTGCAGTTAATTTACTTTATCCTTAAAACGCATTGAGAACGTCTCAGGAAAGTTTTTATTTTTATATTTCATTTTCCTCTTGCTTTCCAGCATAAAAGCATCAAAATGATAAATCTGAGCCTGCACGTAAGGTATTTAATCCCCCATTCAATAAAGGAAACCTTTCTCAGGGACTTATATTTGTGGTGTTGTTGCATCTTCCGAACGGCCAAAACAAGAATTGATGCTCTGACAAGAGGCAATTGGTGCACAATCACAGTTGAGATCAAACAGGAATTTCTCAAAGTACTTTTGTGGAGTTCACGAGTTGAATAAGCAGCCTTCGTGAGTAGTGAACCCCCTGTTGCTGGAAAATGTTCAAGAAAAGTGTTCAATAAAGTAAAAGGACCATAGAACTTAGGAGTCTAGAGAAAAATGCCGCTAATTATGTAATCATGGCCAAGTCACTTTCTCTAAAGTCTTAGTTTTCTCAACTGTAAAATGATCTGGTTAGACCAAAAAATTATGACTTTTCAGGACAGTAGAACGGGAAGAAGAAAAAGGAAATGATTTGTGGGCAGGGGTTCCTATCTATAATTCTTCAAATAACACCCTATAAACAGTTTTACTAAGGATAGCCTTGCTAATAGGACCTGCACTCTGAAATGCCCCAGAAATTGCTGGTATAGAAACAAGGGTATGTGCTTGTGAATGTTAAAACCACTTTCAAAAAATGTACACTTTTGAGTTTAAATTGCATTATTAACTTTGTTCCATCACTTTCTTAAGTCTAGACAATCAAGAAAACAGTAACTTAAACCCTAATAGTATGATTTGCCTATTTCCAGGGTGTTGGAATCTTTTCAAAGTGTAAAGTCATTAGGGTTGATAGAGACAATAATTACCTAATTTAGCATGGTTCAGTATGATTGATCTGATCCTACAAGGAGATGTTACAGGCCAGAAGAAACAAGGCACTAAGTAGAACTGATAGACAAAAATGCTTGTGTTCACACCTTTAGAGAGCTCATAGAAGCAAGAAGTGTTTAAGTACTCATTGGAATTCACAAGTATGGGAGATTCACAAAATTAACTGTGTAACTTTGTGAATTCACACCTCCCTTGAAGCTCTTAGGGCCAGAGAGCACTATGGGAGAAAACTCATAATCCTACTCTCTCGTATCCCACAATCCCTCTTTCGGAGAAGGAGCATAAATAGAGCTTCAGTGAGCCAGTCAAGAGAGTTCAGCTGAAAAGACTTGAGAGGGGAGCGTCAAGTCAGTTCAGGAGAAGTCCTCTCTCGGAGGCTCAACCAGATTCACTTCATCTCACACCACTGTGGTGACTGGGCTCCTGCACTTCCCCCACTGAGACCAAGCTGGTCTGAAAGGCTCTCCAGAAGGCTAGCCGAGCCTCAAGTAAAGGAGGAAAGAGAGATTCATTCCATTTTCCACCTGGCTAGCTGGAGACTGAAGGACAAACCTTTAAATTTGGTGACATTCGGAGGGAGCTCTTGGAACCAAGCAGAGAGAAAGGCCAAGAAAACTAACCAGGCTATATTGGAGACAAAAGATTTGAACTTTTAACACCTGGCAACGTTTTGGGTGATTATTACTTTTAACTAAAAACTAAGGCTGCCTCCAGAAAAACCTCCCTAAGAAACCTGCCCCCAGAGAAAACCATTATATATATATATATATATATATATATATATATATATATATATATATATATATATATATATATATATTTTTTTTAAAGAACAAGAACACCACACCAGGGTATAAATACTCACACTGAAAATTTAGCAGTTAGCTCTCCTGAGCTGGTGGGAGCTATCTACAATATACCCATGGCACAAAAGCCCAATACTCTGAATGAATAATAATAGGTTATTAAGAAAAATAATTCCTGCTTTATGTGTTAGCTAGACCATCTGTTTCTTTGATCAAAATAAGGTCTTATTGTCAGCTCCCAAGCAAGCCAGAAATTTGGGATTGCCCATTTAGGGATGCCCAGAAGCTCAACTAGAATTGTTTTGTGCCTCGTAAATATTAGAGGAAGAAATGGAGCAACTGGAATAATTCAAAACCTGTATATATGAGTTCACCTTAACCCTTTATAGGTAGTATAAATACTGAAGATTTCAAGTACACAGATAGGGAGGCTGTGTCAAGGGACCTTTGATAATGTCAGATTGTTCTTGAATAATGTCAATCTACCTTCTGCTAATTCATGTTTGCAACTCAAGCAAGTCAACTTCTATTCATTCCTAGTTAGAACTCAGACACTTATAATCACTCACTTATGGTACTTGGAACAGGCCTCACAGAAATAAACCCTTAACAGTCATTCACTTCTGCTTTCCCTTGGCTTCTAGACTTGTGAAAGCTAGTTGCTCCATTCTCCAGGATATCTCTTCCTAGAAGTTCTATAGCTCCATCAAGTGCACATTCAGATAGAGAAGAAGCTTAACTAAGAGAAAGAGAAAGATAAAAGAAAGAAGTGATATGGAAGGTAAGAAAATAAACTTACTGACTTTCTTGTGTGCTTGGTAAACTAACTGAAGAAACTTCAAACATATTATCAGTAACATGGCTATTTTGAAGGACAACACTCATGGAATAGGTAAGTAGAGAGAGAAAGGAATAAGCATTTATTAAATATTTATCATATGTCAAGCCTTGTGCTAATAGCTTTACAAACATACATGTGATTTTTACAAGAACCTTTGGAAGTAGTGTTACTATTATCCTCATTTTATAGTTGAGGAAATTGAGGCAGAGGTTAAGGGACTTGTGCAAGGTCACAGCAATGTGTAAGGTGGGATTTGAACTCTGGTTTTCTAACTGCCTCCTTGTGTTTTTACTTTTTAAAATTTTTATTGTGGTGAGAGAGATGAAAATGTATTGGTTATTGCAAAAATATTTTTCCTTAAAACATTAAAAAATATGTGATTAAAAAAGACAAATATTGAATGCTTACAATCCTTTGTTATAAGATGAGAACAGAATTTGTTGTTGAGATAAATTTTTGAATTTATTGATCTGGAATAAAGGAAAAGTCAATAATTAAACCAGATTTTGAGATTTTTCAGCACTGATTATAGGATGAAAAATGCAGTACAAAACTGGTGAATGTATTTTGAAGGCAATCATGCCTTGCATAAAATCAAGGGTGTAAGGTGTAGCTTGTTTCATTGTTAAGGTAATAACTCAAGAAAAGAGGAATATTTTCTGCTTTGAAACATAAAAAGATCATCAGCTTGATCTCTGGCATCTGTGCTTGCTACAGAAAAATTTACAATGAGGGGAAAAACAGATGTCCTTGGAACCATTACTCAAGAAGCTATCAAATAGCCTCAAGATCTAAAATCATAGAATTTCGAATCTAGGAGAGACCTTGGAAATAATTTAGTTTAACTTCCTTAGTAAATTTCCTCAGTTACCTAACACAACTTCCTCAAGAAAAACCTTTAAATTCTACAACCTTGAAAAAATTCTTCAAATATCTTTTAATTTTTTTTAGTAGAAGTGTCTGGAATTAAAATAATATGTCATATGACATTTCATATTTAAATATAGTTGTATGGGGTTGGAGATTATGTTTGCCTATTTGATTTTTGGACACTTTATATAGCTTTGTACTGTGTAGCATACAGGTACATTATTTTAATCCATCAATTAGCAAAAATATATCAAGCTCCTACCATATGCCGGGCACTAAACGAGACAACTCTGAGCTTAAGGAGTTTACATACATAGTTTCTATTGAAGAAGGTTCAGATTTCTAAAATGCACAACGATGGATGTCTGAGGAAATGTGAGAGTCTGTGTGGATGTAGGACTGGGAATGATTGATGGAGAATTCTTTTAAGAAGAGGAGAGAGGTATGGTGTTCAAAAGAAGCAGATGAACAATATATCTTGAGAGATTGAGACATGTGGAGTGCAGTTGGTATTCCTGGTTTGGTTCCTCCCCAGCACTAACATCCAGAAAGACTTGGAGAACTGAAGATTCAATTGCAGGAGATGTAACCCCTGTGGTGCAGATTCAATATAGTGTGAGATATTTTCCTATCCTTTTACTTCCAGGGACATCTAGAGGGAAGACTGCTCATCTCTTCTGCAGCTAAGCAGGAAATCTACTTCCTACTATCAGAAAAATCACTGATTGCCCTAAATCCAAGAGCCTAGGTGCTCTTGTGAAATGAAACTTCCTTTGTGAAATGGAACTTCCTTTCTTCACTGTTCTTTGATTTCTGGTTCTAATTTTATATATATTTTTTTTTACCATGGAATAGTGGTGGTGCAGTGGAGACAGTGAAGGAATTGGAATCAGTAAGATCCTTGACTTTGAATCCTACCTCAATTACAAGTTGTGTGTTTCTGGACCAATCATTTAATCTCCCTCAGCCTCAATTTCCTCATCTGTAAAATAAAGATAATAATAGCATCTGCTTCAACATTGTTGTGAAAATCAAATGCATTAACACATGTAAAGTGCTTTTATTTTTTTATCTGAACTGATCACTTTTTTATGAATTTTTAAATCACATCTTTTTTATTTTTCTGAGAAGATCAGGTTGTTTGGTGGTACAATAGTGTTTTTTTTTTCCCCCAGCAGAACAGTTGAGAACCCTGATTGGCATTATCTTTTTCTTCTTAGCCTCATGTGTTGTTTTGGATATTTTGCTTGAGAAGACACTTTTTACATTTTCATTCTAGAGTTTGAATTTTTTTTAAATTTTTTTTCTCTATAATGAGTATAGTTATTAGTTTTTTTTAATTGACAATTTTATTTCATTTTCTAGTTATATACTGGAATTATAATTGTTGAAACATCTCGTGCTATACCAAGATAAGGTCAAAATAGGTTTATCATTTATATATAAGGGTGATGTTATAAACAAACTAGGAAAACAAGGAATAGTTTACTTGTCAGATCTGTGGAGAAGGGAGAAATTTATGACCAAACAAGAAATAGAGAACATTATGAAATACAAAATAGATAGTTTTGATTTAATTAAATTAAACAGGGTTTGCATAAACAAAACCAATGCAACCAAGGTTAGATGGGATGCAGAAAGCTGGGAAACAATTTTTACAGCTAATGTTTCTGATAAAGATCTCATTTCTATAATATATAGAGAACTGAGTCAAATTTATAAGAATACAAGTCATTCCCCAAAGGATAAATGATCAAAGGATATGAATAATTTTAAGATGAAAAAATTAAAGGCATCTATAGCCATAAGAAAAAAAATTGTAACTCAGTATTGATTAGGGAAATACAAATTAAAACAACTCTGAGGTAGCACCTCATATCTCTCAGACTGACTAAAATGACAAGAAAAGGTAATAATAAATGTTGTAAGGGGTGTGAGAAAACTGGACTCTAATACATTGTTAGTAGAGTTGTGAACTGATCCAACTATTCTGGAGAGCAATTTGGTTCTCAAAGGGCTATCAAACTGTGTACATCCTTTCATCCAGCAATGCCACCATTGGATCTGTATCTCAAAGAGATCATAAAATAAGGAAAAGGATCCACATGTGCAAAAATGTTTGTTGCAGTTATTTTTGTGGAGGCAAAGAATTAGAAAATGAATGGATACCCATCATTTGGAAAATAGCTAAATAAGTTATAGAGTGAAATGAGCAAAATCAGGAAAACAGACACAGCAATAACAATATTATATGATGATTAACTGTGATAGACTTAACTCTTCTTAGCAATTCAGTGTGCCAATGCAATTTCAGAAAACTTTGGATGGAAAATGCCCTCTACATCTAGAGAGAATTATAGAGACTGAATATGGATGGAAACATACTGTTTTCACTTTTTTCTTCTTTTTTTTCTTTCTCATGCTTTTTTCCCTTTTGTTCTGATCTTTTCCCCAAACATGACTCATATGGAATTATCTAAAAAATGAATATACATGTATAGTTTTTTAAAAATCCAAAAAATTGACAATTTTATTCCATTTTCTGGTTATATATTGCAATTACATTCCCCACAAATATTCCAGGGAAACTTTATTTCCAATTTTATTTTATTTATTTTGTTGAGGTGTGAAGTTTTTTCACAGGCTAACTTGGTATTCCATCTATCTGCTGCTGATATGAAACATTATTATATGATATGTCTTGCTGAATTTTCTTGATGTGCTTTGGGTTCTGAATACTTGTTTTATGCAAAATTTTTGCTATGTCAACACAGAAATTATTAATAATTTTTATAAGTTTGACTTTTAATGTCTGCTGCTTTGCTATTGTATGAGTAGTGGTTTGGTATTTATACTTAGTATATTAATTATATTATCATTGGCTTGCAATATAGCAAGCAATTTTATCTCTCAAGTTAATATTTGAAATATTGATAATGTCACAAGATCAATCTCAAAATTTGAGAGTTAAAGTAACAGAATTGGAATAGAAATAATTGACAATATAAGGCTAAAATACATAGTTAGAACTTTCAATAAGGAGGTAGAGTTTTAAACCTTGAAATTAAGAGACTTACAAATTAGCTGATCTATTGAAAGTTAACCCATACAAAGCTGTGGAGAGATTAGACAATATGCCCATTTATAAAATAACACTAGAGACTGCAGGAGTTCCTAATAAGGCTACTCACTAAAACCCTTTCTGAGTTTGTGGAACATTCTAATGATCAAGAAATGATGAAAACTTATTTTAACAGGTAGTGAACAAAACCAACAAAGTATGAGTGATGTTTTCCATGAAGAATTTATGTTTAACACACTTAATTGTGCTAAACAAAAACCAACTTCTTGTCTAGAATTGCCCCAAAGATATTCCTAATGTAAAGTTGCAATCCATAGAACACAAGAATACTGATAGCCAACCTGACTCTATCTTAAGTTTAGGTGAAGAGAAGCAAATATATAATAATACTGATCATCAGTCCAAATTATCTACTATCATAAACATAAGAGCAGAGAAGTCAGCAAATGACTTGGGTAATAGACCCAAAAAATTAGTTACTAGATTAATAAAGATGAGATTAAAAGGAAAATCATTAACTGTAGAATCTATGCAGCAATTTCTCTGATAAACATCTCATTTGTAAGAAGAAGAGCAATTACCTAAATAAAATATGGCTAAAAGATATGATCAGATAGTTCTCAAGGGAAGAAATCCACGCAATTTGTAGCCATATTAAAAAAAAAAAGCTCCAAATCACCATCAAATAGAGAAATGAAATTTCTCAGAATTTCTGAGATTCTGTCTCATATTCATCAGAGCACCAAAAAAGGGAGAGAAAAGGAAAATGTTAAATGTTAGAGGGTATGAGAAAATAGGCACATCTATACAATATTAGTAGACCTTTAAATGGATATAACAATTCTAGAAAGCAGTTTGGTTTTATATATAAATACTTACTAAAAAGTGAGTGCCATTTGCCTCAGCTATAACACTTGAGATTAAAAAAACAGGAAAAGGTACTTTTTGTACCAAATATACTCATAGGAGCTTTATTTGTGATAGTAAAAATTGGAAACAGCAAGATATGTATCAAGTGATAAAAGATTGAGCAAATTTATATATGTGAAAGCAATAGAGAACTATTTTAATGTAAAGAAATAATGAAAAAGAGATGATTTTGAAAAGATGCAAAAAAATATAACTGATGCAGAATGAAGTGAGAACCAGAAACACAATATATACAATAATATAAATATTATAAAACTACAATTTTGAGAACTGTGATAAACTAAAGAAAAATTACATGAACAAACCAGAACAATTTATAGGATAATACTGTAAAAGCAAACAACTTTGAAAGCTATAAGTCATGATCAACATAATGATCATTCATGACTCCTGACAACTGACAATGAAATATGCCAACTATTACAAATAACTAATGGATTTAATATGTAGTATGAGACATCCATACACAAACCTACATATATATGTATGTATATGTAATATATATGTGTACATATATATATTTTAATTTTAAAATTTCTTATTCAGGACCTAAGCATCAAAAAATATTACTTTTATTTAAATATATATATTGTATATAATATATAAATATATATGTAAATTAAATATACAGAAGAACACAAAAAATTGTATATGAAATTGTGATCTCCATGTTATACAATATACTTAAAAATTACATGATAGATTTTACAAATCTCTTTTTTTAAAAAATTTAATAGTATTTCATTTTCTCCCAACTACACATCAAGATAATTTAGCATTCATTTTTACAAGAGTTTGAGTTCCAAATTTCTCTTAATGGAAAAAATGGAAAAATGTGGTGTATTACAGAAGTGAAATATTGCATGAACTTTAAGATGAAGTCACTGTATTTTAATTTTACTTAACTTTTACTTTGATGCAAGAGTGAAGAATAATCTGCTAGTATTTGTAACATAAATATGAAATACATCAATGAAATTGAAATTTTTTAGAATAGTTACATGCTTATCTAGATTACAATACTAGATATTGACCAAATGTTTATCTTGTTATAATTGAATGTTTTTTGCTACACATGATAATTACTGCATGTTTCAGTATGCTTTGTTTTATTATGTTCATTTATTTATGTACATGTGTTGTGTGTAATAGAATTATAAATATTTTCCAATTGTTTTGCTATTTTGTATTTGCATATATGCTATGATTAATGTGTCTATTTTATAGACCTGTTGATATTAATATTATCATAGTCATCTAACTTTGCTTTGTCAGTCTTGCTTAGCTTTATTGCTTTGCTATTTATGATTATTCCCTTTGCCAAGAAATATTTATTAAAGTGCTTATTACATGCTAGAAACTGTGCTAAATGTTGAACTTAGTTAGACATTGAAGACACCAAGGTCATTTACTGAATCTTGAGTTATCACCAGATATTTTGACTCTGTCCAATGCGCTACAATGTTGTCTGTAGAAGAGAGTGATACTGATGTCTTGGTGCAACTCTGCTTCATTTAAATCCAATTTATGCATGAATCAAAAAAAAAAAAAAGACAAGTACTTCTAAAATGTATATATGCTATATGTCCTATATGTAACTTAGGCATCTTGTCACTGAATTGTCTTATTATAGTAATGTTTTTCATAGTGCCATGGCTATGTCAAATAATATTAATAAACATGTTTTCTTGATTTTTCAAAGGTTTTCTAGGTTGTTCACCTGGCATGCCAGGAAAATCACCCTTATTAAAACACAAAGTGTTAGTGTTATATTTATGCCGTATGGTTATTGTTTCCAAACAAATCATTCCCCAGCTTATTTTTGCAAGAGAATGCAAATTTCTGGCATTGCTGAAGAATGTAGTTCTGTTTAAAGAGGCTCAGAGTCCCCAAATGTACAGCAATGGATATTTGATTTGAAAAACCCAAAGTAAAGTAAATTAAATTCTAGAAGTTAAGTATTGGTATACTTGACTGGAACTGATTCATGGAAAATTTGGGGGAAAGAAAAGAAAGAGAAACAGAGTTCAAAGAGTGCCAGAAATATTCTCCCTCCTGAGAGAAGAATGAGTAGACTGATTTCCTCCCCAGCACCTATATCTAATGGGCCCATGTGAACCAATGACTACAGAACCACAGCTTGTAGTAGGGAAATAGTATCACAGACTATAATTCATTGGGAGAACCTGTCATAAATGCCATTCCTTCTCCATCTTTTGTAGCCAAACCAAGAAAAAGATACCAATGAACTTTATCTCTTCAGTATCCCAAGTAGGAAGTCCTCTCTGTTTCCTATAGTCAAAAGAATCACTGATTTGTTGTATATATTGTTTTTGGCTGATCAATTTCTCTCCTCTCCATTCTGTTTATCCTCCCATTTTTAAATTCTAATTCATCCTTCTTGGTATATATACAATTATTTTTAGTACAATAGCCTTGACTCTGTGATAGAGCATACATAAGTTTCATTCTACTGGAGGATAAAGCACATTCATAGATAAGTATATATTAGATATTACAAATATATAGAAATTTAGACTTAAATATAATGTGATTTTTTTATTTTTAAAATGTTTATGATTTTTAGACAAGATACAATTAGGCAAGGTACATTAATAAATTTAAAAACCCGAAATACTGAATCAACAAATTTAAAAATAAATGTCTTTAAGGTCTTTAATCAGGCTTACAACTCTTGTAATTACTGGGTCTATGAGAAAACTGAATTTGACATAAATTTTTTAGAAATATAATTACAAAAGCAGTAGTAAAGATGTCAGAGCAGGTATGAAAGACAGTTCAAGTTAACTATAATCCTAAATATGTAACCCCAATGCTTTACAATTACATCCTCAGACTGAATTTTTGGCATCTCAGATGTACTGTTCTTGGAGAAAGCTTTTTGGAGCTGAAACTCTGGTATTCAGAACAATAATAAAAAGAAAAAAAAAAGTTGCCTTTCTCCCAGTTTCAAAAAGATTATTTAAAGAGATGTCCATGATTCTTAAGAAGTTGGACTAATTTATTAGACCTTTTCCTATGATTGTGATACTTCATTTTCCCTTTGTCCTCTTCTTTCTATAGGCTACGGAAAACTCCTGCATTTATTGTTAAAGGCTGACTTCTGCTTAATGCCATAACCATCCAGAATATCCTAGAATTTCTAGGATATAATTTTTTAAAATTTACTTTTGAGAGGCAGAAGTGTGTTGTAATGGTTCTGAAAGTATGCTCCCCAAACCCCAAGGCCCTTTCAGGGGGTCTTTGAATTTTATAATACTATTAAGATGATTTAATTCCAAATATGGTCAATATGGTCCATATAAACAAAAGGTCTTTGGGAAAGGGAGTCTTAAATAATCTTTAAAAGTTTAGAAGGTTCATAAAACCAAAGACTTGGATGCAGATCATCCCTCTGATTCATACAGACTATGTGACCATTAAAATTAATTTAATTTTCCAATGTTTTATACAGCTCTTTAAATTAATAAAGTATAGATCTATTATCAATCAAGGACACTTCCCAAGCAGGATAAAATGCTAATACAAATATAGGCCCGAGTCTGGTTCCCAACATTTAAAAAGCTAAGGAATTTTTCTTTGTCTGTCTTGCTTCTTTATTTTTTTTTTCCTATGATATAGTCATTGAACTCAAAGTCAATCCTGAGACCATTACTATAAAACAATTAAAAAGTATTGGGATATATCATCACTCATGATTTACTTTTACAACTTAAATTCTTTGCAACAGTGATTCTTCTGTGTGGGTGCCTCCATCTTCAGTGGTCAGAATATTTGCCAAACACTTTTTTCATATTTGTGAAATTTTAGGAGTGTCACAGGAGACATGAGAAAATTTTTGTAACCATAAGGCCTATATAAACCCAAGATAATTATTTCTCCACATCATCTTGCACAGTGTCTTGAATGTAATCACTTAAATGTTTTTGGATAAATCAAGATGGATCTTAGGTCGATATCCCAAAGAGATCAAAGAAAAAAGAAAAGGACCTACATATACAAAAAAGTTATGTGGCAAAGATTGTAAATTAGAAGGATGCCCATCAGTTAGGGAATGACTGAACAATTGTGGCATATAATTGTGATGGCATACTATTGTGCTCTAAGAAATGACAAGCAGAATGGTTTCAAAAAAGTTTAGGAAGATTTGCATGAACTGATGTGGAATAAAGTAGCAGGACCAGTAGAATTGTACACAGGAACAACAATGATATTCAATGATCAACTGTAAATGACTTAGTTTTTCTGAGCAATACAATCATCCAAAACAATTCTGAAAAACTATATTAAAAGGTTTGTTTTCTTAGGAAGTGTGGAGGCAAAGAAAGGAAGGAGAGAATCTGAGACTCAAATTTTAAAAAAAATTAATGTTAATCATATATTGAATTGCTTGCTGTTTAGGAGTTGGGGGGAAGGGAGGGAGAAAAATTTGGAACACAAGGTTTTGCAAGAATGTTGAAAACTATCCTTGTATATATTTTGATAATAAAAAAGCCATTAAAAATTAATGTTAAAAAAATTTTTTTTATGAAGCAACTAGGTAGCATAGTGTATATAGCACCAATTCTGGAGTCAGGAGGACCTGAGTTCAAATATGGTCTTAAAGGCTTGACATTAGCTGTGTGACTCTGGGTAAGTCACTTAATCCCAGTTGCCTCAGTACTCTTCTCTCCCAATTTTTCTTTTGTTTGTAATTGAAAAAAATAATAATTAAAAATCCAATTTGCACTTTCTTAATTTGAACACTTCTTATTTTGACAACTGCCTTTTGTAGTGCAGAAAAAAAATAAAGCCTACAAGATGGTTCCCATCTATGTTTCCAGTCTTATTTCATGTTACTCTCCTGAATCAAGTCTCAGTTGTATTCAAAGTACCTGGCTAGCTCTTTCCCATATCTTCTTCCATCTTCCAGCTCTGTGTTTTTGTGCTCACTATTTCTCTAGTTACCTCTGACTCTTGGAATCTTCACATTTTTTGAGGTCCTCATGCTTTCTTCTTGGATCAGATTAATAAAACAAATTTCATATCTGATATTGATAAAATTATATGTGGATTAGCTTTTCAGATGTAAAAAATCTGAAAAAATCCTGAGACTGTATGGAGGTTGAGTCGCACATTGGTAGAAATCAACAGACTCCATTTTCCTGTATTTTAGAGGCAAATAAGTATAGTTCCATGGAATTTCCTAGAGAAAATGTAAACAATGAAAAATCACTTTTCAGTTCTAGTTTCTGATTCTGATTGATATGTTATGACAGGACTTGAACTTGAAATTCTTTTGTGTGGCTGGTGAAATGTCAGGCCTACTCATATTCTTCAACATGAAAAAAAAGAAGATCAAGCTTGTTTCAGGTCCCATGAATATATAAAAATGGATGATCAAAGATACTATAATTCTATGGTCTCATCTTTCAGGACATTGGAATGGTATATATTGCAATACATCATTTAATAAGATGAATCCTCTTTTTAAAAAATGTTAATAAGTAGGCAATTTAATTTAATTTAAGCAGACCTTCCCCCTCCTTCTTCCCTCACTACCATTCTCTTTTTCTGTATCATCCTAATCCCTTTCCCACTCCTTTCTCATCTTTGAGGAGGATGCAATTAAGAATTGCCCCAAATTGTGGCTCATTGTTTCAATGTACAAGTTTATCCTTGTACACTGAAAGTACATTGAAAGTACATTGAAGAACAGTAATGGGTAGTGAGAGTAAAGGCAGGGAAAGGATTTGAGCTGGGAAGTCTGTTTTATAAAGGGCAGCTCAGCATGCAAAGTGGGCAACATCATTATAAGAAAGAGCCCACGTACTTTCTCAAAGGGAAATGAGATTGAATCAGAACTATGATAAATTCCAAAGGCAATTTTAAAAGTAAGAGTCTAAAGTTTATGTCATGTTCAAGGCAGAAAATTCCTTAATTTTGAAAAGCAAGTTACTGGGGAAAGAGCATTGACTTTGGATTCAGAGGTCCCAGTTTCGAATCCTATCTTTCATGCTTTTCTATTTTTGGATTTGTCACTTAATCTCATTTGTTCTGGAGTTATTTTTCTATATAATGAAGGGATTAAATGAGATGATCTCTGAGGTCCCTTCCTAGTATTCAATCTATAGTCCTATAATCATATATGGAGACAAAGTCTAAGGAGTATGTGCCTATTTTTAAGGAGGCAGCATAGTGCGAGGTGGAAAATACCACATGGGAAGTAGGAAGACAACCTGGGCTCAAATGTGACCTCTAACAATAACTGAGCAAGTTATAATTTCTCTGTACTTAGTTTCTTCCTATGTGAAATGAAGATCATAATCCTTATGGTAACTGCCTCATAGGATTTGTTGTAAGGATCAGAGAAGGTATATGAAGTATTTTTCCAACCTTAGGGTACATTATGAGTAAGGGGTGAAGTCAATTATAAAAAATAAAGTAGATCATTTTGATTACATGAAATTGGAATATTTCTACATGCAAAATTAATGCATCATGGCTAGACAGATCAATAGATTAGAATAGAAGCAACTAAATGGGGAAGATAAATTTTTTTAAAAATCAATTTCTTGTATCTAGAATACAAGATGTATAAGCAATTAAAATTTACGTATGTTTGTATATAGAAATGTATATACAAGAAGAATTTTAGATAGTTTTATGTAAATATAAATATTTATCATGTCAATATTATACAAATACATACAAACATATACATTTATATTAAAATATACCTAAAATATATAGAAATGTAAAAATGTATATATAAATATATATTATATCATTATATCATATTAGAAAACTAGGTGGCATAATGGATAGAGTGCCAGGCCTTAAGTCAGGGAGACTCATCTTCCTGAGTTCAAATCGGCAATAGACACTTGCTATGTTCTGGGCAAATTACTTAACTTTATTTGCTTCATTTTCTCATCTGTAAAATAAGCTGGAGAAGTGGCAAACCACTCTAGTATCTTTGCCAAGAAAACACTAAATGGGTTCACCAAGAGTCAAACACAATGTGTGTGTTTTAGTTGTGTTTGACTTTTGGTGAACCCAATTGTGTGTGTGTGTGTATGTGTGTGTGTGTATATACATATACATATATATATATATATATATATATATTTATAATATATATTGTATCTCAATACATAACTATCAAAGATATGAACAAATAGTTCTTAAAAGAATTTTAAAAGTGTTAATAATCATATGAAAGAATACCCCAAATTATTAATCAGGAAAATCAAAATCAAAATCATCCTGAACTTTCTCATTTTATAACAAGAAAATTTACAAATATGCCAAAAGATGGAACTAATGTTGGAGGCTTTATAGGTACATATAACAGCTGAGTCAAAAATCAGTACAACAATTTTGGAAAACAATTTAGAATTATGCAAACAGAGAGATTAAAAAAGTCCATTCTTGCCTTAGAATACTGATATATACCCTTAGTAGGTCATTGACAAAAGAAAGTCCTTCTAAATATAAAAATTTTTATAGCAACACTTTTTGATGTAACAAAAAAGTGTAAGAACTGCAAAGCAAATATAAATCTATTGGGGAATGGGCAGAAAGGGGATATTCAAGTAGTACAGAGAAAAGAAGACATATAAAAAAGGTATTACAAAGGTAGAATCAATTGAACTTAGTAACTCTTTGAGCATATCAGGTGAGAGAAAAGTCAGAGATAATTCCAAGGTTTCAAACATAAGAGAGTAGGGGAAATAGAATAGGGAAATAGTAGGAGATTGAAATAATGGACTCAAAAGGAAGATAAGGTTTATCGGAAAATATTGTACAGTCTTTTAACAAATTGTGATACACAAATGTAATGAAATATTACTGTTATGAGAAATGAAAAATATGGGGAATATAGATGTAGGGATAAATTTATATGAACCGATACAGAGAAGAGTAAACGAAATTAAGAAAATAATATACACAGTGAAAATATATGAATATAAATAACTAACCAAATGATAGTGAATATTATAAAATAATAAAGGAATAAACAAAACCCCCAAAATGAAATATAGTAAGAAACCTTACTCAATTTCTTTGCAGAGGTATGAGGTACATGAGTATAGTATTTTTAGATTTTTTTTTTGATATATTGATCATTTTTTGTTGATTGTTTTTCTTTTCTTCATTTCCTTTTTATTTTAAAGATTATTTGTGATTGTATGGAATGATTCTCTGTAAGGGAGGAGGTAGGAATACAGGACAAAATTTAGGCCAATCTAAGTGTCAATAAAACTTTTAAAAAAAATACTATGTAAATTCCAACAACATGTTATTACATTGTGCTTGGCTCTGCTTTTCAGGCTTTGCTAAATTGCTTTGAGCTGAAGAACTTCTACTATTCCTTTGGGCAATCATGGCATAACTAACCACAATATTGTTTTATCAAGCCTAGAAGGGAAATATACTTTGGTCTGTTCTTTTGGCTATATCTTTGGTGTCAGATGTGCTATTCCAAATTCCACTGCTGTTCTCTCTCTAGAGGGAAGAAAGAGTTCTCTTACTTAAATGATAGATAGCTGAGCCTGGGGTGTATATATATGGTCCTGTGCCTGTTGACAGACAAATTCAATGGAATCTGAGAAAAGTTGTGTGACTTAGAGAAATTCTCTAGCCACAACAAGGTTTGCATGATTGGCTGGTGATAGTGGTAAGGAACCTGGGTAGTGGTATTCTGTTTTCTAAGTCTGCCTGGGAATTTCATTACCTTACCACATATAGTGGAAAAATGGAACTAGTAGATAAATAGCTCCTTCTTTATTAGGCTCTGGCTTAATTTTATCTTTTATTGGAAAGGTTGCAGAATTTTGCCCTTTTTTAGAGGCCTATCTCTCTCCTTGGTTCCAAGAGCTTTTGCCACCAGTCCTTTGCCTCTTCAGCTTCAGCTTCTATCTAGCACAAAAATGGAAAATGGAATGAATCTATCTTTTCCCCCAAGAACTTCTAGTAGGCTTATGTGTCTGGCCTTGAGAGCTTCTTGCTTATATGCTGCACACTGAGTACACACCAATCATTATATCACTGGGAAGCCATTATTTGTTGTAGGATTAAATCAATTCTAAACTAGATTTAACCATTGTCTCCTCAATTTCACTTAGTACCTTGTTTCAAGTTCTGGTCCATAACATCTCCTTGTAGGATCAGATCAATCATACAGAACCATGCTAAATTAGATAATTATTGTCTCTATCAATTTCACTGTCTTAGTACCTTATAAGAATCTTAACAATCATCTGCCAGTAATTGTGTGATACATAATTGGATTCTCCTTTATTGTTTTCTATGAAAGTATGATTTTAGGTTGTTTCATTTATCAAATTGGAGGAGGATTTATAGTCACAACATCTCAAATAGTAGCCTTAAAGGTCTGGCCCTGACATTTCCTAGTGCTTGGGCAAATTCCTCTTCTATAAAATGAAGAAACTGTATTAACTATTCTTTAAAATAATTTTTTTCTATATTATTCTCCTTATTCTGATTATTTTATTCCGCTTTTATTATATACACATTATATTATATATATTATATGTAGTATATATACATATATATACATATGTACACATATAAATCCTGAATATTTTCAAAAATAGAGAACATACAAAGCAGAACAGAAGAAGAATGGTCCTAATTTCTTATAACACAATAATGTTTCATCATATTGATTTGTCCAAAAAAAAGTTTCTATAGTAGAAATCCAATAAAAGGTTTTGTGGGTTACAATCATAGATACAAGCTTTTATAGTTTAAATTTGGACTAACCAATAGTGTATTTTACCTTTAGAATGGGAATGTCATTTTTTCCTAATGCCAAATTTTTGAAGAACAAATTAGTATTGTTGGTGCATAGGATGGCTGTAGTATACTCCTCTTTTGTTGTTGCTGAATTATTCTAGTATGTGACTCTGTGCCCCCATTTGACTGCCATTTCCTTCTCCAGCTCATTTTGCAGATCAGGAAATCAAGGCAAACAGGAGAAAGTAACTTGTCCAGGATCATGCAGCTTATAAGTATCTGAGGCTGGATTTGAACTCAGATCTTCTTGACTCCAAGACTGGCACTCTATTAGTATACTGTGCTGCCCCAGGATGATTTATACCAATGATATGGCTCCTTGGAAGCATTAAAGAAATTATCTTACGATACAAAATATAGGATCTGTTCAAGGCTTTAAAAAAGAAATTTAGAAGAAAGATTTTAATTTTTGATAGTTAAAGCAATGTGTTTATTTTGATTGGACAAAATTCCTCATTGTTCAATAATTTGAAGATACAATTGGGGTTAAGTGACTTGCCCAGGGTCACATAGCTAGGACTAGGTTAAGTATAGGAGGCCAAATTTGAACTCAGGTCTTCTTAAATTCAGGGCTGGTATTCTATTTACTGCTCCACTTAACTGTCCCTTTTATTTTTTTTCTTTCTTTTTTTTTTTTTTTTTTTTAAGTTGCTAGTTGCTAAACAGTCTGCCTCACTAATCTGCCTCTGGGGAGAACCTATCCTAATGGGTGGCAAAGAAGACAAGAATCAGCAAAGGAAGCTAAAAAAGAGTCATTAATGGGGAATTAGGGAATATCAACAAAGTCAAAGATGGAGCTGGAAAATATTTAGGAATAGTGGTTGTGGAGCTGTGAACTAGTTGGAATTATGCCCAAGAGCTATAAAATTATGTATACTCTTTGACCCAGCAATACTACTATATAGATCTGTATCCCAAAGTGATCAAAGAAAAGGAAAACATTTAAAAAATAATAGCAACTCTTTTTGTGATAACAAAGAATTGGAAATTGAGGGGATGCCCATTAGTTGGGGAATGACTAACCAAATTGTGGTATATGATGATGATGTAATAATATTATGCTACAAGAGATGATGAACTTGATGGTTTCAAAAAAAGCCTGAGAAAACTTACATGAACTTATAAAAAATGAAGTGAGAAGTATCAAGAGAACATTGTAGACATTTACAGCAGTACTGTAAGGATGAAAAACTATCAAAGATTTCGTTTCTCTTATGAACACAATGATCCAAGACAATTCCATCCTATCTTTATCCATCTCTGGAGAGAGAATGGATGAACTTGGCAGGTCAAAGTATACTTTTTAAAACCTTTTTTTTTTTTGTAGTTTCATTTCAGTTGGTTAATATGGACATATGTTTTGCATGATCTCACATCTATAATCAAATTCAAATTGCTTGCTTTTTCAAGAAGAAGGGAAGGTCAGGAAGGAGGGAAAGAATTTGGAACTCAGAATTTTAAAAATTGATTGTTAAAATTTTTTGATATGAGTTTGGAAACATTTAATGAAATAAATAAGTTTTAAAAAGAGAAATACTATTAATCTATCAAAAATCTTAGAGGAGAATGAGGACTGAAAAAAATTGGTTACCAGGAAGTTATTAATAACTTTAGAAAGCAGGTGTTAGAAGAGAGATGGGTCCAAAACCAGATTGCAAGGAGTAGATTGATTAGTAAGGAAATGGATCAAATGATTTTTTTCTTTCTTCTTTTTTATTAATTACATTTTTATTGAATTTTTTTATTTTTAAAACTTATGCAAGGATAATTTTTCAACATTGACCCTTGAAAAATCTTGTGTTCCAATTTTCCCCTTTCTTCCTCCCACCTCTTCTCCTAGATGGCATGTAATCCAAATATATATTAAACATGGTAAAAATATATGTTAAACCCCATCTAGTCACATATAATTTATACAACTATCTTGCTGCACAAGAAAAATCAGATCAAAAAGTAAAAAATAAAATTGTGAAAGAAAATAAAATTCAAGCAAACCACAACAAAAAGAGTGAAAAAAAGTGTGATTCACCCTCAGTTCCCATAGTTCTCTCTCTGGGTATAGATGGCTTTCATCATCACAAGATCATTGGAACTGACCTGAATTATCTCACTGTTGGAAAGAGTCATGTCCTAGATGATTTTTTTCAAGAACTTTAGCAGTGAGGGGGAAGAAGGAAGTAGAACAGTTGCTAGATGGAATAAAAGGACCCAGGAAAGTCATTTGTGAAATTAGGGAGACATGTTTTTAAGCAGATGAAAAGGAGCCAGTATAGAGGAAAAGATTGAAGATACAAGAGAGAAAATATCAATCAATTATTTGATCAATCAAAAAGTCTTTACTGAGTGGTTACTATATGCTAGATGGTGTGCTAAATGCTGGGAATGTAAAGGAAGGCAAAAGTCCCTTCCTTCAAGAAACTCATATTCTAATGGGAAGTCAATGTGTAAATAAATAGCTAGATACAAAACAAAATACATCCAGAATAAATGGGGAGTTGTCTCAGAGGAGACAGCTAGGTAGCATAATGGATAACCAGAGAAATAAAAAGGCAGAAGCGAATAAGGATTCCAGGTAAATTTACTGAGGTGGAAGATGGAGTTCCGTAGGAGAGTAATAGTAACTAGGCCAACGTTAGTGGATTGTGGCAACCATAGAGCAATGAAAAACTTAAAAAGGCTAGAAAGTAGAAGACATAATTTAAAAAGCCTTAATTAGCAAAGAAGGACCTTAACAAAATTCTGAAGGTAATAGGGAATCAGTAAAGCTTATTTAGTGTGGGTGGGGACGAGTAATATTAGGAAAATTACTTAACAGTTGAATGAATAATGGATTGGAGAGGAAAGTTTTGAGGGGGGAAGATGAGTTAAAAAAAAAAAGTCTACTGAAATAGTCTAAGATGTGATGAATGTATGGACCAGAATGATGGTTATGTGAATGGATTAAGGGGAGATAGATGAGAGATATTGCAAAAATGGAGATAACAAGAATTGACAACAGATTGCATACGTGGATTGGAATTGAAGAATTGTGGTACACTTGAAAATACTAGGGAAAGTTCAAGAAGGGGAAAATAGAGGGGAATTGAAATGAAATGAGTTCCAGGTTAAGAACAAAGAATAAACTATTACAGTATTCAGAATGATTGGAAGAGGTCACTTAATTCCAAATGTAAGACATAATTGGTAATTTTGGAGAAAGTATCAGAGTGATATCTAAGACAGATTGCTGCTTCTCATAGGAACAAGTGCCCCCTCCCCAGGTTATGCTCCCTACCTCTAATCTCACCACACAGCAAACTCAAACCTTGATTGACACCATCTCCTTCAGTCTCCTCTTTACCCTGACTGATACCAAATTCCTCCCAATGTCTTTCTTTATAGAAGGCTGAAATGTGATTGCTCAGCCCTCTCCACTCTGCATCCGCTGCTTTGTCTGGTTTCAACTACACAGAGCAAGATACTCCTCTAGATAGCTCCTGCTTCCCCCCATTCTCACAGCCTTTAGGTATGTTGTCTCACTCTATCCCTGCTTCATTAATTGCTTGTGAGCTCCTTGAAGGCAGGGAGTATCTTTCTTTTAATTAATTATGGTCCTTTTGTTTAGCTCAGTGCTGGTCCCATAGTAGGTACTTAACACATGTTTATTGCATTGAATTGTATTATCAGAATGATGAAAAGTAATTGAAGGACTCAGTGAAGAGATGTATGTTGACCATTATCAGGATAGTAGGATGAAGTAAGGATTTATTTTATTGTGAATTATGGGAAAAAATATCACTAGACTGGTGAGTATGTTTCTGGTACTCTGAGTGATTCAATGAAGACCAAAGAATCATGATATTTCTTTTGTAATTTATCACCTATCTGTACTACAGAAGATTATAGGATTACAGATTTAAAGTTAGAAAGAACCTCAGAGATAATCTGCCCAAGCCACCATTTTACAGGTGAGAAAACAAAGACCCAGAAAGGGGGTTTCGGAGGTTCCAAGATTTCAGGATAGTAAAACTGCAAAGACGGGATTTGAATCGAAGTCAGAGGATTCCAAATGTTTTACAATATGCATTGCTGAAAACATATTGTAGGAAGAAATCAGAAATCCTGCTAAGATACTAGATTCAAATACTTTCAAGGATAGAAAAAAGAATTCAGGATTCTAAAATGAAAATTAAACTTGATAAATCTGAAAAGCAAAATAAGCTCCTCTCCTCCAACAAAGGCAAACAGATATGTTCAACATGTTTTCAAATGAATTCATCCTATTGAGTAGCTATAAACATAAGATTATTTTTATATATTAAAGTATTTTTGAATATTATATTTTTCTTCCCTCCTCCACCAACCCAAGAATAGTTCAGTGATTATGGAATGTATTTTATTTATTGCATGGATTTCACAGATCTCACTCTAAACTGAATGAATAGAACTTCACAAATTTATTATAATAAGATTCTAGCCACAAAGAACTCTTTTCAGGTACCAGTCTATGTTATAAATAAATGTTAATACTTTTTACAATTGGGATTTCAGAGATAAACTTTGCTTAATAATGTTTTTATTATATTTCACAGGATGATCTCATCTGTATGGTAGACCATATGACTTGTTCATGTAATATGACTTAAGGGATATCTAAAAGCATGTTTGTTTCAAGATATCTTCCCATACAAGTTTCTAATTTCCACTATTAAACATTTTGTGTTATTAAAATGCATTATGAAAGACATATCTTTTGTTTTTGTTATACTTATTTCTAAATATATATCTTTGCTCATGAAAACCATGCCTTGTAATAGAGGGAAAAAAAAGGAAATAAGGTAATTTACTAAAACCAATCAAAGCAAACCTGAACCAAGTTTGACAGTATATGCAAAATGCAATTTGTGCAATGTACACCCCCATCTCTGAAAAGAATGGAGGAAGTTACCCTCAAGAATTATTTATTATGTATCAGCTAGATGGTATAAGGGATAGAGCACTAAGCCTAGAGCCAGAAAGACTTGAAATCAAATCCAGCCAAGAATATCCCATGGACAGTATTGGTGTAATATAGTCCATGGGGTCATGAAGAACCAGAATAACAAAACAAATGAGTTAGTATTACAGATTAATTTGATTATTTTATTGTAATTATCATCTAACAAGGTACTAAATGAATGATATACAACAAGATATACAAGGAAAAGAGAGAGTGTGAGGCAGCTGTTTAGCACAGTGGACAGAGCAGTGGACCCAGATTCAAGACGACTTGAATTCAAATACTTTCTCAGACACTTATTTGCGATGTGATGCTAGACAAATCACTTTAATCTTTATTTGCCTCAGTTTTCTCAGTTGTAAAATGGGAACAATAATAGTACCTTCCCCTTAGGATGGTTGTGAGGTTCAAATGAGATGATATATATTTTTTTAAGTGCTTAGCACAGTACATGATACATAGTAGATACTATATGAATGTTAACTCCCTTCCTTTCCTTTTATAGGGAGGAACTGGAGGAAAATGATTTTTAAAATTAATTTAAAAAACAAATTAGCTACAGTAGAATGGGGATGAAGTTCAAAACTGAACTTTGCCTATTTTATAATTTTGCCCAAGGTGAAGAGGAAATAGAAGTTTTTCTTTCTTTGAAAAAAGAGTGAAAGCATTTTGGATACTTTAGCTGTTTATAATATTTTGTTTTGATAGCAAGACATCTGAGAAAGGAAAAAAAGAACCAATCCATGGCATGTATAAAATGCTGGTTTTTTAGTTGATTAGATCTTTATGTACCTGGCTCTTTGCAAATACTCATCAATAATGGTAATATGTATGTTATGAGTATATATATGTACATAAATATTTGTGCACATATAATACAAGTATGTCTATATAAATATATATGTGTCTGTATGTTCATCTCTATTAATCTATATTTGTATTTATCTTCTGGTACACTTATTTTGGTTTCCACCATCGTTAGACATTAATAGTTCTTTTCTGTTGGGAAAGGAACAAACATTTATGAAGCTCTTATTATATGCAAGAACTATGCAAAGCATTTTAGAAATATTTTATTGTGTTCTAAAAACAACCTTGTAGAGTAGTGTATTATTATCTCCCATTTTACATTTGAGGAAACTAAGATAGAGAGAGTAACTCACCTATGGTCATACAACTATATGTGTCCCAGTCAAGTTTGAACTCAAATCTTCTTAACTCTAGGCTCAGAACATATGCTTTGCATGACCTAGCTGCCTTCTTTCTCCTATATTTACGACTACTTGACTTTTTGGTTTTCCTTTTCTTTTTAAATTTTATTTATTATTATTTGGCCAATAACTCACATAGTGAGAGAAACTGGTAAAGAGAAGCAGGGTTACCTGGAAACTTTCATTTGTTGCTCTAGGAAACTTAACTTTTACAGCTCATTTGGCAGCTTCTTTTTCTCTGGCTTCCCTAACTGTACTAAGCTTGAGGCCCATATTTATTGCTCCCACCCTGCCCAAGACATGGGATTTCATCCACTGAGCCTAACCATGAAGGAGAGATAGCAGAACTCTCTCTGCAGTTACTTCTGAAATGGAATATTTCATAGCCAATCAGAGACAGGACTTGAAGCCAGGTGATTGAGTCTCTCTATCCATGATGCCATTCTGCTTCAATGGGATGACTATAGGAAGAGTAAAGGGAGAGATCAAGAGAACCACCAGGAACAAGAAGAAGCCCAGATTGGACAAAAATATTGAAGAAAGAGGAGTAGTGATTTACAGCAAAGCAGGACAGGTAGAGATTGTGTTAGAAATTTCATTGTGAAATGTTCTGTATTGTACTGTTTAGCAGTGACAAGGAAATAAAGGAATATTTGGAATAATTCCTAAAAGTGTTTGAGTAATATTTGGCAGATGTGATTGCTGAACTAATTACTGATGTTTTAAAAATAAAAATTTGAGTGAATGGAAGAGGCATTACAGATAAGGAGAAAGGCAAATATTGATTCAGTTTTCAAAAATTAGAAGTGAGTAGTGTCTAAATTACAGGACAGCGAGTTTGACTAGCTTTCCTGGCAAAATTAAAAATTCCATACCACTTTCTCAAGGGTAGAGTGGTAAAGAAAAGGAAGCCTTTAGAAAGGAAGCAAAATTTGTTAAAACCAGATTGACTTCATCAAGAATAAGTTATGCCAGGCTCCATTTCTGTTCATGATAGACTGGAAGATTAGGGGAATACCACAGGCAGAGTACATGTAGATTTAAGCAAAGTATTTGACAAAAGCTCCTATGCTATATTTATAAGACAAATAGAGAGGCAGCAAGATGTATTTTTGTTAGATGGTAAGTATAGTTAAGTGGTAAATTCCACTCAGGGGGAGGTCTCTAGAGAGTTGTCCAGAGAATTGTTTTTGGCCCTGTTGTTGTTTAGTTTTGTTGTATCTGACTCTTGATGAACCCTTTTGGGGTTTGTTTTTTTTTTTTTTTTTGGCAATAATACTGAAGAGATTTGCTGTTTTTCTTTCTAGCTCATTCACATAGCTAGTAAGTATCTAAGGCAGGATTTGAACTCAGATTTTTCTGACTCCAGGCCCACCACTCTGCCCACTGCACCATCTTGCTGGCCTTGTTTCAGCCTCTTGGAAGTCCATTTCTACCTCCAAAGGCTAGAATGAAAGAATGGAAGAATGAAAGCTTGTCAAATTTGCAACTAACATGAAACCAGAGGGAAAGTTAATAGGATTGAATAAGGATCTTAAAAGATCTTGTCATGATAGAATGAAAAGATGAATTTCTAAGAAGGTAATGCTTAATAACAATAAATATAAATAACTGGAAGTGTTTAAAAACCCAGCATCACAAGAACTGAATGGGTGAGTTATGACTACACAATAGTTCCTATGAAAAACATCTGTAGGCTATACTTTTGTGGGCTATAATGTAAGCTCAATATGCATCAATAGTTTGGCTTGAACCAAATAGCTAATGCATTGAGAGGCCTCTATTCTGCTGCTGGCATTTCTCCTAGAGTTGTTGGGCAGCAAATACCATATTGACTGTTCTGTGGCCATACTAACTCTCAGGTAGATAACCTTCTTTCAGGTGTAGGATCAGCCTAGTAAGGAGGACTCTGGTAATAATCTTGCTACCAATGACTAAAAGAGAGGTATCCCCTCACACACACACATGCTCATGATTGTCACAGGACACTCTATTTTCCTTACCTTTATAGAGATGAACAATGAAGACATCCTTGAACTCATGGGACATAATCTCTTGCCATATAATCTGGACAATTTCAGTCAGTTCTTGCAATGGATCCTCCACCTTGTAAATCTAAGCTGTAATAGAATAAGCACCAGGTGCTTTGCCACACAAAAGTAGCCTCTAATGGCATTCAAAAATCTCTCCTTCAGTTGGAATTTCAACTAGGGAGTGATTGATTTCAACTTGAGGTAAAGGGTCAATATTTTACCATTGATTAATGATGGTCTATTGAAAACACTATGGAACTGTTCAGCCCTTCTCTCTAGGATCATGTCCTTATTTTTAATTAATGTAGCTTTATCAGCACTGAGTAGTTGAGATATACCATAGGCTAAAGACCTAAGGTCCATAGCCTTCTGTACATCACAAAAGAGCTTTGGACTGTTACTATTGGCATAAAACTGAATTTAATCTGCCTTTTTACTGAGCCAAGAATCCTATAAGTTTTCATTGTACTTTACTTTTGATGGAATTGAATGCTACCTTCTTAGAGATGGATGAACTTTACTATTGTTACACCCTGTGGAGTTCTTATTTTTTCATTGAGCAGCTTCTGAATTTCCCCATCATTTTCATGAAATTAATCTTGATATTTATGAGTGTTCTGACCCAGATGAGAAAGTGCAGTGCTGTATACCAACTCTCTAAAAGCTGTCCACTCCTTTTATGCTCCACTGTTGCCAACTGTGTGTTGGCTCAACTTACCCTGCAAGTTAGCAACAAACTGTTCACTCTCAGAGAAACACTCTAATCTGTTGACAGTAATTCTGGTAGTCTTTTTTGCCTTGAGACTGCTGCTTTTGTTGAATGTTAATATTTAGCTTGGAGAGGATAACTCCATGATCAGTCCAGCACTCTGCACCACACATTGCCTTTATCACTCTCACATTCTATCTGTCTCTTCTTCTTACAGTTACATAGTCTATTAAATAAAACATCAATAGAAATTCTAGGAGCAGAACAGAGATCTTTAGACAACATTTGTTGATCTGTAGGGGTTATGGAAAATTATATCAAAATTTGGTTGCCCAGAGAAGTTCATCAATATAGTAGGTCAATTTCTTGAGGGCATGCTTGCCTGGGTTCTGGACAATGGACAATACTCTCAATCTTTCTCAATCACCAATGGAAACAAGGCTGTATGCTTGCTCTTGTGCTTTTTGGCATGGTGTTTTTTTGTTTGTTTTTGTTTGGTTTGTTTTTAGCTCTGTGGTCAAATGTCTTCAATGAGGACAAACATGGTATCAAAGTCAACTGATGGAAAAATCTTCAACTTGAAAAGGCTACAAGACAAAACTAAAGTAAAGGGAGTATTGATGCATCATTTTTTTTGTTTTGTTTTGTTTTTGTTTTCAGGTGATTGGGCATTCAATGCAGCCTTTGAAGCTGAGATGTAACAAAATATGGATTGACACTCAGCTTTTTATGCTAATTTTGGACTAACAATTTGTAAAGGGCAAAACTCTGGTGACATATACTTGAAACAAGGTATTAAATCAATGGAATTAAGATAATGATTCTCTAGTTTACATGTACTTAGTACTTAATATAGTTCTACAAGATTGATTGACACCTATTCTACAAGATTGACACCTATGATGATGTACTTATAGTAGAGTATATAAGAGCCAACAAGGACTGGGAGAGAGACATTCCATCTCCCACCATTGTGGTGGTTGGCCCGTCCTCCTTCATTTCTCCACTGAGACCAAGACCCATCTGAAGGCCAGGAGAAAGCTAGCTGAGCACCAGGCGAAGGAGACAGACTATGAAAGAGACAATAAAGACTTTTGGACTTTATCCCTGGCTATTCTCATGGTGATTATTCTGCTGAAAACAAGGCTGGTCCCGAGACCTCCAGAGAATTAACCAGAACATTACAACAATTAACAAGAAAACAAAAGTATTTCAATAGCCAGCACTATGCCATCCATATATGGAATCATTGGTTACAGCAAATGGAAAGGCTTTGAAAGCTGTGGATAAATTCACTTATCTTGGCAGTATACTTTTTAGAGATGTATGCTTTGAAAATGAGGTTGAAATGCATTGTTAGTGTTAGCTCAGTATTTGGAAGGCTCTGATGGAAAGTGTGGGAGAGGATAGGTATTAGGCTATCAAATTGTAAGCCAAAAATCTACTGAACCATTGTGCTGAGCTCATTGCTGTATACCTATGAAACCTGGGACAATATACTAGCATCATGACAGGAAACTGAATTGTTTCCATTTGAATTGTCTTAGGAAGATCACCCATCAGGATAAGATACCAGACATTACAGGCCCTTTTTGAACTAAACTGCCAAGCATTCCAACTCTACTACAGAATGCAGAACTCCACTGGGCTGGGCTCATTGTTTGAATGCCAAATACTTTTGCCAAAAAGACTATTTTATGGAGAACTCAACAGGATCAATGTTCACAAGGTGGTCAGAAAAAGCAATATAAGAATACTCTCAAGATCTCTCTTAAAAACTTTAAAATTATTCATACCCTATATCAAGATAAGTGATTTAGACATAAAAGGTGATACTGTAAGCAACTTAAAAGAGAAAGGAATAGTCAGATCTTTGGAGAAGAGAGGAACTAGGGAAGAACTAGACAACATTATGAAATATAAATTGGATAATTTTAATTTCATTAAATTAAAAAGGTTTTACACAAACAAAACTAATGCAGCCAAGTTAAAAAGGGAAGCAGGAAGCTGGGGAACAATTTTTACAACCAGTTTTTCTGATAAAGGCTCATTTTTAAAATATATAGAGAAGTGGGTCAATTTTATAACAATACAAGTTATTCCCCAGTTGATAAATGGTCAAAGGCTATAAACAGATAGTCTTCAGAAGAAGAAATTACAGTCTTCCATAGCCATATGAAAATGCTCCAAATCACTATTGATCAGAGAAATGCAAATTAAAATAACTCTAAGGTACCACATAACACCTATCAAATTGTCTAAGATGACAGGAAAAGATAATGATAAATGTTGGAGGGAGTGTGGGCAAAGTGAGACACTAATGCATTTCTGGTAGAGTTGCAAACTGATCCAACCATTCCGGAGAATAATTTGGAACTATGCCCAAAGGGTTATGAAACTGTGCATACTCTTTTATCCAGTAGTGCCACTACTGAGCCTGTATCCCAGAGATCATAAAAGAGAGGAAAGGATCCACATGTCCAAAAATGTTTTTAGCATCACTTTCTGGGATAGCAAAGAATTGGGAAATGAGTGGATGCCCATCAATTGAGGAATGGCTGAATAAGTTATGAGATATGAATGTAATAGAATATTTTTTTTCTGAGAAATGATGAGCAGTCTGGTTTCAGAAAAGTCAGGAAAGATTTACATTAACTAATGCTGAGTGAAGTGAGCAGAACCAGAAAAATATTTTACACAGTAACAGCAAGATTATGTGACAATCAGCTATGATAGACTTGGCTCTTCTTTTTTATTAAAGCTTTTTATTTTTCAAAACATATGCATGGACAATTCTTTAACATTAGCCCTTGCAAAACCTGTATTCCAAATTCTCCCCCTTCCACCATGCCCTCCCCTAGATGGCAAAGTAGTCCAATATATATTAAATATAATAGAAGTATATGTTAAATCCAACATATGCATATATATTTATAAAATTATTGTGCTGCATCAGAAAAATCACATAAACCAGTAAAAAAAGAGAAGCAAAATAAAATGCAAGCAAACAACAATAAAAAGAGTGAAAATGCTATGTTGTAAACTCCACTCAGTTCCCACAGTCTTTTCTCTGGGAAGCTCTTATGGCTCCCTTCATCACTGAACAATTGAAACTGGTTTGAATCATTTTTCCATGTCCATCAGATTTGCTCATCATATAATCTTGTTGTTGCCATAATCTCCTGGTTCTGCTTATTTTACTTAGCATCAGTTCATGTGAGTCTCTCCAGGTCTCTTTGGTGATTGTTTCTTACAGAACAATATTCTATAATATTTATGTACCACAATTTATTCAGCCATTCTCCAATTGATGGGCATCCACTCAATTTCCAGTTTCTGGCCACTGCAAACAGGGCTGCTACAAACATTTTTTGCACATAGATCCCTTTCCCTCCTTTAAGATCTCTTTGGGATATAAGCCCAATAGAAACACTGCTGGATCAAAGGGTATGCACAGTTTGATAACTTTTTAAGCATAGTTCCAAATTGCTCTCCAGAATGGTTCCAATGGATCCATTCACGGTTCCCCAACAATGTATTAGTTAGACTTGGCTCTTTTTAGCAACAAATTGATCCAAGATAATTCCAATAGACTTTTGATGGAAAGTGCCATCTGCATCCAGAGAGAGAACCATAGAGATGGAATGTAGATGGAAGCATACTATTTTTACCTTTATTTTTATTTGCTTTTTCTTTCCCATAGTTTTTCTTTTTTCTTTTTCTTTTTATTTCATGATATGATTAATTTGGAAATATATTTACAATGATTGTACATGTATAAACTATATCAGATTGTCTGATGTCTTGGGGAGGGGGGAGATAAGAGAGGAAGGGAGGGAAAAAATTGGAACTCAAAATCTTACAAAAATAAATGTTGAAAACTATCTTTACATGTAATTGGAAAAAATAAAATACTTTTGAGTTATAAAAAAGAACTTTAGGATTGATTGTATGACATGAGACACACTGGCACAGGACCTACCCAACATGGCATGCCCTTATCAGAGAAGGTGTTATAGTCTATGAACAAAACAGAATTGAATTAGCTCGGAACAAATGCAAGATGAACAAAGTTAAAGAATCCACCCCGAATGTTCATAGAAACTATTTATGTTTGACCTGTGGCAGAGTATTCCAAGCTTGTATTGCTTTGATCAGCCACAGTTGGATACACTAACTTGACTTTAACATGTCATATTAGTTCTCTTTGAGAAGGAAGGACAACAAATAACTAACCAACCAAATATTGAGAAGCATTTGGGAGTTTTTTGAAGAAGATTATTCTGCTGCACTCTGCCATGTTCAGACCACATCTAGAGTATTTCAGGAATCAGTTTTTAGAAAGAACAAAGGCAAATGGAAGCACATCTGGAAGTGAACATCTAGGGTGGTTAGAAAACTCATGATAATGCCATGTGAGTATTGGCTGAAAGAACCTGGGATTTTTAACTTTGAAACATAGTTGGAACTAGGGAAGGGTGACCAACTTTTCCTAGTTGATTCAGTGCTTTTTCCATCCTCAAGTTACCTTATATTTACATATGTGAGGACATGTTAAATATATCCAAATAGAATGTATGTTTCTTGAGGACAGAGACTCTTGTCTTTATATTAATAATACCCACCACAGTGTCCTATTCTTAGTAGGTGTTTAATTGATGATTGTAAAATTATGCCCCAGGAGCCTTACCATTCCTATTTAGCTTATCCTGCTGGAGAAAGAAGCAGTGACTTCATTCTATTAATGTTTTCTTCTTCTACAGCTTAGAAACCTTGTGATTTCCTAGGGAGCACTTCCTTTCCCTGGTGGTCACACTCCAAATGAATCTATCTTTCCCCCCTTCCTGCCACTGTCCAAGTACAATGATCACTAGTTATAGCCCTGCCTGGGGAAAAGAAAACTTAAGGTAGGAATGGGGATGGGGTAGGGGAGATGGTACCAATCTTCAAATTTTTCAATGGCTACCAAATAGAAAAGCAGTTAATTTTTTCTACTTGTCTCTAGAGGGCAAAATAAAGATCTGTGGGCAGAAGGAGCAAAGAGAAAAAGTTAGGCTTGATATAATGAAAAAGTTGCTCTTATAGAGAGCTGTCCAAAGGTTGAATGGGTTGCTTTGGGAGGAGGTAGTTTCTACTTCCCTAAGTTCAGGGAGTGGGTGACCACTTGATTATGTTAGTATTGGGAAGGAAGCATGAATTAAAACAGATGGAGTCTCAGGTGACCATCAACTATAATATTTTAGTTTAGTTATTTTTCTCTCATTTCAGGAAAGAGTGGAAGGAGGTATACATCAAACAGGAGAACATCTTTGCATTTTATGGAAGATCCTGAGGAAATCTTTTTTTTTTTTTTTAGATACTAATTGCTTTTTATATTGTATACTTTTAATGAGAATTTATTGAATGGCTGGCTCAAGGGATATGCATTCTGTAGTCAAATTACTTTTTCAATTTGTAATATTATAAAGTTGGTATTAGTCATTAAAGAACAAGTTTTCTCTGGGGTGTGTTGAATAATTGGTTTTCTTGTCAATGAACAAAATAACCATAAGATACAAATCATTATGTATCACAAAATCTGTTCTTGAAAATGAGATATTTTCTTCAAGTTTAGATGCAAATTCCTTGCCTTTTAAATAGGTTTATTCATCAGCAAAAAAGTCCAGTCATTAGAAGTACAATTAATTTTTAAGCATCTAATTATATAGTTATGTGGTAATACCACAAAAATTTTGATTATATAAAATTCACAAGGCTTGCAAAAAGTATAAGAGCACATCCTTGGTAGACTGATTTGTATTTTTCCCCTCCCCTACAAGGAGAGAAAAGAAACATTGTTAGAGGAAGGAAATCTTCTGCAGCTGTTTTAAGAGTGTGTTTTATTATCCAGGGACTTTAATTAGAACCCCGATTGGAAATGGGAATTATGTATTACCCTTCACAGAGGCGGGTAACCTTGTAAAATATGCTTTGTTGAGCAGGTTTTGGATAATGTCCTCTCTGCTTTCTTTCTTTTTCTTTTCTTTTCCTTTTTAAGTCAAAGTATCTATTACTTTTCAGAACAGTAATCTGTAAATGTAAGATTCAGAGGACATTTTAACCTTTAAGGTGAATCTGGCTTCAGTAGAAATTATTTTGCTTTCTGGTTAAATTAAAAACAATGGGAATCTTTGTAATGAAGAACCCAAAGAACTATTATGAAGCTTGCTACAAATACTGAATTTGTACTGATGATAGGAATGAAAAATTAGCATTGTTATTTTCATAATGAATCACATAATATAATGAAAAGATCAATGGAGAAGAAGAGTAAGGCATGAATTTGAGTCAAAGTTCTGATGCTAATTAGATCACTCAATTTTTAAATTTTCAATTTACTTATTTTTAATATGGGGATGAAAAACAGTGGAATTTAGTAAATAAAGAGTCAGCATTGGAATGAGGAAGACCTGAATTCAAGGTTTTTTTTCCCAGCTCTGTGTCAATGGTCTAGCTGCTTAGCCACTCAAGACTCTAGGTAAACCTCTGAGATTGTTGCAGATTAGCTGACAATATGCATCAGTGAAGAGAATTTTCACACAAGAAGTTTCCCAGACCAATAACGTCACAAATCCGGGTCAACCGCTTCCCTCCTTCCCACCAAAATAATAGAAAAAATATTCTTTCACCACCTATCTCAGAAAACTCTGATAAAGAAAATATTCTGATCTATGACATCAGGGGAAGATTTAGTAGAGTGGTAGGAAGCAGTATGGCTTACTTTTCACTCCACAAAACTTCTCTAAACATACTTAGAAAACACACAAAACAAATGCAAAAAAAAAGTCATTTGTGTAATCCATGTTGTCAGAGGGAGACAGAAGAGATATCTGTAGACCCTGGGCTAAGAAAATGCCTTTCAAGAAGCATTCTAGTGCTCAGCCAGGGTAAGAAAAGATCCCAAACTAGCAGACCCACATGGGGCATTATAGTAAGGACAGATGCCAACTGATAGCTTTGTCACTCACTATCCAGTTCCAAGTCAAAGATCCAAGGAGATTTATGGAATAGCATCATTGTGATGCTTGGGGGTAAGTAGGCTCTGCGTAGTATATTAAGAAAGGAAGTTCAGAAGCCAGCTGCAGTCTTGATAGTATAGTCCAGTAGTATCTGCACAGGTGCAGACTAGAGCCTCATTTGTTTCAAGAATATCCATTTTATTTCAAGAAATCTTAAAAAAAAAATCAAAATACACACACACACACACACACACACACACACAAATACCAAAAAAAAAAATTTTTTTTTTGCATTGGCCAAAAGTGGAAATCTGAGGTAGTGCTCACAAATTTGGAAAAAGATGAGAAAATTGTGATATATAAATGTGATGGTATATTTTTGAGCTAAACTCTAATCAGCAAAATGACCACTCATGATTCCAGAGGACTAATGATGAAACATTATGCATTTTTTGGTGGGAGGGAAGACATGGCCAATGTGGTCATTTGTTAGGATGGACCATATATATTTGTACAGAATTTCATTTTTCTTGTGTGCTCAAGTGTATGTATGTATGGGGATGGTATTTGAAGTGGGAGGTGAAGAGGCAGATTTTGTCTGATTAAAACAAATTATTTTTTAAATAAAAGGTATTGTATCAGAGCTTCTTGATGTCCTTTGTCTCTCTCTCTGTGTCTTTTTGTCTCTCTGTTTGTTTTTTCCTACCTCCCCCACTCTACCCCTGTAAGTGAGCACATATGTGTATAACTCTTTGTCAGTCTGATAAAGTATATGGCTTTCTTCTCAGAAAATCATTTTTATATGCATTGTATAAGATACATAGGATTATAAAGGAAACACTTATATGAAAACAAAGACTCATTTTTTCTCTTCAAGTCCATGACCCCTTGAAATCTGTCCACAAATCCTTAAGACTTATGTAGATTTGTGTTAAGAACTCTTGCATTATTTAACTGAGATCTATCACTTATCATTATTATAGAATCATAAAATCATAGATATTGAATTGGAAGGAAGCTTAGAGGTCATATAGCTCAGTCATCTCATTTGAAGAAACTGAGACAGATTTGCCAAAAGTCATACAAGTATTAAGTGACAGAATTTGAATATAAACCTAGTTATCTGATTCCAAGCACAGGACTCTGCTGTGCTCTCTTTGTGGCATCAGTGACATGGGTATTCCATTCCATTTCTATCAATATCATGAACTATAGTCCACCCATGCCTTTTAATGCTGGGTGACCGCTCATAAATCCTCGGCAGAGGATCTTCTGATATTCTATTAAATTCATGTTCCACCACTTGCCCAGCCATTCCACAATTGATGGGCCTTCTTTTTGGTCTCCTGACATTGTATAGATATCAATAGTAGAAGAACTTGGCCATTTCTTTCTCTGTAAGATTGACCCACTTATTCTGGTTATATATCTTTCTGGTGACATTTTTTGTAAAATTTTCCGTGTGTAATTCTTCATAATATTTTGCAGTCTTCTCTATTCCCTCCCTCTTATAACAGTATTGAAAACATTGATATTTTAAAAATGGAACTTTGTTTCAGGGAGAAGCTTTTTTTTTTTTTTTTAGTTATCAAAAATGATAAACACAATAGGATCTCCTAGTCTATACATCTGTCAATTATTTGACTATAAATATACACATTTAAATGTAGGAGTCTCTATAGTCTCCTAAAAGACAAAATACATGAAAGCTTGTTTGTTTTCATACTTGATGAGTATGTAGAGGATTTGTATAAAAGATTTTGTGGAGATGGAAAGTAATTATGTGGGTCACTCAACCTTTTGGGGATAATGTAAAGGTCCATGTCTCTCATTTCCAAAACACTTGGTATCTCCTTCTTCAGAAAGGTACTTAAATGCTCTCCAAGTCTACTTAACTTTGACCAGATGCTTCTTTCTTTTTTTTTTCCCTTTACTATTATTTCTTCTTCCTCAGCAGTATATGTGTTATGTTCTGTTAGGTTGTCACTCTCATTGCTAGAGAAAAATATTTATTATAAGAATCTTTACTTATCTTTCCATTTTCTCTGTGTTTATAGGCTTTTTGCTTTCATTTTAAAATGTTTTCAGGATGATCTACTTAAACTGGATCTCTTACCAAACTTTCTATAACTTGTTTTTTTCTCCATTGATTCTTGCTGTCTTATAAGGTGATATTGTTTTTACTTTTCTAATATCCTCAATCTATAAGATTTTACAACTTAAATTGGTTTTGCTTTTAGCTGTCATGTATACTTATTTGAGAAGGAGAACAAGTTGTTTCTGGCTGAGCTTGTTTCCAAAATCTTTTGGTTACTTTATTTTGACAACTGATTTTTATTTCTTAAACTTCCTTAGAAAATGATGGCAGTCTATAACAATATTGATTCTTTTGTCTATTTCCCCTTATTTTTCTTTTGTATCACTAGTTTGTTTAAATAGGTAATAAGACCTGCTTCAATTTCACACTTTATCTTCTTATTCATTTTATTCTTGTTTATCTGATATGATTTTGATCTTTGCTATAATAAGTCAATGATCTGACTCCAGAGGTAGATGTTTTAGAAACGATTCCCACATCAGTTTTTTCTTATTTCTTAAAAAATAATCAGTTCTATTTTTTCTGATGATATTAAAGGATTGCCATGTTGAAGAAAATATTGAAGCTTTAACCTAGTACACAAATATTTGGACTTTTAAATTTCTTATTCCTGAACCATAACATTTTCACTGTTTTTCTCATGTCTCTATTTTTATTGAAATCAAAATTTTATTGAAATGTGAAGGGTCTTATCAAGATCCTCATATAATTTCTCTATTTCCTTATCCTCCACAGAAACTCTAATTGTCTCCATGGAAGTAATTTTATAAGTGTTTATTATGCAAACACTGCAGCACATGATGACCAAGCATTCTATGAAATGGAGTTTTTTATTGCCTTTGATTCATGATAGAAACAAATGCTGCTAACTCTTTTATTTGCCTCTCCAAGGCCATTCTTCCAATTAGCTGTAGCTTCCTTTTGTCTTCTTGTTTCATTTAGAGAGAATGTGTCAATATTAATATGATTCAGCTCCTTTAGTGCTTTCTGTGCTCACTAGTCATTGGGCATAGGTCACAGATCTTACATTCTAAGGATAAATAGCTAAGCTAATATTAGTATGAGATGGACACAAACAAAAGTGATTCTAGATGACTCGTTCTTTTTTTTCTAACATTTTGTCATCAAAACTGCAGAAGCAGGAAGCATAAGATTGAATTTCATTTTGTATATCTCTTTGTTCCATGGCTTGATATGGCTAATGAAGCCATTGTCATATAACCAGCAATTAACACATTTTATGGCAATTAGAACACGTCATAATTGATGACTCATGTTAAAAAAAGTCATTCAGAAAATCAGTGGCAGAATTAAACTTTCTAGTCAGTTATTTAACATTACTCAATAGATATTTATTATGAATGCAGCATTGTTATATACCATGGAGGGAAAAAAAGGCACAGATACTTAGGTTATACAAGGCAATCCATGATTAAGTGACAAGATAATTTGTATGTACAATAAATATTATGGAGCTTCAGGAGTCAGCAAAATCAATAAAAATTAAAATTGCAAGTGAAGACTTTATGGAAGAAAAAGTATAGAACTGAGAATTGCAAGAAGTGGGTGCTAATCATGGCTCTACCAATAATCAACTAATTAACTAAACAAATTATTTATTTTCTTCGTCTATGAAATGAGAGACTTACACTAGATGTAGCCTAAATTCTCTTTCTAGTCCTAATCTCCCAGCAATGCATAAATTAAATTTGATTTATGCCTAATAGAATAGATTAGAATCAGATAGTTGGAGGAACAAACATAAATGAAAGCTTAGAGGTGGGAATTAATACAGTTTAAGAAAATTTTGAAGATACAATTAGCTAGAGTATAGGAGTCAGATAAATGAGCCATGCTATACAAGATTAGACAGAATGGAAATTCTATTAGTAGTTGATAATTGTAAAAACAAAAGTGGTCATAGATTATTATTATTGAGTTGTTTTTCAGTCATGTCCTACTCTCTATGGCTTTTCAGGATCTTGGCAAAAAGAAAGATAACAAAGATATCTTTGGAGATAACAATCTCTGTAATACTGACTTAAATTGTCATGAGGTTCAAATAAGATAATGTGTGTGAAGCACTTTAAAAATTTTAAGACATTATTAATATCAGCTCTTGACATTCTGCCCTCCTCAATTTCCCCTCCTTTCATAACTACCTGGTAAAAGCCTAAAAATCACATGTAATAATCATTCCTTTGTCTCTTTCTAGAGGTGTGGGAGGGCAGTTATGGGTGTGGATAGTGCATATTCTGGGTTTTGTTTAATTGCCTTTTGAGATTTCTTTTTTATTATTTGTAGTAAGAGATGAATCACTAGGTAGAGAAGAGAAGAGAAAAATATTCTAAAATGATTTATAAGATAAAGTATTTTTAAAAATTCTCTTCTCAAAGGTACTAAAGTATTCTGAAAAATGCTTTCAGAAACAATGCAATAATGTTATATTTATACCATCAAATGTACAGTAACTCTTGCTACTCTTGAAGCTTAAAAAAAAAAAATGTTTAATGTTTTTAAAAAATCACCTCCTCAATAAGCCTCCATTGATTTCCTCAGCCTGAAGTGATCTCTTTCTTTCCTGAGTTTTGTTATGGTTTATCCTTACTTCTTTTATGGCATTTCATTATAATTTAAAAAAATTCTTATGAATTAGAAAGTCACCAACAGACATGAATATTTCCATGTATAAAAAACCCTAGAAAGTAGAGATTATATAAGAAAATGTAAATCTACTACATAACTTAATTTTAATGTAATTAATAATATATAATTGATGGAATTGATATTAATATAATCAATATAATTTTGGTAAGAATACAATTAATATATAAATATAATTTTTATGTCAAATTCGATGTTAGTACCAACATTGCCCTGCTCATGTGTCCCCTTCCTAACTTTCTTCTGCCTTTTTTGTAAGATATTTTAAAATATTTTATTTTTAATCTTTTCTTTCCCCCATTTTTTGGGGGGGAGGTTATCACTATCTCTGCACTAGAATCAGACAGGGGACTCAATGGATAGAGTGCTATTCTGACTATAGAAAGGCCTGAGTTCAAATTAAGCCTTAGAAATTTACTAATTTTCTTATTTTGGGCAATTCACTTAATCTCTGTATGCCTTAGTTTCCTCATCTATAAACTAGGAATAATAATAACACCTCCCTCCCAGGGTTGTTGTAATGACAACTGTAAAGCACTTAGCACAATGTCTGGCACATAATAAATACTATAATTAGTAGTTATTATTATTAATCTGTTTGCCTTAGTTTCCTCAATTGTCAAATTATGTGGTGATCAATTATGATGGAAGTGGCTCTTTTCAACAGTGAGGGATTTCAGGCCAGTTTCAATTCAATCCAGTTTTTGTAATGGAAAGAGCCATCTGCACCCAGAGAGAGGACTGTGTGGAGTAAGTGTGGACCATAGCATAGTATATTCAATTTTTTTTGTTGTTTGCTTGCATTTTTTTTCACTTTTTTCCCCTTTTTGATTTGATTTTTCTTATGCACCATGATAATTGTGGAAATATGTATAGAAGAATTGTACATGTTTAACATATTGGATTGAAGAGGGGGTGGGAGGGAGGGAAAGAAAAAAAAATTGGAATATAAGGTTTCTCAAAAGTGAATGCTAAAAATTATTATGAAAGTAAACAGCTTTAATAAAAACAATTACTAATTGGATATATGAGTAAAAGGAAAGTTTATAATCAAATAAGAAATAGAGTAAATCATGTAAGAAAAATTATTATTACATAAAATTAAGAAGTTTTTTTTTTTTTAGCAATTCCAATAAAGCTAAGATTAAAAGGGGAAACAATAAACAGAAAAAAACTTCACAGAAAGTTTCTTTTCTAAGGTATATAAGGAACGGATCAAAACTTATAGGAATAAGAGCTACTCCCCAGTTGGTATAATTGGTAAATGGCATTAGGGGATGGTTTCAAGAGAAAACTAGACTATCTATAAGCAACTCCAACTTCCCTCCCAAAAAATAAAAATCAACCTTCTCTTCCAAATCACCAATAACTACAGAAATGAAAATTTAAGCAATTCTGAGGCTTTCACTCGCAAATTGGCAAAGATGACAAGGACAATGATATATGTTGGAGGGGATGTGATATAATAAAAACATCAATTTACTGCTAATTAATTTTGACATGGGTATAACAATTCTGGAAAATAATTTGAAATTATACAAGATCATGCAACAATTATACAACAACAAGGTCACTAAACTGTGTATGTTCTTTGACCCAGCTGGACTATTTATAGGCCAATACCCAAAGATTTAAAAAAAGACAAAAAAGTCTTATATCTTCAACAATATTTATAGTAATTCTTTTGCTGATGGCATTATAACCTGGAAACTAAGGGGATGACCATCAATCAAGAAAAACTTGAAGAAACTGTAATATACGAATGTGATACAATACTATTATGTTGTAAGAAATAAGAAAATAGATAATTTTTAAAAGAAATGAGAGACTTTAGGAACTGATGCAGAATAAAGTGAGCACAACTAGGAGAACAATTTACACTACAATATCAATATTTTTAAAAAAGAGAATTTAAAGACTTTTTTTTTAATGTATGGGCAACTAGGTGGCACAATGAATAAGAGCATTGAGATTGAAGTCAGGAGGATCTAAGTTCAAATCTGGTCTCAAAACTTATTTGCTGGGTGACCCTGGACAATTCATTTAATTCTGTTTGTTTCAGTTTCCTCATATGTAAAATGATCTGGAGAAAAAAAATGGAAAATTTTTCTATCTTTGCAAAAAACAAACAAACAACAAACTATTTTAATTCAGATAGGATTGAAATGATTGAACAACATTAACTATTGAAGAATGAAATGAAAAGCATTGGGGAACAATTAATAGAGTAATAACAGTATAAAGACAAATAGCTTTGAAATCAGAAAGAACTATGATCAATGTTATGATTAACAGAAGACGGATGATAAAACACATTATTTACCTCCTGACAGAGAGGTGATAAATTCAGGGTACAAAATGAAACTTACTATTTAGACACAATGAAGGAACCTATTTGCTTAACTATGCATATTTGTTACAAGGAATATGTTTTTCTATTGGGAAGAAGAGAAAATAGATTTCTGTTAATTTGAAAGAAAATTTCAATTTATTATTCATTTATTTGTAATGTTCTTTAAAAAAAATTGAGTTCTTCTTCCCTCCCACTACTCTCTCCCCCATACTGAAAAGGAAAGCAAACTGATGTCTATTATACCTGCAAAACATTTCCACAGTAGTCTTATCTCAAAAAAGCAATAAGAATGAAGAAAATTATACTTTAATTTGCACACAGAGTTGATCATTTCACTTCTGGAGGGAGAAAGCATTTTTTTTTCATTATGAGTCCTTTAGAATTATCTTGTGACATTGTATTGATCAGAGCAGTGAAGTCTTTCATAGTTGATCACATCATTACATTATTGCTGTTACTATGATTGATCTGCTCATTTCACTTTGCATCAGTTCCATATAGATCTTCCCATGTTTTTTCTGAAACCATTTGCCTTTTCATTTGTTATGGTGCAATAATACTCCATCAATTTGCCATTTTATTTCATCCTTTTAAGCATTTGTCATTTTTAATAGGTGTGAGGTGATAACACAGAGTTATTTTAATTTGAATTTCTCTAATCAATAGTGATTTAGAGCCTTCCTTATATGACTATAGGTAACTTTTTTCCTTCTGAAAACTGTCTATGCATATACTTATCAATTGGAGAATAGCTCTTATTTTTATAAACTTGATTCAGTTCTCTTTACGTTTGAGAAATGAGGCTTTTATTAAAGTAACTTGCTGTATTTTTAAAAATATTATCTATGGTATCTTTTAACAAAATGTATAATATTCCTGGGAGTTTCCTTTTGGGAATCTCTTTCAGAGAGTGATAAATGGATTTTTTTTTCAGTTTCTATTTTACCCTTTTGATCTAAGATATTAAAATTTCCTGAAATATTGATGTTTTGATTCTTTTTTTGATCATGGCTTTCAGGTAGTCCAATAATTATCTTTTCTCAATCTGTTTTCCAGTTAGTTGTTTTTTCCAACAAAATATTTCACATTATCATCTCTTTTTTGGTACTTTTGATGTTGTTTTGGGGTTTATGATTATACATTCACATTAAGTTTATTAATTATACATTTCTTTATGAATCATGTTGGGAGAAAAAAATAAGAACAAAAGGGGAAAAACACAAGAGAAAAATAAAACAGAAGAAAAAGAATTTAAAAAGTGAACATAGTATGTGTTGGTCTCCAAAGTGCTCTCTCTGGATGCAGATGGAATTTTCTATTCAAAGTTTATTGGAATTGCCTTGGATCACTGAATAGCTGAAAAGAATCGTGTTTGTCATAGTTGATCATCGCACAATCTTGCTGCTTGTTTTGTTCAGCATTAGTTCATGTAAATCTTTCCAGGCCTTTCTAAAATTAGCTTGCTCATCATTTTTTATGAAACAATTATATTCCATTACTTTCATATACCATAACTTATTCAACTATTCCCCAGCTGATGGACATCCCCTCAATTTCCAGTTCCTTTCCACTATAAAAAAAGCTGCTACAAATATTATTGCACATGTAGGTTCTTTTCCATTTTTTATGACTTTCTTGGGATACAGACCTAGTAGAGACAGTGCTGGATCAAAGGATGTGAACAGTTTTAAAGCCCTTTGGACATAGTTCCAAATTGTTCTCCAGAATGGTGAGTTCACAATTCCATCAACAGTGCATTAGTGTGTCAGTTTTCCCACACCCCTACCAACATTTATCGTTATCTTTTCTGTCATTTTAGCTAATCTGAGAGGTGTGAGTTGCTACCTCAGAGTTATTTTAATTCGTATATCTCTAATCAATAGTGAGTTAGAGCATTTTTTTATATGGCTGTAGATGGCTTTAATTTTTTCATCTTAAAACATTTTTGGAGGCTTACACAATTGTATCTGTTTTTACATTGTCTTTTACATTAATATCTTGGTATCCTTTACTGTAGAGGGCTGGAACTCTGCAGAAGTATATTTGAAACAAGGTGTTAACTCAGTGGAACTGATGAGATGATGGTTCTCTAGTTCACATATATACTTAGTACTTAGTATGATGATGTAATGGTTCTTTAGTTCAGTCATATTCAGTATGCTGTAATGATGTAATTGTACTAAGATATATGAGGGCTGAGAAGGACTGGAAAAGAGACATTCTATTTTTGACCATCCTCCTGGTGGCTCTCCTGCCTTCATCACTTCTCCACCTAAAGACCAAAACCCCTCCGAAGGACCTCCAGAAAGCTAGCCCAAATGTTACACTTTACCATTGTAGTAGCTTTTTATGGCCAAATTATTTTTTTGTTGTTTGTTAATTTGTAGAGTTTATTATTGTTTTTTACTTTGAACTTTATGTTATTGTTTGACTATGCTCCTCTTGGAGTGAGGAGGCACTATCTCAAATTTCATGCTTTTGTGTGTGTGTGCGGTTCTTTTCACAACTTTTAGTTTTTGATGTTTCCAAGGTGGTGTTACTGGGGAGAGAGATGATCATTTCTATCCTGATCTGAAGAGCCTTTGTTCTCTTGCAAGGATAAACAGTAACACTCCTTTGTCTTGGAACTGACTTCAGGGCTCCAGCTAGTGACTAACCATAAGTGCTTTTTTCCTTTTTGGAACTGTGACTCAAAAGTACTTATGGGCAATTGAGTTGCCAATTGGTGCCAGTTATACCCAGTACTAGCAAAGATCCCCTGTAATCTTTTTTTGAGCAGTTGTCTACATTATTGTACCATCACTGGGTTGAGAATTGCTGTTGTCACTGATGTTTCTATTGTAGCCACTTTTAAGGCCCACTGTTGATGCCTTTGCACTCTGGGCTCATCCCCACTCTGCAACATAGACCTTTTCTGCCATCCTTCCAAGTAGTTTTAGGCTGGAAAAACGTCTCACTGCAAACTTTTGTTGGCTCTGGTATTCCACATTTGATTTGAGATACTTTTAAAGTTGTTTGGGGGTTATATTAGGAGTTTGATTTGGTGGCTGTCTCTATTCTGCCATATTAGCCCTACTCCTTAAAAGCCCCCCAACAACCCTTTAATAAACAAAATATTTTCAAAGTAATGGAGAGAGACAGATATTAAATAGTAGTGGTAGTACTGATAATTAGAAAAGGACTCCTGCTGGACAGGGTAGGCCTGAAGTGTTTTGAAGGGGATTTTATAAAGGGAAAGTGAAGAGGACCATTTGTGCCTTTGTATGGAAGTAAGTGATTGCTGAAAGACTATTTTACAAATTGTTGATTCAACTTGGGATCCTTTATTTCAGCACAATGCACAATAGCACCTTGTAAACAATGTCTATGTATAATTGTAAGATATTCGTCTTCAAGTTAAATTGACTAATTCCTAAAGATGTGATTCGAAGAGAAAATGACACAAGGCCCATTTCAACTGCAAATGTGACATATTTAATATGACCAATTCCTTGGGATTAACTGTAAAAATTATGCGGGACAATGTGATCTAGGTATTTGGGGAATAGCTTCTGTCTAGAAATAGATACTATTTTAAATGAGCCAACATCAAACGAATGAGGTTTCCTTTAAGTCATTCTTCAGAAAGATTTCTCTTGAGATGAAATGCAGACGCTTCTTGGTGCATTTAGGTCAGACACTTTTTTCCTTACTAAAATGGTCTGGAGTCCTAGACTTTCATCAGTGACCTGTCCTAATTTGTCTGAACAAAGAACCAAACAATAGTTTTTAAGGCTTATAAATCTCAGTTTCCTTTACTCTGTAGGATTCCTTCATTAGCCCCAATCAAATCAATCCTAGATAGAGTATCAACAACCATTAGGCACTTGGCCTGTGCTTTATATGTTTATACTTTATCATGGCTAGTTGTGTTTTTTTGGGGAGGAGCTTCTAGACTTTTGACTTCAATGATATAGGAATCTCTTAATACAGAAATTCTTGTCAGTGCAGAATAGCAAATGCTTTCCTAGTCCTAAGAATATGAGGGTTATATTTTTCTACTCTTTATAAACTGATTTTTAAAAAAATCTTGTGTGGAGTTTTTAAATAATAGCCAAGAACAATATTCTTTCCTAGGATCAGAGCATTTTGGGCTTCATTTAATCCTTTCTTCCACAAATTTTATAATGCTTATAGTCTATACCACATCATTTAATTTAGCATTTAATAATATATTGTTAAATTGTTATTTACTGCATAATGATTTTAAATTTCTTAGTCTCATTTAATTGGTTGGCTCATCCTAACATCTCTTGCATTGTAGTAATTAATGTATAAGTCCTATTTATCCTATCATGATGGTGAACTTGTGAAGGACAGGGAGCATGAGAGAGAGAAAGAGAGAGAGAGAGAGAGAGAGAGAGAGAGAGAGAGAGAGAAGAGAGAGAGAGAGAGAGAGAGAGAGAGAGAGAGAGAGAGAGAGAGAGAGAGAGAGAGAGAGGAACTAGAACTACATCTCCCAAAGAACTAGAAAAGGAAGTTCTTGTCAACAAAGTTCTTGACACTGTCAAATGATTCAACATCAGAAACTAATATAATATATCAGTAAAAGTCACATTAAAGAGGCACTAACTTTCACTTTTCCTCTGTGCCTTAAGGATCATGAAAGTTTTCCTTCTGATTTGGAGCTAAAAGCTCCAAAGTATTGTCTTCCCCATTAGAATGTAAGCCCTTTAACAGCATGGACTGCCTTACCTTTATATGGTATCCCTAATGCTTTACACAGTGCTTTCCATATAATAAATGATTAATAAATGCTTTATATGTTCATTCATTTAATAAAGTAACAAATGACAAATAAAAGAAAAAAAATTATATATAAATGACCTCATCCAAATATCTCACTCATGAATGAAATTTGAGGTCCAGATAAGTTGTGATTAGAGTAAGGTCACACAGTAGGAGACAGTAGGAGAACTAGAACTTGAGTTTTAGATCTTTTGAATCCCAATCCAATGTTTTTATTGTTTTGTTTTTCTACTATATTATGATACTATTTATGTTAAAAATGATTACTTTAGGGATTGTTGTTGCTGCTCATACTTCCCTTTCAATTTTTTTTTTTTTTGGTGGGGGAGGAAGCAAAGTTAAATCACTTGCCCAGTGTCACTATTTAAGGCTGAATTTTAATTCAGGTCCCAGGACCAGAACTTTATACATTGGACCATTCATCCTTTGTTTTCAGAAGACCAATGACATCATGGGATAATGTCTTGATTTATGTGTGAATAAGATTCAGTGAGACAAAGTTTTGAAAAAAATCCTCAGCCTCAATTTCTCTTTCAAAGTCACCAAGTCCTGTGGCAAAGACAAAAATCAGGATGGCTAACAATCATCTTGATGACAGTGGAATCTTCAGTGTATTGATGAAACTCTTGTCACTCCAGAGGGTCTGCTTCTGTAGCCTTTATGGGTATTGGAAAAAATTGTTCTCATCTACCCATTCTGCCGAGGGAAACTTTCATATGCTTGAGGTAGACATTTCTCTACCTCTCTGATGATTTGTCAGTTACTTGCAATCTGGTTTAACCCACCTTCCAAGATGGTTTTACGGGGATGCACATGCTAAAGTTTTTTAGAGCCACAGGAAGCACCAGTGAATCTCCATTTTTGTATAATTGATCTAATGTTTTTCTTTTCTATAAGACACATAAGGGATCTAAGGAGGTCTCTTAATAGAATATTCAGAGATGTCTACTTAATAAAATCAAATCATTATAGGAAGAAAGATCATACATGACATGTCATACTCATATGAGTATGAGATATATACATCTCAACTTCAGCCCTCCAGAACATGACAATCAATGCAGAAAGTGCAGATTGTGAGAGAATGAAATAGGTATCTTAAATCTTTTCTCTCAATTAGATTCTTAATGACTCTTACATTGTAATATCATAGGATCTTAAAACTTTAAGGGTGTTTAAGAGATCACTTGGTTCAATTCCTCTTTTTATAAAACAAGAAACCTTGTTTTATATAAAAGTATTGCTTACTGACTTACCAACAAGTCTGCATTCTTTCAACAAACTTGTCTATCTGTGCATGGCAAGCTTAGTCTCAAAAAGTTTACTAAATACATATAGTATTTAGGCCAGGGATAAGATCTATGATCCCAAGCCTTTGTCCTTCAGGTTTGAGGGTTTTTTCCTGCCATTTTCTTCTACTTATCCATTTGCATGAAATAACAAAAGAATTTGGAATTAATGAAATGGAATCTGAAATGGAAATCCTAATCCAAATTTAGAAATTTGGACTAAGTGAAGTCTTTATCAGGATGCTAAATAAGTATGATTTAGCTATCAGAAAATAAATAAGATGATACTGATTATCTGACCCTGTCAGACAAAGATTCCTGAGAGAAACTCTTTGATAAATGCAGGGAAAAAGATTTAAGTGTGTGGATACTAGCTGCCCCCTGCCCAGAAAAAATAAATATGTATACAGCAGAGACTGAACACTATCCTTCTAGGAGTGATCCAGCTAGAAGGAAGGCACACAATAATGCCTCCAGAAGAAGTAGCCTTGAAGCATCAAAGTATAACTTGCTCTTACCCATGCATATCCCCTATATCTATATTTGCCCCTGTATCCTTATGTATATTTCTCTCCCTACATTTTTCCTATCATGGCATATGTATTTGTGGGAAAGTATGCCCCTTATGGGAGGGAAATGTTTTATTGCTAGTTTCTTATTACCCAATTTTATTAAATGGCTTTGATATTAATTAGTTATACTCTTCTGCTGACTAATAAAGATAAACATTTAGATGAATTCAAAAAGTATAATTTGTCTAAATCACTATTGATCAGAGAAATACAAATTAAGACAACTCTGAGTTTCCACTACACGCCTCTTAGATTGGCTAAGATGACAGGAAAAGATAATGATGAATGTTGTAGAGGATGCAGGAAAACTGGGACACTAATACTTTTTTGGTGGAATTGTGAACAAATCCAACCATTCTTGAGAATAATTTGGAACTCTGCCCAAAGGGCTATCAAATTACACAGATTTGATCCAGCAGTGTTTCTTCTATTGGCTTGTATCCCGAAGAGATCATAAAGGAGGGAAAGAGTCTCACATATACAAAAATGTTTATTATGTATACATATTATTATGTAGCCCTTTTTGTAATGGCAAGAAACTGGAAACTGAATGGATTTCCATTAGTTGGAGAACAGCTGAATAAGTTATGGTATATGGAATATTATTGTTCTATAAGAAATGATCAGCAGGATGATTTCAGAGAGGCCTGGAGAGACTTACATGAACTGATGCTGACTGAAATGAGGAGAACTAAGAAATCATTCATTGTACACAGCAACAACAAGTTTATATGATCAACTCTGATGGATATGGCTCTTCTCAACAATGAGATGATTCAGGCAGTTCCAATATCTTATGATGAAGAAAGCCATCTGCACCCAGAAAGAGGACTCTGGGGACTGAGTGTGGATTACAACATAGTATTTTCACTTTTTTGTTGCTGTTTGCTTGCATTTTGTTTTTTTTTCTCATTTTTTTTCCTTTTTGATCTGATATTTTTTGTGCAACACTATAATTGTGGAAATATGTATAGAAGAATTGCACATGTTTAACATATATTGGATTGTTTCCCATCTAGGGGAGGCGGTGGGGAGAAGAGAGTGAAAAAATTTGCAACACAAGATTTTGCAAGAGTGAATGTTGAGAATTATCCATGCATATGTTTTGAAAATTAAAAGCTTTAATAAAAAAGTGTACCAAAGTGCAGCTTTGTTGAGGGTTGGGGATCCTCTATATTAGTTGAGGTATTATTTCTCATTCTCCAGCCAATAGGAAATCAGAAACAGCAAATTGGATGGAGTTTAGTGATGAGGAGACAAAAATCCCTAAAAATCAGGAATAAAATTATAAAAGTCTTGGCCTATAACCCTTAAGGGTATTGCTAAAGAACAATTGAATCGTTCAGTATTTGGTTTGTGTTGTTTAAGAAGACAGAACAGTATAAAACACATTTTAGAAAGGGAAATGAAAATATTTGAAACAAGGAAAACCACACTTGGAAGGGTAAGTTTGAATTCTAGACAATTCACTGAAGTTGAATAACTTATTTCTCTGTGATACCAGATATATGAGTCATAAATTAGGAGCTCTCTAAAGTTTCTTCCATTTTGAACCTGCAAACTTTTGTATGATAAAATGAAACAAAATTACACTTAAACATATAGTGGCTCCTTTCTTCCTCTGGATCTTTGTTTATCCATTCTTTGGATCTAGAAAGAAGATCTTCACCTTCTTTTTCAGATTATCTGTTACCTATGCATTCATAATAATGATTCAATATTTCTGTTTATTTTCATCCTTTATAAAGAAAAATTCTTGAGTTTACAAAAGTATCTCGTATGGATATCCTTTAAAAAGTGAGCTCTTGCATTTTTTTTGTAATAGCTTTTTATTTTTCAAAATACATGCAAAGGTAGTTTTCAACATTCACTCTTGCAAAACTTTGTGTTCCAAATTTTTCTCCCTCCTTCCTTATCTCCCCCTCCCCTAGACAGTAAATAATCTAATATAGGTTAAACATGTACAATTCTAAACATATTTCCTCCTTTATCGTGTTGCACAAGAAAAATCAGATCGAAAGGAAAAAAATGAGAAAGAAAAAACAAGGAAGTAAACAACAACAAAAGGTGAAAATACTTAATGCCTATGTGACCTTTAATTCACTTAACCTCTCCAGGTCTCAGTTTCTTCATCTATAAAACCAGGGGTTAGACTAAAAGATTTTTAATTTTTCTTTACTTTCTAAATCTAGGTGCCTTTGTTTTAGGGATGGTGGAATGGAGTTGCTGACTGTATGTGTGAAGCTCATGTTTGAATGTTTTGGGGAGATCAGTTGATAAAGATAACTTTTTCTTGCTTGTTAACTGCTTCTTAGAGCTACTACCAAGCTATCAATAACAAAAAGGCCCCCAAAATGACATGCACAATATAATTGCCCTCATTGTTCAATGATAATAGACATTGCTGATGTATTGATTACTTTTGCTACTTTTTTTAATCTTTCTTTTTCATTCTTAATCATGAGGGAGTGATTTCTGGAAATGCACTGAAAAATGAATATAATATAAAAACAACAAACTTTTTTGTTTTGAAAATCATAACAACAAAACAGAAAATACTATGAAAAGAAAACAGAGGCACTGCAATTTCTTACATAAACTAGTTTAACAAGTAATTAAAAAGAAGACCTTTTGATCTCTAGCCCTGACTCAAATATTCCACCAAGAGCTAAAAGCCAGCTATAAAAAAAAAAAAACCAAAACCAAACTATTAAATTATTAAAGTTACAATCCCAAAAGAGATGCCAAAATGCCCCCAGATTGATACTATTTCAGAGTCATGTCAGACAGATACTAATTTGAGAATTCTCAAGATGCCTTAACCCACTTTTTTGAATCTTTCTGGTACAGCATCACTAAGTTAATATGTCCAAATGTGGAACTTCTTAGAATAGGACTTACAGAAAGGTTTTTAATCTTTTTTGAATCATGGATCCTTTTGGCAGTTTAATGATAATTATGGACCCCTTTTCTATATAATGTTTTTAAAGCCTAAAATAAAATACATAGAATTAGAAAGAAACATAATTATACTGGAAAAAGGATGTATTTTTTTTTCTTATTCAACTTTACACAGACTTTGGTTTATGAAACTAAGACTAAAAAGCTATGATCTTTTCACTTCAAAGATCATGATCTTTCCATTTAATCTGGCTGCACATGCAGCTACCTTCCAGATGGATACTTGTCCTGGCTTAGGGACTACTGTTTGTACAATTGCTTGAGGATTATCACTATAGCTTTCATTATCAATGGCACATGGCTATTCTCTTTTAGTCACCTCAGTCTCTCCTCTCACACTGGAAAACTGAGGGGCTGTAGTGAAACGCTAGCCACTTCTAGAGACCCAGTGCATATCTTACCAGTTTCCCCAGGACCTCTTTTTAACCAATATAAAATCCCCAAATAGCTTCTATAACATTCCTTTAGAATCAAGAAAACTGAAACAATTCACCATAAGAACAATAGATCCACATCTTTTTGTCAATGTTATTCCTGCTTGGTCACTTAACAGATGGAGCTTAGAGCATTCCAACCTGGCAACATGAAATCTCTCACCATCACCACATTTTCTTAGGAAAGAGACTGCAGGAGATATTTAAGGGATTCTAATAAGAGCAGCACTATAGCACAGATTCCTGGAAAGATGAATACCACAGCATGGCATATATATGGTATCTGGAAGGGTGATTTCTATGAGGTTTTTTTAAAATTTCAAATAAAAATGATTAGGTTAAATAGAATTCTCCTCCTTGAATCATAGATTATTGAGAGGTCTATTTCTATTTAGCATATCTGGCTAGTAGCAGACTTAAATGCTTTTTTTTTAATAGACTGCCCACCCATTTTTGGATGTCTACATCTGTTCAATAAAAGAAGGCTGTTTAATTCCCAGAAACTGTAGCTAAATTGTCAGTGATTGTGTTAGGACCTATCTCTCCCAGTTGAATTCTAATTTTGGGTAGCCCAGAATAGTGGAAACATCATAGGATTCAGAGCCAGGATATCTGCTTTCCAATTGTGTTTTATACTTAAAAATTTCCCCTCATTAATCATTTTCTTGTTCAACTTTTGCTTTTGTTGTTTTACAGAATAATGCCTGATAAATGTTTACATATATATACATACACATACATATTTTATATATCTTTCTCACATAATATTTTGATTTTCATAATCATTCTGTAAATTCCATGCTGTATTTAATGGAGGTGGAAATTGAGGCTGAGGAAGGTTTACCGATTTGTCCAGATCATAGGATTATTATCTAAGGTAGGATTTGAACTCAGGTCTTCTGGACTCTGGGCCTAGTACTTTATAAACTACCTGGTGTGACTACTTCTAGATAAAATTGGGATAATATCTCAGGGAGCAGCTAGATGGCACAATTGATAGAGTATTAGGCCTGGAGTTAGGAAAGTTAAGTCTTCCTGAACTCAAATCTGACCTCACATTTGCATGATCTTGTCAAATGAGCTAGAGAAGGCAATGACAAATCATTCTAGTATCTCTGCTGAGAAAACCCCAAATTGGGATAGGGGATGCAGCTAGATGACCTTGCCTATTGCTGGCATGCAATGCTCACATTGCAACTTAACAGTTGACTCTATTGAAGCTGGTTCTAGCATACTTCCACTCTGACCCTTTCTCCAGCTTTTCCACTAAACTAGCTATTTTGGTCAAGTCTTCACCTTGACTCAAGCCCTCCAGTGTCTTCCTCTATAAATTGAGGATGCTTGATAAGAATGGCTGTAAAGTTCCTTTGACCTCTAAGAGTCTATGTTTTTTTGACTTCAGAGTAATAGACAAGTGATTGGTTCTTCAGCAATGTTGTTTGATCCAGTTGTCCTCAAGATTCCATTTATAATTACATCTATCCCTTTCCCAATCCATGGGCTACACGGTTTTCTTGTAATTAAGTCATTTTTTAGTTATATACTTTTTTTTTATGACCCCATTTGAGGTTTTCTTGACAAAGTAAAGTGGTTGGCTGTTTCCTTCTCCAGCTCATTATATAGATAAGGAAACAAACCTAAGCAAATAGGGTGAAGTGACTTGCTCAAGGTCACACAGCCAGTATGTGTCTGAGGGCAGATTTACACTCAGGAAGAAGAGTCTTCCTGATTCTAGGACTGGCACTCTATGCACTATGGCACCATCTAGATGCCACACAGTTCCTAAAATGATTTTTACTTAAGTATAGCTCTAAATCACATTATTCCTATACTCAATATGGCTCTTCTGCTTCTTGGATAAAATATAGACTCCTTTACTTGACTTTTAAAACCCTTCACATCCTGGTCCAAAACTATCTTATTTATTTATTTATTTATTTTGTTTTATAATAACTTTTTATTGACAGAACCCATGCCAGGGTAATTTTTTACAACATTATTCCTTGCACTCATTTCTGTTCCAATTTTTCCCCTCCCTCCCTCCACCCCTTCCCCTAGATGGCAATAGTCCTATATATGTTAGATATCCTAAATACAATATATGCATGCAGAACCAAACAGTTCTCTTGTTGCACAGGAAGAATTGGATTCAGAAGGTAAAAATAACCCGGGAAGAAAAACAAAAATGCAAATGGTTTATATTCATTTCCCAGTGTACTTTCTTTGGGTGTAGCTGCTTCTGTCCATCATTGATCAATTGAAAATTGAGTTAGGTTTTTTTGTCGAAGAAATCCACTTCCATCAGAATACATTTTCATACAGTATCGTTGTTGAAATATATAATGATCTCCTGGTTTCACTTAGCATCAGTTCATGTAAGTCTCTCCAAGACTTTCTGTATTCATCCTGCTGGTCATTTCTTACAGAACAATAATATTTCATAACATTCATATACCACAATTTACCCAACCATTCTCCAATTGATGGGCATCTATTCAATTTCCAGCAAAACTGTCTTTTTTAGATTTATTACACATTTATCTATTTTTATAGTCAAATTAAACTGCTTTCCTCTGTTTCTTAGATTTGACACTTGTCATCTTCTTGCTTTATACTGGCTGCCTCCTGTGATTGCCATGGATCTTCTCCTCATTCTTTCCAAATATACTGTGTATCACCACCTACATGAAGCCTTTCCTGCTCTTCCAACTATTACTATCTGTCCTCCTTAGCTAGCTTGTAATTTTCTTTCTACATATTTATTCTGTTCAAAATTATCAATCAGCCAATAAGCTTTTATTGACTTCCTATTATGTGCCAAGGTTGTTGTTATTTGTCCTTTGTTTTGAAGAGGTTCATGACATCATGATACACAAGTGAATTGGATTAAAGTGAAATTGAACTATGCAAGGTTTCCTGACTCACTTTCCCCTCCAGAACCATTTGGGTCTAGTGGCCAGTTATAGATTAGGATGACTGAAGATGGCCCTGAATGTAATGGGAGACCTTGGCCTTTTTAAGCTAAGAGTTAGGAAGACTTGAGTTCAAATGTGATCTTATACATATGCTACCTAATCCTGGACAAGCCATTTAATCTCTGTTTGCATAAGTTTCTTCAACTATAAATTAAGGATAAAAACAGCTCTAATCTAGCAGAGTTGCTGTAAGTATCAAAAGAGATAATATTTGTAAAACATTTAGCATAGTGATTGGCACATAATAGGTACTATATAACAGTTTATTCCTTTCTCCACTCTCAATTTTCAAGTGAAATAGTTGTGAGGCACACACGTGGCAAATAGTACTCAAAACTTTTCGTACTATATAGCTTAGAAATCATTTATCTGTTTGTAGAGTCCTCACATAACTGCCATGGGACAGCTGGATGACATAGCGGACAGAGTGCTGAACCTGGAGTCAGGTTCCTGATTTCAAATCTGGGCTCAGAATTTAGTTGTGTGAGTCACTTTACCATGTTTGCCTCAGTTTCCTCAACTGTAAAATGAGCTAGAGAAGGAAATAGCAAAGGAAACCTGAAAATAAGATCACAAAGAGTCAGACATGATTGAAAATGACTGAACGATAATAACAATAATAACACACAATTCTCTCTAAGTACAAAGACTTTTCTGGTTAGATCTCAAAGGCTGCTTCTTTTTTAGCAGTCCCCCCATTCTACCTCAAGGGGCTATTCTGTTTAACTTGTCTCCTCCCGCAGATAATTGACTCTCTGTATTTGTATCTGTCTCTGTTCCTGGATGCATTATTTCTGATGACCTGGCTGATGGGGCAGGGGGAAGGGAAGGAAATTCATTTCTTCTTCTTGCTGGTGTGAAGACTCAGCAGGTCTCTTAAGTCTTAGATCCTCAGCTACTGAAGTGGAACTCTTATCAATCTATTTAAAACTCTCAGAGACTTAGCTAACTTGTTTGCTTTGGTCCTAATCTAAGAGGCTCACTTTATAACTGTTATAACTTTATAACAACTTTATGTTGTCTGAACTTTATGGTAAAGAGGACCAACAACATCACAGGGTGATTATTTGACTCATGGGTGAATTAAATTTAAGTAAGGCAGAGTTGTGCAAAGTTGTTCATCTCTCCCTTCCAGAGTCATAATGTCCAGTGGCAGGTCAAAAGTCAAGATGATTGTCAATATGGAGTAAATGACCTTGTTGTTATTATGTCTGACCAAACTCTAAGAGTATCACAGAGCCTGCTTCAGCAACCTTCATGACTGTTATAGAATAATTAGAAGTGTGCAAAAGTTGGATGGGCTTCATTCAAGAGCCAATAGCACCCCCTGACTAGAAATTTGCAAGCAAAGAATACTTGTGCACATGGTGGGATGATTTTATTCAAGTCACAGTAGTAGAAAGAATTGAAAAACATATCTTTGCTAAGAAAATCCCAGAGTCACAAAGAGTTAAATGTGATTGAAATGACTAAATAACAGCAACATGTAATTCCCCTTGGGTGCAAATTTTTCACGAAGCCATGCTTGGTATTAAACTTCACTTACAGTATAACTGTGCTGTTCGAAGTTTTTTAAGGGCATGTTCAAAGCTGATTTTTCACTAATGAAATTTCACTTGGGGATGAAACAGGAAACAGAAAAATACTAGGAAATGAAAAATGGAAAATCAACAAGTTCTCTGAATCAACCTCAAAGTCTTCTTCAACTTACTCTGATCCTGTTACCTTGCCACATACATTGACAAGCTAATAGTTTTGTCTAACAGGCAGGGGAAGGATTCTTGGTTTTGTGATACCAGATGAGACAATATCCCTTGAAAATAAAATTGTGGATGGAAGGAATACTCACGATTTTTCTCCATCCTCTTTATTCTGGTTACTTTGCCACTGCATTAGGATGGTTTTTCTAAAGTCTAAGCCTAAGCATATCTCTTTTTTGTTCAATGAATTCTGGTGGCTTCCTATTACTTTTAAGATCAAATATAAATTCCTCTGACTCTTTCTAGTTTTTCTAGCCTAATACTTTATTCCTCTTTTTTTCAATCTCTAAATACATTAGCTTATTGGCTATTTCACATATGAATACTCCATTCTCCCAACTTCATGTTTTTTTCATTTTCAGTTCTTCATACCCAAAATGCTCTTCTCCACCTCTTCCACTTCTTGTTTGTCCTGGCTTCCTTTAATATTAAATCTACATTCTATGGAGACATTTCCCTGTTCCAACCCTTGCTCTCTCCTCCAATCCATGCTAATGGCTTTTTTTGTTTACTTAGTCATTTTTATTGACCCCCATTGGAATTTTCTTGGCAAAGATACTGGAATGCTTTGTCTTCTGTTCTCCAGCTCATTTTATAGATGATGAAACAGGCAAACAGAATTGTCACTTTTCCAGGGTCATGGAGGTGTCTGTGTCTGGATTTGAATTCAGACTGAGTTCCACTGAACCATCTAGCAGGTGCTTCCCTCCAGACTGTCTTTCATTAAAACTTGTGAGACCATGGACAAGTCATTCAACCCTGTTTGCCTCTGTTTTCTTATCTTTAAAATGAGCTGGAGAAGGAAGTGACAAAACATTTCAATATTTCTGCTGAAAAAAACCAGATGGGGTTATAAAGAGTAGGACATGACTAAAATGACTGAAAAATAAGTTATGTGTTATTTCCTGAGTGACATTTAGCACAGTGACTATCACATTTTGTGTTTAGTCATTTCAATAGTGTTCTTGGCAAAAATGCTGGAGGAGTTTGCCATTTCCTTCTCCAGCTTATTTTACAGATGAAAAACTGAGGCAAACAGCATTAAAGTGACTTGCAAAAAGTGCTTTGTTGAATAACTGGTTGGTCTGCCTCATACCTGAGCTTTGGGAAAGAGCTATAATGAATGACTGGAATTAGGTACCAAATTATACCCCCAGGTTGCAATACAGACTAGAAACTGGCCATTTACCTGGGGTAAGGAATCAAACTATTATGGATCACAAGCGTGCAGTAATGTAGGGACCTCAAGACTATCTATTCCAATTTGACTAATTTGAATAAGATTTGAACTGATTTGAACAAGATCATATCACTACATCCACAAATGTTCTTTGCTTGCAAAACTCCAGTAAGGGAGTGCCCATTGCCTCTTGAATGAAACCCATTTAACTTTTGGACAGCTCAAATTATCAATGTCTTTCTTGATATCAAGCTCAAATCTGCTTCTCAACAATTTATACCCATTTCTTTTCTTTTGCCTTATTGTCTAAACAGAGTAAATACAATCTCTCTTGCAAATGATAGCTCTTCAAATATTGGAAGAGATATTATAGCATAATGATAATTTCCCCTTCTCTTCACCAAGTTAAACACACTCAATTCCTTCAATGGATTTTGTTTATTTACTACAAATATACTGGGTACTCTCCCTTCCAATAATAGACTCTAACTTTAATCTGAAAGGTTATCAGTCCAAATAGAAGGAGGATTTAATTACTGATTCTTCATTGGCAACATTTTTGATTTATAGACAAGGGCCACTTCCTTTAGGTTCTCTCTGAAGCCTTTTGGCTTCATCTCAGTTTCTCTTTATGCTATTTAAAGATACATTATATTTCATATAGTACTTGCAGAGTTTATTTTGACCTGGTACATATTGTGTTATGCACATACTATTGCACCCAAGCATTTCAGCTAGCAACATAATTGGTAAGGTAACTTGCATGATAAATGTTTGCTGAACTTACGTTTCTTTGGAGTAAAAATAATCTTCACTGTTTATACTGCAAGTGATGCATCTGTTTGTTGCATGCCCAAAGCATTCATACTGAAAAGAACTTTAGAGGTCATTCAGTCTGAGGACTTAATTTTACTGATTTGGTAGACCAAGACTCAGAGAGGTTACATAAATAGTCTCAAGAATATTAGGTGTAATTTTTCATAACCAAGCAAGCCAAAATAAAGGAAGTAATTCATTAATTAGTAATGTTAACAAGCAAGCCTGGGGAAAAAGCAAGGTTTAAAGCTGAGAACATAATGCCACTTTAAACAGGTCCTCAATTATGATTTATTTTCCCCAACCTTTAAAAATCAAAGGAAAATTAAATGAAGAGTAAAAAATAGCTACCTTTTAACAAGAACACTATAATTTTAAGTTTGCTTTTTAACTAGAAATATCTAATTTAGTCATCAACATATAATTGTTAGTATAATGGTAGCATGATTAGGATGCATGTCATTTGGTTTAATCATATAGCCACCCTATAATCTTAGTGCACTTTTTAAAAGCAAAATTATTCATCTTAAAATTGATTGCCTGTGTAACATGTCTATGTAAGGAGATCCTTCTAATACCACCTACAGGAAAAAATAAAACAAATAAACCATTTGAATTTTTAAAACTTCTACTCCTGCAGCCAGAATTTTAGATTTCCAAAATATGTCCATTCTTCAATGAGAAAGGTTTTCATTTTTATATTTATTGTGTGATGTTTGTCATTGAGTGCAAATAGGCCTGCTTTTGATAATGGGAGATACTTTTACTAATACTTTGGTTTGTGACATCTGTTTCTAAAATTGCATTCGCTGTAAAATTTCTTGAAAGAATTTTAGTCTTCAAAATACCTTCAAGGTGAGTTCAAGGAAGTTAGGGACTTTGGACTTTCCTCAAAGATACTGTATGGTTATTGTGGCAAGAAATGTCTTTGCAAAAAAACATCATGAAAAGAAGATCACAAGTGAAATGCTTTGGTCTTTTCCAGTTAAATTAAATTGTTTACTAATCAAGAAACTTTGTGTTTCTCATTAGTGCTCAAAGTTCATAATGTAGTTTTTAATGCTCCATTTTAGCATTTCCTTTGAAGATTTTGTCATTTCTTCTTGTTCTTCTTCTCCTTATAGACTTATGTTCATTATCTTTCCATTGAATTGTAGAGGTAATACAAATAACAAGATCAAATGCAGCCACAAAAACATATAAACCAAAGATCAACTGAGTAGTGAGGTTTTTTTTTTATTTGACTGCATGCTTAAAGTCATTCTTATATTGAAGACTGTCAACTTTCATGGTATTGTCCAATTTTTTTAAACCTGGGAAATATAACCATTACTTAACTGCACTACCAAGTTATGATCACTTGGGATATTTCTGTTAGAACCACAGAAAAACTCTCACCATTATTATTACTACTACTACTACTGATAATGATGATGATGATGATGATGATAATGATTTTCTATTTTATATGATGATTTTCAAAACTGAAGAATGATTTAAAAGAGAGTAACTGATATAATATAGTTTAGATTTTCAATCAATATTTAGCAATCCACCACACTTAACCAATTTGTTAGTTTTGTTTTATTGGTGTGGTTTTAAAGCATGGCTAAAATGCAAATATGACAGAGAGGATGAATTGTCAAAATGAATATGAATTTAACATAGCATTAATTTTCTGAATTCTGGTGTTTTGGTCATCTTTCTTTTGTAGTATATTAATTATTATAAAATATTCATTAGGTACCTTCCTCCATATACCAAAGTTAGGCACAAATAAGGTATGAACCATACCCAATATATAACAGAGATAAAAATGAAAGCCCATATATCAGAAATAATAGGAAACCACTAAGTATTTACTGTATAGAGCTATTAAATTGCCTAAGATGTGTTAGTCTATATTGTTCACATAATTCTTCCTGTAACTGGGCTAGTGAAATTTTTCTTTGAAGGAAAAAAGTCCAGATTTCAACATGAAAGAAAAATGAAGATAAAGGCCTTTGCCCAAAGGCATATTGGCAACAACAGAGGCAAAAAGCAGTATGTGGTGGGTCTGCTACCTGTCTAGAATTCTTTGGAGAGAATAGGATCATAGATATGGAGATGGCAAGAATCAGAGAGGCTACCTCATCTAGACTAATTGTACTCTAGAGAGGTTGTGACATGCTGAGAATCAAGTATTACAAAAAAGACAGCAGATTAAATAACAATACCTAGACACAAACCTGGTCCTCTGATTCCAAATCCAGTCTTCTTTCCATTGTACCACGATCTTCTGAAGGAAAGTTCAATTAAATATGGGTCAATTGTTATAAGTTCCATAGACTATGGAATCAGAAGCAGAGAGATAAATCATGGAGCAGATTGTAGGATCAGAGATTTAGAGCTGGAAGATGTTTTAGGGATCATCTGGTTCAACTATTCCTCAGCTTTTCTCCCTACTTTTCAGTTGTAGAAACTGACTCAAATTTTTAAAAAGTGAACTTTTAGAAAGCTCAAGAAAAATAAAATGACATCTATTTCAGTTGAAGAAGGTATCTGAATATCTTCCATTTCAAGAAATGAAGGAAGTTACTAGGAACAGGATTGATGTGATGTAGTATAATTTTTTTTAAAGTAATTAAGAAGCTTAAGAAACAATATAATTTAAAAAAAGAAAAATGACATCTTGGTAAGGATCTTTTAGGAAAATATTTTTATTTGAAGTTTTGATTCCCAAATTCTATCCTTCCCTCATTTCTTCCTTATACTATATTGCTGTATTCTCTCTGCTAGAATTTTATTTATTTTTTTTTGTATCAATATTCATTAGGGAAATTGGTCTATAATTTTTCCTCTCTGTTTTGGTTCTTTCTGTTTGGGGTATGTATAAGCACCATATTTATAATAAAACGTGTTTGGTTAGGACTCTTTTTTGTCTATTTTTAAAAAATAATTTGTATAGTGTTGGGATAAGTTATTCTTTAAATGTTTGGTAGGATTCACTTGTGAACTATTAGATTCTGGAGATTGTTTCTTAGGAAGTTCATTGATGGCTTGTTCAATTTCTTTTTCTAAGATTGGTTTTTAAAATATTTTATTTCTTTTTTTAATTTGGGTAATTTAAGTCTTTGTAGATATTCATCCATTTCATTTAGATTGTCAAATTTGTTGGCATATAATTGGGCAAAATAACTCTTAACAATTGTCTTAATTTCCTTTTCATTAGTGATGGATTCACCCATTTCATTTTTGATACTAGTAATTTTGGTTTTCATCTTTATTTTTTTTAACCAAATTAACCAATGGGCTTATCTATTTTATTTTTTCAAAAATTGGATTCTAGTTTTCTTACTTTTGATTTTATTAATTTCTTCTTTTATTTTTAAGATTTCCAATTTGGTGTTTAACCAGAGAGTTTTAATTTGTTTTTGTTTTATTTGCATGTTCAATTCATCGACCTACTTTTTCTCTATTTTATTGATGATAATATCTCAATGATATCTCAATGAGAGATATGAAATTTCTCCTAAGTACCGCTTTGGCTGCATCCCCTATATTTTAATATATTGTCTCATTATTGTCATTTTCTTTGGTGAAATTATTGATTGTAGGATTAGATTATTTAATTTTCCATTACTTTTAATCTTTTTCCGATGTCCATTATTGAATGTGATTATTGCATTATGATCTAAGAAAGATGTATTTATTGTTTCTATTTTTACTGCATTTGCTTGGGAGGTTTTTATGTTTTGTGTAGGTGCCATACACTGCTTAGAAAAAAGGTATATTCCTTTCTATTCCCATTCAATTTTCTCTAAAGATCTATCATACCTAATTTTTCCTGAATTTTATTCACCTCCTTAACTTCTTTCTTGTTTATTTATTTTTATTAGGTTTATCTAATTCTGAGAAGGGAAAGTTGAGATCACCTCCTAAGTACAGTTTTATTATCTATTTCACTCATTCAACTTCAAAAATTTACTATACTTCTTTAAAAATACTATACTATTTGGTACATATATGCTTAATATTGATATGATTTCTTTGTCTATGATGTCTTTCAGCAAGATATTAATTCCTTCTCTTTTAATTAGCTCTATTTTTTAGGAAAAGTTAAAAATAGTATTATGCTATGTGAATAAGATACCAGGGCAAGAACTGACAGAAAGAATTACATGGCTTAGGTAGGCTGGTAGTTCACCTACTCACATCAGGAATGGGTTAAACGGGAACAATATATACATACATACATAAACATATGTGTGCATGTATATATATATATATATATATATATATATATATATATATATATATATATATATATATATATTTATACCACAAAGGGTATAGCACTCTCCAAAATTTATAACAAAATAAGGGAAAGAGAACAGAACAAAATGCAATAAAAATGGGTGTGAAGATTAACCAGAGTACAATAAAGTGTATAGATTAATGAGAAAGGAGTAAAGAACAGGGAAAACGTGGCATCAGATAAAGTAGGGTACAGTAAGGTGTTTAGATAAATGGATAATGTGTATAGAGTATTGGGAATGGGACAAAAAGGAAGGGTAAGGCTGGAAGGAGAAGAAAAGAGAGGGATTTGTGGCAGGAGTGATGAGGAGGTTAAGTAATAGCAAGGCAAGTTAATGTAAGTAGAAGAGTTAGCAGGGATAGGAAATAACACAATAACAATCATCAGGGGAAGAATTTATTAAAAAAGTAGGGATAGTAACAATTTACCTCAGACAAAATCAAACTTTAAAAAATTAAATCAAGAGAGAAATCTACACTAAATGTCAGCCATATTAATATTGTTTTAGATGTATGTATATATATGTATATGTGTAAGTATGTTGGTATATATATATATATGTATGTGTGTGTTAGTGTTCATGCTTAATTGTAGCCTGCTTGGGGGAGGTGGAAAGGAGAAAAGGGAGGAAAAGAATAAGGTAAACAAATTAAATAAATAAAAGTAAAAGTAATATAAAATAAATAAGCAATAAAAAAAGGGAAAAAAATGTAATGTTCTTGATAGTTTTCTGGGGGTCTCTGGGGTAGCCTTTGTTTGGGTAGAGTAATCACCACAAAAATAACCAGGGGTTAAAGTCCAAATACTTTATTATCTCTTTCAAAGTCTTGTCTCCTTTCCTGAGGCCCAGTTAGCTTTCTTAAAGGTCTGCAATCTTGGTTTTAGGGGAGAAAATGCAGGAGGACAGGCCTGCCACCACAGGGTGTGAGATAGGATGAATGAATCTGAGTCCAAGGGCTTGTGCTTCAGCCTCCAGTCCACTTTGCCTTCCTTAGCTCTCTGAATCTGGCTGAGGCTCCCAGCTTATATGCTTTACACTGAGTATAAACCTATCATTATATCACTAGGAAACCCACTATTTGTTGTAATATTAAATCAATCATACTGAACTTAGAAAACTATTAAGCACCATGCTAAACTAGATAACCATTGTATCATCAATTCTACTGACAACATCTTATAAGAATCCTTGTTTCAGAGTTCTGGCCCATAACAAAAAAAGAATAAAATAAAAGTATAGCAGAGAACAAAAGAAATATACAAGGAAGCAAAGATGGACAGTAATGAATACAATGTCTTTAATTATTACATATACTTTCTTGAAATGGAAATTTATTGTTATATATTTTGAACCCTCCTTGATGTTCTGCTGGGCACATAACAATGGTTTTCTATTTCCTTTTTCTATTTTATTTTTTCTTATTTTGCATTTGTTTTAAATAAATACATTTAATAAAAAAATTAAAAAGGAAAAGAAGCTGGGGCCTAGATCACCTAACATAGAAACTCCCACATGGGAGAAGGCAGGAACTTTTTACAAGCAGATCTTGCACTATTAGTTACATAATTGGAACAGAATTTGTCTTTAAAACTACCAGATTGAGAGAGTTTCTTTACGTTTGAATATAGAAAGAGATGAAGTTTGGGATCCATAGTTTGGATGCCATAAATTGAGCAGGGTGAGAAAAAGGACTATTTCTTATCTCTCCCCTTTTAGGTCACCTAGAAACTGGCTTTGGGGTTATTTATCCTTTTCAGTTCTTGGTGCATAATTTCAAGATAATTGTTATTGATAGCCTAATAGGGAAATCAAGTGCAGGAGTCCTCAAACTATGGCTAGAAAAGCAAAACAGGACAATAAAGATACCTTGCTGAGATATCTACTATCTGAGCATCATGGTGCTTTTAAATTGTTTGAAATAGTAGGATTGCTAATCCAGGGTGCCTCATTAAAAAGAATCCTTGGACAGACTCACTTTGGCCTGACTGAAGTTGTTTCAATCTTTCTGGAATTAGTGCTGGTTTACCAGTAAAAGAGTGCTCGATTTTAGCCCTCACTCCTGCTGCTGAGCCCCAAGTGCTCTCCAGCAGCAGGGCCCTATGCTTACTGGGCCTTGCCTCTCTAAACAAACCTCCTTCCATCTACCGAGACTGACTGAATTCATCCTCAAACTATGCCAGATGCAGCAGCTGAGGACTTTTATTCCCCTCACCCAGGGCTATGAAGTTTCTTTATTTAAAGGCCCACAAAACAAAGTTTTTGTTTTTACTATAGACCTGCCCTCCAACAGTCTGAGGGACAGTGAACTGGTCCCCTATTTAAAAAGTTTGAGGACCCCTGAGAGTGTCCAGGATTCAAGTACCTGAAAATAGTAGGAGTAAATCAATACTTTTCTCACTTAAGTCAGATACACTTCAGAACCTACCCCATCTTCTTCATCAGCATGAATACATTTCTTCTATATCCCCACCCAAATTTTGCCTAATAGTATCTCTCCCTTTCTTTTGTCACCCTTTTCAGATCCCAGTTGTCATCTTCTAAGCCAATGATATGACAAATAAGATATGACTTATGTAATAAAAAAGGGGAGGAGACATTAACATTCTGACTCTGACTAGAGTAAGATATAGCCTATGTATACCTTATGAAAATAGTTCTAAAATTAATTCTTATTAGGAGTAATTCAACTCTTTGAGAGCAAGAAATCCCTTCCCCCTATTGTTTGTATCTTCAGCCTTTAACACAGTGCCTGGTAAATAGTAGTGGTGTAATAGATGTTTGTTGACTGACTGTTGACACACTGCCTGATTGGAGCAGCTCTGAAAGAGTACAAATTAGTAACTATAGTTTTGGAGGCCACATTCTCTTCTCTCTTTCCTGCAGGTTTATCTGCTTGTTCTTAAAATCTTTCACTAAGTTTTCTGCCTTCTGAGATTTTAGGGAATTTCAGTCTTTTTTACTTATTTTTTCCCATCTCTTAACTTTCTGAATCCTTTTTCAGGGGCTTAGACCTCAAATCTGTCTCAGCCTCCTCCTGTGCTAGGAAGTTTATGTTTTACTGGCCTTAGTTTCTGCCCCAAGTGACTTTGGAATGGAACTGTCCATGTTAATCCTGTCCCTTTTTCAGGCTTGGTGGAACCCCAAACTTAAGTGGATGTCCTGCCCCAATTCCCTCTGTTTTTCAGCCCATATAGCTGCCATGTTTGCAATTCCAATTAGAAAAGTTTCAGGCTTTTAGCTTTCTGGGTAATGGAGGAGAAATAGGGATATGGATGAGTTCTATTAAAAGTTTATGGGTAAATTTGTACAACCCCACCAAATGTGGTGGCCAGTGAGAAAGAAGGTGCACAGTGAGGTCTTTAGGGACTAGGGATTAGCCTTCTCTACTCTCATTGATTAAAATCCTTGGAAGGATTTTAAGGCTGTGGAGAAAATGGAAATTGCTTTAATCTCTTGCAATAATTACTATTTTGGAGTAGTTTGAGAAGCCATAAGGATCAGAAGAAGTGTCTAGTTCTACATTGCTAAATATAGGTCATGTTAACTTTCAACTAGAATTAACCAAAATCTTAACATGGGATCTGATGACTGTATGGCTACCAGCTTTCTTCCATGAAGAATTGCATTGGTACAGCAAAAGAAGCATATTGGTATTCTGTATTTGATTACAAGTTCTGATATTTGATGACTGTATGACCTTGGACAAATCACTTAAGCTCTTGAATTCCAGTTTTCTCATTTGTGAAATGGAGATAATCATGTTCTAACCCTTAAAGGGATATTACCAGTTAATCCCTAAGGGGAAGGCTTCTGATGTTTTCATTTTTTGTTTGCCACTTTCCTTTATGCCAGTTGAACAGTTACATTTTATATCTCATCTCTGCCTCTTTCACATCTTCCATCAACCAACTGCTATGTTGTAGCAAATAATTGCTCTTTGTATGGGACTAACTTGAATTCTTCTACATTTGCCTCTAGAGTATCTAAGAATACAAATGGAATTTACAGCTTAAAACAAAGAGATAAACTCTGTTCATATCAGAGCCATTGAAACTAGGAAGATGTATGATATGTTTTTTTTTTTTTAAACTGGAATTCCCAAAGGGAAATAGCTAAATGGTTTAATTCTGCTGTCTTGATAAGGCATCATTAAAGGCAATTATGTAGGGAGAAAGGACTGTAACTTTGCTGCTATTTTGAGAATTTTGAACAAAATGTTCAGTTCTGCCCTCCCCTTCCCCCCATACTTGAATGAATAAAATGAGCAGGCAGATTTTGTGACTCAAATGTTCAGGAAATTTCCCACAGATCACAGAAGCTCCAAGGAACAGGTTTTGGATATTTAATAAACTAGGACATTGCTATGATTGCCTGTCTAAATTGAGATGCCTCAAAGAAAAACTATATCTCTAGATTATAAAAAGCCTGTCACTACAAAGAGTCATAGAAGCATGATCTTAACATCATAGAATCATAAGATCATAGCTTTTGATTTTGTCACTGAGACTGATTTCCTTATTTACCTATGAAGAAACTAATATTTAGAGAGATTAAGTGACTTTCTCACAGTTACCTAGCTAGTATATGTCTGAGACAGAATTTAAACCCAGGTCTTAAAGATTTAAAAGTCTAATTCTTTAACTTCTACTAGGTAGAAGGCATTGAGGGAACTTCTACCTTCAGTTATGAATCTATGCTTTGGAAGTCTGCACACAGATGCAAATAAAGGCCAGTCTTCAGTTTAGCAAGATCTTGCCATTTGCATAATCTGAGGGGTGAGTCATTCCTGGGGAATGAGTAACAGGCAAACAACCCCCAAGACTTGTGCCCAACTTCCACTACAGACAGAACTTTTAGAAAAAACGATTTTACCTCCAATTACACAACCATCTTCTTAATTAATATTTGTTGTATACCCCAGGGCTGTTTGGCTTACCCTAGATATTTAAATGACTAATCCTGCTGTGAAGGTTACTATGAACCACTGTATATGAGAGAACTAATTCAGGGACTTGTTTTTAAAAACTCCAATAGCCCAAGGAAATTTTTTGTTTTCATCCTTATTTAGTGGAAATCCTATTAATTGATGAGATCTGTTGTTTTCAGAGTTTAAGTTACTTACAGTGCCATTCTAAGCCAAATAAAGAGTGGTATTGTAGATTCAACATTCAGTGGCTCCTCCATGGCCTGCTGGATAAAATTCAAACTCTTTAAATTTGTACTATTGACCCCAATTTACCTTTCTACTCTTCTCCTACATTAATACTTTACTCTAGCCAAACTAATATTTCTTTTAATCCCCAAAATATTCTTTGTGCTTATTCTTCCCACTTATAATGCAATGACCTCAGCACCTTTCTATTCCAAATTCTTTACAACTTTCAGGACACAGGAGACTTAGGCAATACAAACCAGACATGATGTTTCTTGAAAATATGGACTCTGTCTTTTTGTTTTTGTTTTTGTTTCTCAGAGCCTAGAATAAAACAATGCTTTCAACATTGATGTGAACTGCCCAATCCTGCTCATATAAAATAAAGTGAAGTCCGAGTCTATTGTTAATTCATCCATCCTGTCTCCAATCAAGTTAGCATCTTTGAAAATATTCACAATAATCAAAGTTGTGAGACAACTTTGATGGAACTTAGCTTTCACAGACTATCTTATTTCCATAAGTTAAGACAATCATAATGTAAACTTTCCACCATGATTGCAAACATAAAGGAAGTTAGCTTTCCTAGGCTATTTTGATTGGCTTATCTTTAGGCAGGGTTTAGACTTGGTCTGCCAGGTCTGGCTCCTGACCCCTCCTTCTCCGTTACTACCTTTTTCTTTGATCTCACTGAGAAGCCCCCCGAGGGTAAATTTCCCCTATAAAAGATTTGCTTATGATGAAGATCTTTGTTAAGTTCTCCTCAGGACTAAGTACCCGCTGAGATACTACTCTCTTTCTCTCACTCATAATACTTTCCCTTTAATGGTGCTTCTTTCCTTACTCTAGCTAACTCTGGTTAGTCTAACCTTCCAGTCAATGATTTTTTCCCATCCCATGGAGTACTTCCCATCTTCTGGTTAGTTGTGAGTTCCTCAGGAGAATTTATCTTTTTCTTTGCTAACTATAAGCTCTCCAACTCTATTTCATATTTGCCACCTCTGGTACATATTCTCTCTCTCTCTCTCTCTCTCTCTCTCTCAGTCTCTCTCAGTCTCTCTCTCTCTCTCTCTCTCTCTCTCTCTCTCTCTCTCTCTCTCTCTCTCTTTCCTCAATCTCTCTCTCTTTCTCTCCTCAATCTCTCTCTCTCTCTCTCTCTGACTTCTAAATAAACCTTCTTTTTGGCAAAGAGAATGGCCATTGTGAATTTGTCACATGTTTTATTTTGAACTAGGTATTGTTATCTCGACCTCATCAAACATGGTAGATGTTTGATTAATATTGATTGGTTGTCTCACATTTTTCTACTGGAGAATTATTTTTTGGTACTACTGTTGCAGTGACAGCTCTCATTGTTATAAATGATTCTCTGAGGGTCTGCAATGTATTTTTAAGATGCTTCTTTAACCTAGAAACTTGTAAAAGTTTCTCTTGGGATAAGTTGTACATTTTTTGGCGGGGAAGAGGCTGATAGAGCATATTTTGATACAAATTTTATCTGTAAATGGTCTCTCAATATTGTTGTACCTCCTCCTCCTGTCTTTTCTTTGACTGGATCTATTTTTGAGAATGGAAAACAAGAATATCTCAGTTCATTTAGGATAGAGACAGGAAAAGTGTTTATGGTTTTCTGAGATAGCTTTATGACCTATAAGTCTCTGATCAGAGATGTCAGCTCACCTGACTTTTGATTTTGTAGATCTCATCCTATTGATACTTTAATGTTGGATACTCAGGCTACTTTGCCTCATCTAATAAAAGGAGCATTTCAAAAGGCCAATTACTACTTTATTTACTAGTGATCCCTGAGCTTTCTACCTCTTCCTCATTTTCTGGATTACGTTAGGAAACAGATGCAACTTTATCCTCTTCCCTCCTAAAATTGACAGCTTGGTTTATTTCTTGTGTGTTGATGGTAAAATTATACTGTTGAGACATAAGATAACAATGTTAGGGTCCCCAGGTCAGTCAATGTTTCAGGTATGGTGGAAGAATGTGCAAACTCCGTTTGTCTTTAAGTTAAGGGGCAAAGATTTATTAAGGTGCTAATAGCAGGCTAAATTCCAAAAGAAATTTGGAAGTTGGGAGGGGCTAGTCTTAAAGGTAGAAAAAGTGGTCTAGTATGTACTTCATTATTATATCTCAGTAACTTTGTTATTACTGACCAACAGATTATTATCTGACAGCTGCATTGTCTATGGAACTATATTACCAAGCTAGAATATTTGATAGGAAATGTGATGTGCATATTGATAGAAAGGGTAATTCCTTCTCTTCTTTAACCACCCCAGACCATGATATCCTGTTACTTCTCACCACTTATTATTTGTATAATCTATTTAGTACTTATGCACTGCTTATTGTCTGGTCTATCTCATTCTTCTAGTCTGTGATTGTTGATTCTTAAGAATATACATAATCAATTGATAAACATTTATTAAGCACCTACTATTGGCCAGATATTTTTGTGCTAAGTTTTAGAGATGCAAAAAGAGGGAAAAGATACCTTATCCCCAAGGATATTATGATCTAATGACAAATATATACAAAACAAATATATACAAAACAAAATATATAAGGATAACTAGGAAATAATTAAGAGAAGGAAAACATTGGAATTAAAATGTCTTTCTGAAGAAGGTAAGATTTTAGTTGGAAATTAAAGAAAGCAGTGGAATATAAGGTTTTAAATTGTAGAACCTTGTCTATTTTACCTGCTTTGCGTAATGACTTTCTTGACTTCTTTATTTACTATTCCACAGCATCTTTCTTATACATGAAGTTTACTATGTAATCCCTTACTTTGACTGTTCAGTTCCTCCCAAAATCTCTGTTTTAAGGAAGGTTCCAAGACAAGCCATGTTTCCTCTGTTGTTCCTCTCATGCTCCATACCTAATTCTTTGGGCTTTTTTCTCCATTATGCTCCTAGTGCAGGTGACTTCTTTCTCCTGACCCTTAGCTTTTTAGTTTCTTCTCTCTTTATCTTACTTTATTAGAATATAGGGCAGGGACTGTCTTTCTTTTTTATATCTATTTCCAGTGTTTAGCACAGTGTCTGGCACACAATAAGCATTTAATAAATACTGCTTAACTTGAATTGTTGACTATTACACATACTACTATCTAGGATGATGATAATCATAATGACATCAAAATTTATTTACTAGTATTGATGTAAATTGTGTCCCCTTTAACTTTTTGGGGGCCCTGAGGCTTTGTCCCCCCTTTTTGGGGGAAGTTCCTGAGTCTCAAACTCTCCTCTGAAAGAGACCCACCCTCAGGGAACCCAGCTGGGTGGTCTCATTTGGTTGGAGATCTTGGCTAGAGATGAGGTTGCACCCTCTATTGAGTTGAAGATTAGTCCGGAACCACTCCCAGTAGCTAAAACTCCCAAGATAAGTAATTTCTTTTCAATTTGAGATCTAGGCCTGTGGGGCATTTGCAACATTGAGTGAATTTCATTCAATGCTGAATTGAAGCCTAAGACTCAGATGGCTAATAAAAGAGAACTCTGAACTCTGAATCTTTGCACAAGTCCTAAACAGGATTATTCTTGCCAAGGAAGCTGTTTTCTTGGTAAGCTGCCCTGCCAGGACTTTTGCCCACTGGTGAAGATATTTTCTTCTCAGTGCCAATAAATCCCTTTTTGCCACACAAATTTCAGTTTTGCGAATTCTTTTACATCAGACCTGAACCAACCAGAGGGAATTTCCCACCCCAGTTCTCATATCTCATCACAACTACCACTAACCTCATCATTTGTACCTCATCAGTATAAGAGTGATTGTTGCCTGACTTAATTAAGTACTTAATAAATGCTGATTGAGGGGCAGCTAGATGACACAATTAAGAGAAGAAAACCTAAATTCAAATCCAGGCTCAGCTCTTACTAGCTATGTGAGCCTGGGCAATTCACTTGACCTCAATTACTTTTCTTCCCAAATGCTGATTGATTGATATTCCTTCTGATCAATTTTAGCATATTTCTCTTCCTACAGAACATGGCATCTTGTTAGGACAAATGACAACTTTTGATTGATTTCCCATAAATAGGGCTGCTTTCAAGATGATTGGCTGGCTAAGACTCATAAAGACAGCCTTTTATTTTAAAAACATATGCATAGTTTTCAACATTCACCCTTACAAAGCCTTGTGTTTCAATTTTTTTCTTCCCTCCTTTCCCTGACTCCCTCCCCTAGATGGCAAGTAATCCAATATATGTTATTGGGAATGGTTCTAGTTTGTCCCCATTACTTATGATGCTCGATGATGATTTTAAATAGATGCTACTGATCATTTTAAGGAAAACTCCATTTATTCCTATATTCTTCAATTTTTTCACAAGAAATGGGCATTAGATTTTGTCAAATGTCTTTTCTGCATCTATTGAGATAAGCATATGATTTTTATTAGTTTGGTATGCTAATACTTTTCCTAGTATTGAACCAGCTCTGCATTCCTAATATAAATCCTACTTGGTCATGGTGTATTATCCTGGGGATGACTTGCTAATCTCTTTGTTAATATTTTATTTAAGATTTTTGCATCATTTCTACTCTTTCTGTTACTGTTTGCTTGCATTTTTGTTTTCCTTCTCAGGTTTCTTTCCCTTCGTTCTAGATCTGATCTTTCTTGAGCAGCAAGATAACTGTATAAATATATGGGGGAAAGGAGGGGAAAAGTTGGAACAGAAGGTTTTGCAAGGGTCAGTATTGAAAAACTACCCATGCATATGTTTTGTAAATAAAAAGCTATAATAAAACAAAACAAAACAACACCCCTCCCCCCAAAAAAAAATCAGAGGGAAAAAAGATTTTTTGCATCAATACTCATTAGAGAAATTGGTCTATAATTTTCTCTCTCTGTTTTAACCCTACCTGGTTTCAGAATCAGCACCATATGTATCTCATAAAAGGAATTTGGTAGGACTCCTTCTTTCCCTATTTTTTCAAATAGTTTGCATAGCATTGGAATTAATCATTCTTTAAATGTTTGATAGATAATCTATGTTAAATATGTGCAATTCTTCTTTACATATTTCCACAATTATCATATTGCACAAGAAAAATCAGATCAAAAAGAAAAAAATGAGAAAGAAAACAAAATTCAAGCAAATAACAACAAAAAAGGTGAAAATACTATAATGTGACCCATACTCAGTCCCCACAGTCCTCTGGATGCAGATGGCTCACTCCATCACAAGTTCATTAGAACTGGCTTGAATCACCTCACTGTTGAAAAGTGTCATGGAGGACAGATTCTTATTTATAGAGTCAGAGTGACAGTGTGATATAAAAGGTCAAATGGCCTGGTTCTGTTACTTATTAATTGTTATGTCACCTATCAAACACAGAGACTGAACAAAATGATCTTTCCTTATTTAATGTGTCTATGATTTTAACAATAATGATTTTATAGGCTACTCCCTTCCTCAATTTAAAAATGTGGATTTAAGGGAAAGGGACCTGTATGTGCCAAAATGTTTGTGGCAGCCTTTTATGTATTGGCTAGAAACTGGAAAATGAATGGATGCCCATCAATTGGAGAATGGCTGGGTAAATTGTGGTATATGAATGTTATGAAATATTATTGTTCTGCAAGAAATGACCAGCAGGATGAATTCAGAGAGGCTTGGAGAGACTTACATGAACTGATGCTGAGTGAAAAGAGCAGAGATCATTATACATGGCAACAACAATACTGTATGAGAATGTATTCTGATGGAAGTGGATATCTTCAACAAAGAGAAGATCTAATTCAGTTCCAATTGATTAATGATGGAATCAGCTACACCCAGAGAAAGAACACTGGGAAATGAATTTGGACTACTTGCATTTTTGTTTTTCTTCCTAGGTTATTTTTACCTTCTGAATCCAATTCTTCTTGTGTAACAAGAAAACTGTATAATTCTGCACACATATATTGTATCTAGGATATAGTATAACATATTTAACATGTATAAAACTGCCTGCCATCTAGGGGAGGGGATGGAGGGAGGGAAGGGAAAAGTTGGAACAGAAGTGAGTGCAAGGGATAATATTGTAAAAAATTATCCATGCATATATTCTGTCAATAAAAAGTTATAAAAAAAGGAAAAATGTGGATTTAGCATCAAATTCCTTAATGAGAAAAATAATGGCAACTGTAAAAACAATTAAAATTTATCTAAGACAAAAAGATGATAATGTTGAGGTTCAAAAGGGAGATCCCAAAAGGTTAGGGTCACAGATCAGTATTGTGAAGTGTCTCAAAAAAATTTCCAGGCTTGAAACCATATCCAAGTCAAGAGGCAAAGCTTATTGTAATTGTAATGCCAATTGAAGTGAGCTAAGTTCCAAAAGGATTTAGCAAAGAACCAGGAAAAAGAAGATACGTTTATAGGAAAAAGATAGAGAGATCAGGTGCTTCTTGTCACAGATACACTAATTTTATGGCCTAAAAGATAGAATGAGGAATGCTTTATTCATATTGTCTCAAGAATTTAGTTATCATTGACCAGCAGATTATATATTTGACAGTCAGCAATGTTTGTAGGACTATTCTAAGGCCAGAAGACTTTCAGACAGATTTTTAGAACAAAAGCACCCCATCACCACTATGTTTCACCTAGGAGCTATACCCCATCATTTCCCCTCTCAAACAGAGCTATACCCCATCATTTCCCCTCTCAAACAGTTTGAACCCCAAATTCATTTGGGACAAAGGGACATAGATATCTCATCTTCTGGAGCTGCTTCATGCTGATTAGGGGTATAGAGCTGTCTCTGCCTAGTGAGATCCAGACTGAGGAGAGGAGACAAGTGACTTGAAGATGGCAGCAGCAGCATCCAGGGGTGCAGCTTCAAACTGCTTTTGGTTTTTGTTGACACCTTTACTAACTGGGTAAAAGCCTTCCCTTATAAGACTGAAAAGGCTAGAGAATTTTGCTAAAGGAGATCAAACCCATTTAAAATTAATTATGCTCTTCACTCTCTATATCATGCTCTCTACCCAATGATTAACACCTTTTAAACATTATGGTGGTTGCCTGAGCCTAAGCCATCTGAGCACTCCTTTCGCTGTGTATATTGCCACTATTCTACCCATTTCCCTTACTCCTTTGAGGAAACAAAAGCATCTTAAGTTCAGGGAACCCCATCACTAGTATGTTTCCCCTAGGAACTGTATTCCATCAATAAAACAGTAGAAAAAGCCCTGACTCTGCTAACAGAGATCCTGGTTCAAGTTCTGCCTGTGAAATTTACTACCTATAAGTCACTCAACTTTTTTGGGCCTTAGTTTTATCACCTGTAACATGAGTTGGTCTAGATGGCCTCTAAATTTCCTTTAATCAATTGAAAGAACATTTCCCTGCTGGATGACACAATGTATAGCATGCCAGACCTGGAGTCAAGAAAACCTGAGTTTCAGACACTTTAATTGTATGAATTTGGATAAGTCATTTCATCAAATGTCTTTCTTTTTCTGTAAAATGGAGATAATAATGTACCTATCTTCTAGAATTTCTAGAAGGATAAAATGAAATTATATTTGTAAAGTGCTTTGCAAATCTTAAAGTGCTATACAAATGCTATTCTTTTTCTTCCTCCCAAAGGAGAACTAAATTTAAGATTCTGTGATAGTTCTCCCCATATGTAACTTTTTTGTATCTTTAAACCTTGTAAATATATAATAAATAAGATACAATTTTATATTGTATTTGAATCAAATGGTTCAAATCAAATTATAAGATGGAAGGGAAATAAGTTTTAGGAAAAAATATATACTAGGGGTTTGTGTCAGATTATCTCCTAGTAACCATAATCTAAAAATCTTCCACTAAATCCCATCTGCTCATCTCTGAAAGAATCAGTGGTTTCTTTACATATGGTTTTTTCTTGATAGACTGATTAATTTTTCATGCTTTGTAATTCCCTGACTCATCCCATGCAATGACTTGATTCTTAAATGGCTGTTATAAATCCAATTATATTTTATAAGCTCTAGTCAGCTCTTACACAAGCAGCTGTGTATTCTGGATAGGGCTGATCATTAATTCTGATAGCAAAATTTTTAAAAATCAAGATTTCTAACTACACTATAGATTTTCTATAACTCAACAGTGTCTTCACAGAATATTTATTGAAACACCAAAGTCTAAATCATCTTAGAAGTAGAATATGTCCATAGAATCATAGAATATTGGTGGAATGTAGAAAAGAATCAAAGATTTTGTAAGCCATTCCCTCTGTTCAATAAAAAAGAATATATATTTAATATCAAATTTCTTAATGAGGAAAATAATAACAAATGTAAAAAAATTATTATTCACCTAAGGCAGAGAAATAATTTGTCCTCAGGGTACAAATCAAGTTTCTTAATTATATTATATCAGATTTAGAGACAAACACAAACCTATTCTCCTCTTCTTTCCTTCTCTTGCCTTTCGCTTCCTTTTTTGTCATTGACTACCTCAGATTACTCATTAAGAAAGAGATAAAAAGAGAGATGAACGGACACAGAGGCAAATATAGACACAGAGACAGAGACAAAGTCAGAGAAGCAGAGAAATAGAATCAGAGACTTGGAGACAGATATATAAAGGTAAATACTCTTGAGAAATTTGCAAGTGAAGGAGAAAAGTTTCCTGCATTTAAAATCATTACTTTTGCCCCCCCAAAGCAGACTGCCTTAGAGATGACTTTTCTTGAATTTACTATTAGTTTTCCCTTGTATTTTCTTTTTAAATCAGTTAATTTTAGACTGTGATGCTTTTGTGTAAAGAGCATAGTTCAATACTCTCTATCATCATCTTATTTTTAGGCATATTGTGTCTGAACTGGGAGACTTGGAAAAGTACTGTCACTGGCTGCTTTGAGTCTTTTTTTTTCCTCCTCCTTTTCCTATCATATACTTAGCAACTCTGATATTCACAATAATGATCCTTAGAATATTCTAGATTTCAAGCAAATCAATTTTCTTAACTCCTACAATATCTAGGTCTACCCCTACTTTTCACATGGGTTGTAATGTTTTAGGTCTTAGTATCACCTCCAGTATTCTCAACTCTAGATATTCCACTTTTTTGGCACAACTTCCTTCAATTTTATTCAGTGCTTCACTCATCCTGAACCTTCCCTTCATCTTTATTTTGAGCTCTTATGCCCCAGTCATTTTCTGTGCATCTAATCCTTTATTATTGCTGGTCTGAGTTTTCTCTCTTCAGTTTTGAAGTTTTCATTAGCTATTTCAATAAAGTAGTGTCCACCACCTTTGAATCCCTTTTGTAGTTATTACCGTAATGATTTTCAGCTCAAACTAGCTATATTCTCTGCTCCTATTCCCATCTTGAATGCTAATGAGGGTGAAGTAAAACTGTTAACTTGCACATTAAGAAGCTAAGATTCCTGAATTTAAGTCAAGGCTGTAACCTTTACTGCCATCCTGCCATTTTATTTCACATTATTCCTCTTGACATATTTCCTATCCAAACAAAATAGACTACTAAAAGGTTTGCATTTATATCATGACTTCTCTTGTACCCCTGCATTTGTATAGATGATTTACTATGCTTTCTACATTTTTCTTCCTCTAAATTTGTATTTTCCTCAATCCCTTTCTGTTTTTTGAAAATTGTTCCTCTCCTGCTTTTACATTTTTCTAGGACACCTTGGTTGGATCTCTCCCAGTTAGGGAAAACAGCAAATAGAGTTCTTGTTCTGGATTCACGAAGATTGACCCTACACACCAGTTGTGTGACTCTGAGCAAGTTTCTTTAACTGTTTCTTTAAATGTTTTTTTTTAAACCCACTTTCTTTAACTGTAAAATGCAGATAATAATATAAATGGGAACAATGTATAAATTAAATAAGGCTAGAAAGAAAGACAATTCAGGTATTGTATGTAGGAACTATGCAAAATATCTCATACAAAAATCTTGGGAGGTAGGTGCTATTATTAGTTTAATTTTACAGTTAAGGAAACAGAGACTGAGAGAAATTAAGTGGCTTATCTTGGGACACTTACCGAGTATCTCAAGACAGATTGGAATTCAGGCTTTCCTGACTTCATGCTTAGTGCTCTATTCACTGTTTTATTTACTTGTTTTTTTTTTGATAATATTTGTAAAATGCTTAAATTAAGAGAAAGGATTCCATGCATATAATACAGATATAGTCAGAAAACAATTATTAGAATAATTTCCTTTTCTTAACCTTCCCAATCACATGGCATTGTTCTTTTAATTTGGCATGAATTGAGATGACTTTGTTCTTTTCAAGATATGAAGAATAATTTAATCCATAACTTTGAAAAAAATGTACTTTAGACTTTAAAGAGTACATCAAAAGTTCCAATAAGAATGTTCAATGTTACCTTTATAGACTGACTTGAAATAGTTTATTTATCAAGTTCACCAGCTATTTCCTTGAATATTTCCTTTCTTAAAAATTTCTTGAATTATAACAGAAATATATTTCTGGCTACATGTAGTCAACATCAAAAAAAAGGTTGAATTTCGTCTTATGGGCTTTAAATACAGATACAGAAAATTGAAATAAGAGCATATTAAAAGGATTCCACAGAAAGGATAGTGACCCCACTTTTGTCTGTCCATCTTCAGTTAAGTCAGAACAAAGACAAATGTTTTAAACTGACGCATAGAGAATTTAAGTTAGAAGGAAGCATTTACTAATAGTAAACAGTGTAAATAATCCTTCCTAATAGGTATTTTTTCTTTTTGATCATTCTGAAAATAGCTTCAATCTCATAAGACACAGAACAATCCTTCATTGTCAAATTCAATGATGGCAAAATCAGAGTTCTTCTCCTCTAAGTTCAATGTCACCAGGTAGTTCCTTCTGTCATCAGCACTTCCCATGTGCCTTTTTTTTTTTTTTTTTTTTTTTTTTTTTTTGCAAAGAGTTTTGGCTTCTCAGCACTATAAAACAATTTGTCTTACACTCATTAATGTGTCACACATCATTTTTCTTCTTAGGGAGAGGTACTGACAGAAACCAGTATATCCCTTTTGCCAGAAATCAGGGAGGAAAGCCAATGCTATCATTTATGGCGAATAGTTCTCCTGTGTATGTCTCTTCTTTTCCCATAGGAATGATTTTTATATCCCTCAAAATTTTCCCTCTCACTTTTCTTTATGTCATGGTATCTATAATTATGTAATATCTATATCTATACAGTTAAGTATTATCAGAGCTTATATGAGATATAGATAAATATGTTTATATTTATCTGTTTGTCTGTCTTCCACATAAGCTGTGACAATACTTAACCCAGCTTCCTCTGTCATAAAGGAATCTTGGGTCTTGAACAAGATTATAGATCCTTTTCATGGTTTTAGGGCTACTCTTTAAGTATCAGGGTTGATTCTCTAATATTACTATCCTCAAGGATTATTTGTTGATAAATATTTCCATAGTCAGCACTAAGTAATTTTAACTATTTTGGGGGGAGGGAAATTAACAAATACTTATTTTTCTTTCTCTCACTTTTCCTTGTTGAAGAAAAAAACCCTTATAACAAATCTGCATTGTTAGTCAAAATAAATGTCTACATTAGCCATGTCCAAAAATATACGTTTCATTTAATATCAAGTCCATCATCTTTTTGTTAGGAAGTGGGTAGCATGTATACCCATTGGCTTTCTGGAACTGACCGTTACATCGAATTATTAAGATGAAGTAGCTTTCAAAAATGGGAAATTATTTAGCTCAGCAAAAACATTTGGTATTAAACATCCCTCTAAAAGTCTGTGACACACTCTTCTAGAAATAAACATAATGTCCAGGGGAGAGAATACATTTGTCAAGGGTATTACTCATAGAGGTTCGTAGTTCGAAGTCTACCAGTGTTCAAAAAATTTCCCTTAGACTGATTTTTGTTTTTGTCTGCTTTTTTCAAAGCTATAAATCTACATCCAATATGTCACTGACTCCTAATGCAAACACTGCCATTAGTCACAACTGTTCAATAAGCATTGTGTGTCAGGATGCAGCTAAGACACCAATGGGAAAATGGGAAGTTCAATATTTTTATATGCTCTTTGGATGGCCCTCCTCTGCCAAGGGGACAAGGGGAAAGGGGGTTGTAGAGAAAAGACAAAGGCTAATGCCTCTCTTTTGCTTATCCCTTCCAGGTAATTCTTCCTCAGAGGTTTTGTTGGAATGCCATGCTTGCTCAAACTTGTGAATGACTCCTTTCTCAGCTTGCTTGATAATTTATATATGATCTCTGGGATTTGTCTAAATTTCCTTAGTTTAGTCAATATTACTCTAATATTTTCAAGGACATTTTATGCTTTGTCTAAAAGCACCTGGAGTCTACAAACTACCTTTTTTCCCAAAAATGTATTTTTAAAATAAATTTTATTGATTTTTTTTATTACCAAAATTACTCCTAGTACATTTCTTTCTTTGGTAAATTATACCATATACTAAATATTTTTAAAGACAAAAAAAAGAAAAGGAAAAAAGAGAAAAACTCAACAAAACTAATTAATACACCAAAAAAGATTGAAAATATGTACAATGATCCATATTTGTAGATTGAGTATCTTCTATATCTTTTCTTTGGAACTATGATTATTTTTTGTAATTTTTCAAGATTCATTTTTTATTTTTTTGGGTGGTTATCCTTTCCATTTACATTATTGTGGTTTCTTGGGTTCTTGTTTCTTGGGTCAACATTGAACAGAAAAACATTCAGATACACTGATAAAACCTTGGTAGAGTCCCAGGACTCATATAAAAATTGTAAAGATGGGGTGATAACTGAGGAATAAATCCTTTACAGAAAAAAAGAATTTCATGTAACAAGTGAAGGCCAGGAAATGTAAGCATTGTTCCTCCTAAAAAAAGAATGGCTCAATTCATGATTTTGTCACACTTACAAATTGTTTCTGACCTTTGTTTTCTAAAGTGGGATAACATTATTTTTATTACTTAGCTCACAAGATTATTGTAAAAATCAAAGAAAATTATAGATGTCACTCTATTATGAACCACAGAATTCTATATAACTATTAGCTGTCATTATTTGCAATATCTCAGGTTCTTGTTAGAGTCTGTAGTATAGGAAACTGACTTAAAAGAAGTTATTATAATGTATTGATGGATGACAGTTGCTGGGCCAAGATTGTCCATGAAATTTTGAATTCAAGTGCTTCTAAGGTCATTCAACTTAGGACTAGACAGACATATAGTAAATGTTTAATGAATAGTTGATTAAATTTGACTAAGCCCCAATTTATTTCAAATGTTTTGTGTGTATGTGTGTGTGTGTCTATGTATGTATATATGTATGTATCTGCCTAATGAATCCATATCCATATCCAAGATTAAGATTAAGTTATTCAATTGTGGAGTTTTCTTTGCAAAGAAAATGGAGCAGTTTGCCATTTTCTTCTCTGGCTTGTTTTACAGATGAGGAAACTGAAGCAAAAAAAAATTAAATGACTTGCCTAGAGTCACATGGCTAGTAAATGTCTGAAGCCAGATTTGAACTGAGGAAGCTGAGTCTTCTTGATTCCATATCTGTCTGTCTATCTACTGTGCCACCTAGGTGCCCAAGATTAAGATGCTGATTTTAGTATGTGGATGATAATCTCAGTCAGTGTGGGGACTCTCTCCACAGACACAATTTGCAGCCTATTTATACTCTCTCATCCTGTGTGATTTCTTGACTTCATAGAAATATTTTTTTAAATTCTATTTTACACATATAAAAATGATGTTATTGTTATTTCCCTAGCCATAGGAAACAGACTTTGAATTGTCTTTGTAGTCCCCTGGGTGGAGTTTATACTCTGTTGCCAGAACCTAATTATGACCAACAATGAACATTCAAAAATTGCATTTAGTTTGCATATTTTTAAAAGCTTATATTATTTTGAATTTGTGGAGTAAAACAAATATTTCCATAGCATAATACAATAAAAAAGATGATTGCATGCAAAATTGCAAATCTACTATGCACAACTTACTATTCCTTGCAAATATACAACAAAATTATCTTGTAAGTTTCTTTTTTTCCTATGTTTTTCTTCCCTAATCTCCATGGCTACCATAGGACACAAATACACACACACACACACACACACACACACACACACACACCCCTACACATACACATATACATTAACATACATATATATGTATATAGTCACCTAAATATGTATATATATGTACACATATACACATATACATGTATCTACAGTTACACACAAACACACACACATAGGTACATGTTGTCTCCCCCAGCATAATATAAACTTAAGGGAAAGTATTGTTCCATTTTTATATTTGTTGTGCTTTGCTTTTCATACAATAGGCATTTAATGAATGTTTGTTGCTTACCTGTTTGCTTGATGACTGACTGAGGTCAAGCATAAAATTAGTTCCAATAAAGCAATTTTCCTTGATGAGAAACTAAGAGATGATATAGGGGTTGAATTTTAAATATTGGCCAAGCTCATTAGCATTATAACTAACTGAACTCATTGGTCCAAACAAAACTATAGAATAGTATTTATAGAAGCTAATCATGTTTCTACTAAATATACTAATTCAATTCTAATTACAAATTCACAGCCTCAAAACCACTAGTTATAATTAGCACAGTTAAATTCCAAAGTAGAAAAAAACCAAATGTTCATCCTAGTGATTTTTAATTTGGAATTCATGATCAGATCCATTCACTCTTTTACATTTTGTCATAATTTCCCAGATACATGAACAATTTATTTTGATGGAAATTATTCATGCTTTCTGAAAGAAAAAAAAGTTCTGGGAAAATGTTAGGCCACAACTAGTACAATTAATTAAATATCCTTCCGTCAAAGGATAGGATGTTTTGGCTAGACCAGCCCTATTGAAGCACAGTAGCTTGGCCAGCAACATTGGCAAAGTCCCTTGGGAGCATTAGACTCAAATCCTGTGTACACAGTTTTATTGTCCTTAGGCCCTGAGAAAGAAGCTTGTTAAGTAGAAAGGCCTTTTCCAGTTCAAAGCATTGGACTTTGGGTTCCATGGCAGCATAAATGAAAAAAAGCTTATGTCATTTAATAAAGTTCCAAGAGTTGCTTTTCAGTTTATGGCAAATTCACAAAGGCATAGAGCACATCATTCCCCTGTCACTTTTTTTTATTTGAAAGTCCATGTGCTATTATAGCCCACTGGTACCTTCTTTCCCTGAAACACAATCTTCTACTCTCATACCTGTGGGTCAAGCATTTGAGTATTTGAAAGAAGATTTTTAGGTGGTCTGTGTCAAGTGAAGTCAATAAACTTATCAGCATTTCTTCACATTTTAAAAACAATGTTTTATTTTCCCCAGTTATGTGTAAAAACAGTTTTAAATATTCTTTTCTTAATTGAAGTTTTGAGTTCCAAATTCCATTTTTCCCTCCCTCCCCTACTACTATATTTCTTTTCAAAAGACTTTTTTCTTCATATGAATCCAATGTCATCATAGGACTTAAACCTGTCATGATTTGAAGTAATCATGACAATCCTTTCCTTGCCCTTCCCCCCCAATCTCAAACTAAACTCTGTGCACATTTTCTCATATTATAACTTTGGGTTCTGAAAACCTTTTGATTTTCCAAAATACCAATATAAAATTGGACCTTTGGGAAGGTCCATACTTTACATCTTTAAATTGATCAATCACCAAGCCTATATTAAGTTTCTAATATATTCTAGATACTGTGCTATGGCACTGTTGATACTAAGACAAAAAAAACTGTCCTTATCCTCAGTGAACTTATTATATTTTATCAGGGGAGACAACATATACTCATATAAGTAGATGCAAAGTGATTCTTTGCAGGAAATGCTAGAAGCTTGAGGAGGAGAAAAGAGACAAGAGTTAGGAAAAGCTTCATATAGGAGGTAGCCTTTGAGCTAAGATTTGAAAGTAACATTCTAAATAATACCTTTATAAGCCATAAGTTTCTGGGTTTGGAACCATTTGAGAAATTAGGATAGAGCAGGAAGTAGTAGAGAGAGATGTTATTATTGTTGATGTTGGTCCTACGTTTTTGAAGAGGAACAATAACATCTTTGGGATGATGTCTCAACTCTTTTTTGAATTGGATTTAACTGAGGCAGAGATGGACAAAGTCATCATCTTCACTTTTTTGCAGTCATCTGAGCCCAGTGGTAAGACAAAAATCAGGATGACTGGAGATAGCTTGGAATGCAATGGACTGGTCTTGAGCAAGCTCTAAGATGGGCAATTGTCAAAGACTAAATTTGCCTACTTCATAATTTTGCCAGGGATTTGTCCTCTCTCTTTTCCTGTGACAAAAATCTCTTGTCTAAATTCAGAAGTATTGTGATTTATTACCAGTAATGAAAATTATGGTCATGAGGAAAAGTGAATTTGAGCTTTGAAATTTCCATTTTCTTCTTGAGTAATGTATTCTTTGTAAACTTAGAAAAATGTCATGCATGGAGATGAGTATGCTTTTCAAAGATTTAAAGACTTAACATTATTGAAATGATTGCATGGAATTGCTGACCTGTTAAAAGGACAATTAAAAGATGAAAGTTTATCCATTTAAAAAAATTTTGTTTTCTCTTTATCCATATATCATATAACACTCATCCATTCCCCAGTTGATGGGCATCTCTGCAATTTCCATATTTTTGCCACCCCAAAGTGAGCTGCTATAACATTTTAAAACATGCAAGTTCTTTCTCTTTTGTTCCTATTCATCTTTGAAAATAGGCCAAGTAGAGGTATTACTGTGTCATATTTCATAATTTCAAAAAGATACTCTTGGAATCACCTGATTTTTCACTTTCCCACTTAACAACAGTAGGTATTCCAAAGCATTTCATCCCTTCTCAATTCTTAAAAGTCCCTCTCCTATCCTCTCAGGTAAGGATCTTGCCCCCACACTTTGAAAAAATAATGAAGACCATTTTATGAGAATTATTTTTTTCCTTTCCTCATCTCACATGTCTTCCCTAAATTTCTCCTCCTTTACCTGCTTCACATAAATAGGTAACCCTTCTTGCCAAGGCAAACCCCTCTTTCTCTATAGCTTTGATTGCATTTTATGTTATCTCCTTCAGTAGATTGCTTCTGTTATCATTCTAACCATATCTCTAATATTCAACCTTTCTTATGCTGCCTTATGTTTCCTTATTCTTTAAAAATCTTCATTTGATCAAACCATCCCCACATTTTCATCCTATTTCTCTCTTCCTCATCAAGGACAAAAATTCAATTTTTTTCCTTCATTTCCTCTCCTCTCACTCATTTTTAAATCCTCTGAAATCCGACTTCTGACCCCATCATTTGGGAAATTCCCTTCTCCAAAGTTGCCCCTAATATCTTAATTACCAAATTTAACAGTCTTGTCTCAATCCTTATGCTGTTTGTTATTGATTACTGTCCTCCTGGATACTTTTTCCTCTTGACTTTTCATGACATTACATTCTTCTGGATCTTTTCCTACCTGACCATTGCTTGATTTCTTTGCTACTACATCACTTTTTTTTGTTTATATCACAACCACTAATCATCAGTGTTCCCCAAGCTCTTTCCTGAGTCCTCTTCTCTTTTCTCTCTCTAACCCTTCTTTCATTGTGATCTTATCAGTTCTTATGGATTCAATTATTATCTTTATATAGATGACTTTTAGATCTTTGTATCCTGCCAAAACCTTTCTCAAGTCTTATATACCTTTGGACATTTTAAACTGGATATCCTAGAGATTTCTCAGACTCAATATGTTTAAAACAGATGTCATTATCTCCTCTCCCAATCCTTCCCTTTTTTGAAACTTCTCTATTATTGTCAAGGACATCAGTATTCTCCTCACCATCCAGGATCACAATCTAGATATCATCCTTAACTTCTACAATCTGTTGCCAAGTCTTGTTTTTACTTTCACAACATCTTCCTTCCTCTTCCATAGCTGCCACTTTAGTTTAGCTATCTTTATTTATACCATGAATATTGCCATAATATTATTGTTGGTCTCTGATCAAATCTTTCTCTACTTTAAGCCAGTTTCCATTTAGCTAAATGTACCCAATCATATCACACTTCCTGTACTCAATAAGTGTCAAGGATTCTTTACTATTATCAGGATCAAATTTATACTGCTGTTGGATTTTTGAAGCTTTTTTTGCCACCTAGACTGCAATTCACCCATACTTTCCTTTTCTTCTTCCTCTCAAACACCACCATTTCATAACTCTTTGCTTTTTCTCAGGCCATTCTCTATACCTGAAATTTTCTCCTTTTCCTTCTTCACTTCTGTCTAATGGCTTCCCTAACTTTCTTCAAGACTCAGCTCAAATCTTGCATGTTACAGGACACCTTTCCTAACCCCATTATTGCTACAGTCTTCTCTCTGACATTATTTTCCACTCTCATGATATATACAATTTTTTTGAATGTTGCAAAAAATCCTCTATTAGAATGTCCCCTTTCTACCTTTCCAGACACTTAGTTTGTTAAACAAACTGTATTATGACATCTTGAATCAAGACAATAGATTCTGAATTATTTAAAAAGCTATCTGATGACCTGGGTGACTTTGATCTGAGTAGATTAAATGGCACTGAAAAGATCAGGAAGCTCTTTTGTATTCTGAGGACTCTAATAGATTGATCTTTTTACCTGGTTTAAGAAGACAAAAATATTCCATGGTTTTCTATTTCTTGACTATTCCACTGAAAATGATAATACCTCAGAAAAATGAGCCTAATGCTATATAAATTCTTGATAAAACTCCAAAATTTTTCTAAAAGTTGTCAATAAGCATTTATTAAATATCCACTATGGGTCACATATTTTGTTAAGTAAGGTGGATAAAAAGAGAAGCAAAAAAAAACCCTTGCTTTTAAAGAGCTCACAGTCTAATGAGGGGAGCCAACATGGAAACAAAATAAAAACATATACAGAATAGAGACAATCTAAGAAGAAAGAGTTAAGTCTTAAAAGGGAAAGCATCTTGTAGAAGCTGAGATTTTAGCTGACCTTAAAAGAACCCAAGAAATCAAGAGAAAGAAATGAGAAAAAGGAGAATTCCAGATATGGGAGTCAGCTAGTGACAAGCCATAAAGTCAGGAGATGGGAATATCTTGTTCAAAAGCAGCAAGGAATCCAGTGTCTCTTGATCACAAAGTATGTGGAATGGGGTAAAGAATAGGAAAACTGGAAAGGTTGGAAAAAATTAGGCTAGGCGGGATTTAAAAAGCCAAATAGAAGATTTTATATTTTATCCTGAGGTTAATAGAAAACCACTGGAGTTTAATAAATAGGGTCAGACATTTATAGTCTGATCTGCAATTTAAGGAGCTTAATTTGACATCTCACTGGAGGATAGACTGGGATAGGATAAAGAATTGAGAAAGGAAGACTGATCAACAGGTTATTGAAATAGTTCAGATGAGATAATGAGAGCTTCCACCAAGATAGTGGGCAGTGTCAAAGGAGAGAAGGAGGCATATATGATAGATGATATGAAGAAAGAATCACTACATGTATAAACTATATCAAATTACTTATAAATTTCTTAGGGAGGGAGGAGGAAAGGGAAAAAAGGAAGAAAATTTGGATCTCAAAATTTTATAAAAAAGGAATATTAAAAATTGTCTTTACATGTAATTGGGAAAAAATACTATTCAAAATAAATTTTGCAAGCCTGATTGACTGATTAACAATATCTAACTACCAAGAGTTTCATGAAATAAGAATTGAAATTCAGTAAGAACCAGCTCTTTACCTGCTAGTCCATGCTGCCTTTCCTCTATCACTACCTTTAAAAACAAACAAGGTACATTGCTGAACACAGAACAGGCTTTATCATCTTCATTCCTCCTCTGTTTAATATTTCAAATATTCTTTTGATTCACACATGGAAGAATGCAGAGAGGCTGACAAAAGTGCCAATGAGTAGACCAATGAACCTATGAACCATCCCTGTTATGCTTACACAAATCCCAATGTGGGAATCGCTCTAGAACTGTATTTACTGTGCAACTGTTGAAAGGACTCAATCAGCTCACCTCTGGATCTCTTCAGCCCCTTTAGATAAATTTTTCATTTGATATGAAATTGAATTATTCCTTAAAGGGAAATGAAATAACAGGGAAATGTGAGAAAGCTCTAGATCACTTGACTTTTTTTTCCTTTATGTTTCAAAGGGGATTTTCAACAGAACAAAATCAAGAGTAAAAGGATTTTTAGACACTATTACATATTTTTAAGGGGGAAAAAAAAACAACCCACTTAGAGAACATGTCTTTACTTAAGAAGGTAGGTAGATGAGGGATATCTAGTAAAATTCTACTAACGGTTTTGAATTGTAGATTAAAAAATGTAAACTATCACACTGATTTAGATGAAGTTCATCACTAGGACTTTGCCTGCAGGTTCCAAATCGAGGGTTCGGGCTTCCTCTCTGTCCATTATAGTATTGTGATTCTCTGATACCTCTGTGGAAAGTATATTTGGTGTGGGTCTTGCCACAGTTTGGGGATACACCTTCCTCAAATATTCCTTTAAATAATTTGATTTGTTGTTATTATTATTAGTCAAATAATTTGATTAAATAAATTGATTCAGATAATTTAAATAAATTGCAGTGATGTTTCTAACTGAAGCAGGGGGATAATATTCTATAACATTCACATACCATAACTTATTCAGTCATTCTCCAATTAATAGACATCTCTTCAGTTTCTAGTTCCTTGCCACTACAAAAAGGATTGCTACAAACATTTTTGCATATGTGGGTCTTTTCCCCTTTTTTTATGATCTCTTCAGGATACAGGCCCAGTAAAAGATTGCTGGATCAAATGGTATGCACAGTTTGATAGCCCTTTGAACGTAGTTCCATGCTGCTCTCCATGATGGTTGGATCAATTCACAACTCCAGTAACAATGTATTAATGTCCTAGTTTTCCCATATTCTCTCCAACATTCATCATTATCGTTTCCTATCATCTTAGCCAATCTGACAGGTATATTGTGGCACCTCAGAGTTTTCTTAATTTGCATTTCTCTGGTCAATAATGATTTAGAGCATCTTTTCATATGACTAGAAATGTTTTTAATTCATCTGAAAATTATCTGTTCTTATCCTTTGACTATTTATCATTTGAAGACTGGCTTGTATTCTTATAAATTTGAGTCAATTCTCTATATATTTTGGAAATGAGGCATTTACCAGAATCCTTGGATGTAAAAGTTTTTTTTCCCCCAGTTTATTATTTCCCTTCTAATCTTGTCTATATTGTTTTTATTTATACAAAAGTTTTTTAACTTAATATAATCAAAATTATCCATTTTGCATGCCATAATGTATTCTAGTTCTTCTTTGTCACAAATTCCTTCCTTCTCCACAGATTTGAGAGGTAGACTATCCTATTTTTTTTTTTTAATAAGGCAATTGGGATTAAGTGACTTGCCTAGGGTCACTCAGCTAGGCAGTGTTAAGTGTCTGAGGCTGGATTTGAATTCAGGTCCTCCTGACTTCAAGGGTGGTGCTCCATGCACTGTGCTACCTAGCTGCCCCCCCCCCCCATGTTCTTTTAATTTGCTTATAGTATCACTCTTTATGTCTAAATCATGAACCCTTTTTGACCTTATTATGGTATAGGGTGTTAGGTGTGGGTCAATGCCTAGTTTCTGCCATACTAATTTCCAATTTTCTCAGCAATACTTGTCAAATAGTGAGCTCTGATCTCAGAAGCTGGGGTCTTTGGGTTTATCAAACACTTCAGTAGTATAGTCATTGACAACTGTCCCTTGTGAAACTAACCTCTTCCACTGATAGACTACTCTATTTCTTAGCCAGTACCAAATGGTTTTGAAGACCATGACTTTATAATATAATTTAGGTCTGGTATAGCTAGGCTACCTTCATTTACATTTTTTTCATTAATTCCCTTGAAATTCTTAACGTTTTGTTCTTCCAGATGAACTTTGCTGTTATTTTTTTCTAGCTTTGTAAAATAATTTCTTGGGAGCTTGATTGGTATGGCACTGAATAAATAGATTAATTTAGATAGAATTGCCATTTTTATTATATTAGCTTGGCCAACCTATGAACCCTTGCTATTTATTTTATGGTTTGATTTGTCTTGTTCTCATAGAGGAAAATTGAGATCCCTCACTAGTATAGTTTTACTGTCTATTTCTTCTTGTAGCTTTCTTCTTCTCTAGGAACTTGGATGCTATACCACTTGGTACATATATGTTTAGTATTGATATTACCTTATCATCTACAATACCTTTTAGCAAGATATAGTTTCCTTCCTTATCTCTTTTCATTTGATCTATTTTTGCTTTTGCTTTATCTGAGATCAGGATCACTACCCCTGCTTTTTTTTACTTCAGCTGAAGCATAATAGATTCTGTCCTAGCCTTTGACCTTTATTCTATATGTATCACTCTATTTTAAATGTCTTTCTTGTAAACAATATACCATAGGATTCTGGCTTTTAATCCAGTCTGATAATCTGTTTCCATTTTAAGGAAGAGTTCATCTCATTCCCATTACTTTTTAATTTAATTAATTAATTTAATTAAAATTATTAACTCTGTATTTCCTTCCATTTTATTTTCTTGATGATTTCTCAAAATATATTGTCTAAGATCTTTTTACAGTATGGTTTTCAGGGAGTCCAATAATTCTTAGATTGTCTCTCCTTGATCTTTTTTCCAGATAACTTGTTTTTCTAATGAGGTATTTTACATTTTCTTATATTTTTCATTTTTTTGTTTTCTTTGACTGATTGTTGATGTCTCAATGAGTTATTTGCTTTCAATTCTAATTTTTAGTAAATTATTTTCTTCAGTTAGCTTTTTATCTCCTTTTGCATTTGGCCAATCAAACTTTTAAATGAGTTGTTTTGTTCATTGGCTTTTTTTTCCATTTCAGAAAAATCTGTTTTTCAAGGAGTTGATTTCGTTTTCCATTTCACCAAAACTCTTCTTTAAGGAGTGATTTTTTTTTCAGATAAGTTCCGTGTTTCTTTTTCTAGAGTTTTCATTTCCTTTCTCCATTTTTCTTTTAACTCTCTTTTAAGATCCTTTTTTAATTCTTCCAAGAGAGTCTTATGAGATGGAGATAAATTTATATTACTCTTTGAGGCTTCATCTAGAGATGTTTTGCCTTTAGTGTCCTCAAGGTCTGAGGTCTATTCTTCTCTGTCTTCATAAAAACTCTCTATGGTCAAAGCAATTTTTGCTTTTTTGCTCATTTTTTAAAAATTGAGGTCTGCTCTTAGGGCAAAGGAGAGATTGTCCCAAGCTTCCTCTACAGACAACAGTGGCTTCCTGCTGCTCTTGGGCTGGTGCTCCTGGGATGCAGGGGCTCACTATTTGCCTTTTGTAGCTGTGTTTGATATTTCATAGCTAGTCTGCTCATCTATTCCCAATTACATTTTAATTTGATTCTGAGTACTTGTTGAAGGTTTCATGCCCCTCAGAGATATTTGATACCTCTGAACACTAAGATTGGAAGGGATAGAAGAAAGGTTTCATTTTGCAATTGCATTCATCTCTATAAAGAGAAGTGGATCTAAACTTAATACAAAGGATATACTGCAACATATCCAACATATATAGGACTGCTTGCCATCTAGGAGAGGGGGTGGAGGGAGGGAGGGGAAAAATCGGAACAGAAATGAGTGCAAGGGATAATGTTGTAAAAAAATTACCCTGACATGGATTCTGTAAATATAAAGTAATTATTAAATAAAAATTAAAAAAAAATAAACTTAGTACAAAATCTCCCTTTTCCAGATGCTTTCCTATTACCACTCTATATGGCAATTATTGGTGAGCTTCTTCATCCCTCTTTTGCCTTCATTTCTTTCCTAGAATTGAAGGATTAAATGCAAGTACCCCACATGAGTCCTTCTCCCCCTTTTCTGCCTCTTTATTGAGGGTGTTGAGTGAAAGGAACAATGTTGATTTGGGGAACAGAGAACTAGTTTTGAATCCTCATTCTGTTTACTATCTGTGTTACGCTGGGCACACAACAAGAAATATAGAATAGTGTAGTGGAGAGAGTGTTCAACTTGGAATCAAAAAGGCCTGGGTTCCAATTGTACTTCAGATATTTATTAATTGCTTGATTCTGGGCAAATTGCTTCAGTTTTCTAGACTTCAGTTTTCTCATCTGTAGGAGAGGAAGCAGGATTAGGATATCTAAGATTCCTTTCAATTCTATATCTATAATCTTATGATGAGCCTAAGATGTCTGAGTCTTAGTTCCTTCATCTATAATAATATGATAATGGACTAGATGTACTCTAAGGTCTCTCCTCTGGATTCACCCCATTAGCTTCTCCTTCTGAAAATTACCTAGCCAGGTGTCTTTTGCCATCCCCTTCTTTTTTTCCTTATTCCTTCCTTTCAACTTTTCCCTATGTTAGAATTATTAGTTAAGGCCCTAGTATGACTTATGATAAATAACAGTTAAATGTGAAGAAATTTCTCAAAATATTAGTTCAGTGATTGCTAAAATAGCTTATGGCATTATAGGACATACATGCAATTGCAATTTCTCCTGTAACTCTTTATAATACCCTGAGATCAAATGTCAGGTAGTTCTTACATTTATTGCCAATGAATACCTTATTTATTTTGTAGGAAAGATCAGTTATTTACAATATAGCATTAAGGAAGCTAAGGTCATGATTGTAGGTCAGGTACCCTCTCTCAGATTTATTTCTCAAAACCTGGGCATTTGTATCACAAATTCAGCTCATGAGTGTGACAGAGAAAATAAATCAATGAATAGATCAGAGGATTTTTAATCTCTAAAGAAAATCCGTCTCCCCACTATTTTTTTTTTTTTTAACAAATGAGGAAACTGATATTAAGAGATAAGGTCACTTTAGGCAATTAACAAAATTGACATTAGAACCTAGGTTTCTGATAATAAACCCTCTCTGTTTGTCACTATATAAATATTTTCCTTCTAAGGTGATTCAATCTATTAACAATACTATTATTTCTTCATTTTTAAAGTAACTTTTTGATGAAATTTCCACCAAATGCATGCAAAGATAGTTTTCAAAAGAAACTTTTACAAAATCTTGTGTTCCAGAATTTTCTCCCCTTCTTTTTCCCTCCTCCAGACAATAAGCAATCAAATACAGATTAAACATGTATGGTTCTTTAAATATATTTCCACATTTGTCATTTCCACATTTTGTCCAAAAAAAAAAAAAAAATCAGATCAAAAGGGAAAAAAAGAAAAAAAACAAGCAAGCAAGCAACAACAACAAAAAAAAGGTTAAAATACTATGTTGTGATACAGTTTCAGTCTTCATAATTCTCTCTCTGGATATGGGTGGTACTTTCTATCACAAGTCTATTGGAATTGCCTTGAATTACTTCAAAATGTTATATTAAGAATTCTAATCTTGGGGCAGCTAGGTGGTGCAGTTGATAAAACACCAGCCCTCAAATCAGGACGACCTGAGTTCTAATCTCAGACTTTTATTACTTCCTAGCTGTATGACCCTGGGCAAGTTACTTTACTCCAATTGCCTCAGCAAAAAAAAAAAATAATAATAATAATAATTATTATTATAATTATAATCCTTTGCCTATTATTTGAAATAATTTATTTACTATTGGAATTAGTTGATCTTTAAATGTTTTATAGAATTCACTTGTAAATCTATCTAGTTTCTGTGCTTTATTCTTAGCAAGCACATTTATGAATTATTCAATTTCTTTTCCTTAAATAGGTCTATTTAGATATTCTCTTTTATTTCCTACTAATCTAGGCAATCTATTTGTTAATAGGTGACACTATGTTTCATACCTATGTTTTCAAGTTGTTTTTTCTTTTTTCCACTATGCTACTCATCTTCCAATTGCTGCAGATCCATCACCATTATCGATAAAATAGCTTTAAATTCAATCCAAAAATAAGGATATTAAAAAAGATGATTTTGAATGTCCCTTTCATCTAAATTTATGATCCTGTACCTTATGATCTCTTCCAACAGTGAGTTAGTAGCATCATCTGGAAAGCATATTAAAATGTCTTTATTGCTACAAGGAAGGAAATTGAAAGTGAAGATAATTTTAACATATCCAAACTATCATTTGGTTCCTAGAGAAATAAGTAGTCATTTGTACAATAAATCATTTTATAGGAAGGTAAAATTATAAATAGAATAGTGGTTATTTGACACTTTAATCTTCAAATTTTATGAAGCCCTGAATTCAGCAGGAAAGGGTGAAAATGATGATTGCCTCTGGTGCTGGAGGTGCTAAGTAGCAATTTAAGAGGATTAAACTAGCAACAAGGCCTAAATTTTAATAATTACCTTAATTACAGAGTACTAATGGTCATTTACAATGAAAATGAAAGCTAATTACCCAGAATCAATTCCAGAATAAATTCTAGGTCGATTTGATGCCCTTAAATTCCATGTGTATTACTTTAAAGGGGATTATTTATCACATAAGCATGCTATAAGCTTATGACATAAAGGGAACCATCTCAAAACCTTATTTCATAAAATATAGAGGTCTTTTTTAAAAAGCAGATATGAGTTTATTTTTTTACTTGCTCTATAACTATAGTTATGTACCTATGAACCTGGAATTCTTAGTATTTTTTTTTTGTGTGTGTGTGTGTGGGAATCTTTGGTAGTCTGGTGAAATCTTTGAATTTCTTCCTTGTAGAATGTTTTTAGATATATAAAACAAAATACATAGAAATCTACAAAAACCCATTATAGAAAATTTCTAATTGTAAAATATTTATCAAAATTTAAAAAGAAACAAGTTCAAGGACCCTTCTCTAATCTTTTCAAATGATATATTGTTTTAATTGTATTTTATATTCTGCCTCTAACAACTTATGAAAAACATTTGTAAAGTTAAAAAAAAAATTACATTTTAACTTAATGTAATAATATCTAGACTCAAAGAAGGGAAAAGTGTAACATTTATATTAGAGGATCTAGGTTTGAATCCCAGTTCTGCCACTTATTGTCTGTGGACCTTGGGCAAATCACTTGGTTTCTCTGAGCCTCCCTCTTCCATCCATAAAATGGATGGTTTCTGCTAGCTGACCTGTTAGATCACTTCCATCTTGAAATATGGACTATCCAGTGATCCCTTTACTAGTGCTTTATTATAAAAAGTTAATTGCTAGGAACAAGGGACCCAGTTACTCAAAAATATTCCTAATAGTGGTATATGTACTAGAAAAAAACAAACGAACAAATAACAAGAAAAAAAGCCCTGCCTCATAACAAACTAGGAAACTATGTTGGAGGATAACTGAACAAATTATAGTGTGTAAATATGTAAGAAGCACAGCCTGGTACTTTGCCAGTACTCTGAAAATCAAATAAAGCTTCATTGCTCTCTTTCCTCTAGAGATACAAAATATTTTAGAATGCTTACGTGGGAAAACTTACATAGGTGGGGAAAATAATCCAAATGTATGTAATGCCATGGAGCAAGAGAAATTATAACTTCTTCCCCACCATTATATTTGGCAGGGGACTATTATAAGTGCAATGGAATTTTATTATATCAAAAGAAAAGAAAAATATCAGGTTACAATAAAATACTGGAAATATTTAAAGTGATAAACAGAATGAAAAAAATAGAATAAAAAGGTTAATCTATATGATGACTACATCAATGTAAATTGTAAGAACAATAGCAGAACTTTGATAAATATCCTGGGGGGGGAGGGAATTCAGAAGGAGCCACAGAATACAAGTAGGATGGTTTTGTGGACATCTTTAATAAAATCAACATATTTTTAACAAAAGCATCTATAAATAATATGCTCACAGGTACATATACAGTTGTTTACAATTCACTTTTTCTCTTTGTTTTTCTTTTGCTTCTTCCCTATGCATTTAGATACTTGTATTTATTGATGAAAGATAAAATTATATTATTGATTATATATCAAAATTCTTCTAAACATGTAAAAGATTTAAAATGTATATTTAATCAATTTTATGGATGTTCCAATTTCATATTAAACAATTTAGAAAAAGGGAAAATGATTGATGAAATTTTACTTCAGTTGAACTCATTACCAGAAGATCACTTATAACCCTATTTTTTTTTCCATGCAGATATAATGGCTTTTCAAAAACAAAGATTATGGCCTGAATTTTGCAACCTTTTACTCTATACTCCATTTTCTACAACAAATGGGCACTTAGTTGGCTGTTAAGAATTATTTATTATCTTTTCTGAACGATCCCATTATCAGTCTTGCTTATGTTTCTTATTTCGCTGGAAAGTCCAGAGGAATGACTCATACTTCAAATGAGCAAGAAGGCATAAAATATTTTTGCCCATATCTGCTCTTCAAAACTGATTTTAAATAATAATGCAATAATAATAATAATAATAATAAATTTGTATAAATTCTTTATTATTAAAAAGTTTTCATTATTCATTAACTCATTTGATTATTACAAAAACTCTGGGGTATGTGTGTGTAAATAGTCATATTATTTCCATTTCATAAATGATAAAACTTTGGGTTATATGACTCAATCAAAGTCTCCTAGCTAGTAGTGACAGGGCCATAATTTGAATCCCAGTCTTCTAATTCAGTTCTCTTTTGACTGATCATATCATGCTGTTTTTTTTCATCTCAAAGGGGACCAAAATGACATCACTATGTTAGGGTCGAGTTACAGTGTGTTGGACTATGGCTGATCAAACCAATTATAACTCAGAATTCTCTGCCACAGGCAGACACAAACAGTTCTCATGAGGATTTAGAATGCCTTCTCTAATTGTGCATCATCTAAGATCTTAGATTCAATAGATCAATCAATTAAGAAGCTCCTATTATCTGCCAGGCACTGAACTAGTTGTTGGAGATGGGAATAAAAGAATGAAACTATACTTATTCTCAAGGAGATTTTGTTAAGATCTGTTGTAGAAACTTCATTTTCATGATAGTGATTATAAGGATTCAGGGAGAAATAAGAAATAACATTTGTTATTGGGCTTTGGGAATAACTAATTATATCTGCTCCAGCAAATTCATAGGTAATCTCTGAGGGAAATGAGGATCTAAAAATAAACACATCTTAAGACTTTGTTCCCTGTTTGAAAAGGGAACAAACAGTTAAAGATGAGAATTGAAATGTTTTTTCCTTAGTCAAAATGAAATTAGAATGCAGAATGATATCTTATGTTACTTTCTTTCTCTCTATCCCTTCCTCCCCTTTTCTTTTTCCCCCCCTCTCCATCTCTCTCTTCACCTTTTCACTTCACCACTTTCCACTCTCTCTGACTCTCTGTCTAGTTTTTAAAAGGGACTGTGATATCTAGAGTGAAGTAGACTGAACATTTCTTTTAGTAGAAAGATAAAATGGGCAGATTGAATGAATAGTGCATTTTAAATGAGGCTTCTTGTTTAGGCAAAGCAAAGTCAGATTCCTGGGACTGTCTTGTTAGCATATCTAAGGCATATTCAATTGTCTTGCAGTTGCTCACATAGACATAAGTCACATGTGAGTTTGTTCTCAACTAGGAATCTCCCTAACTCCTCCCAACTCTCTAAGATCTGGCCCTTCCTTCTTCTCAGCCTCTGACCTTTAAAAACTCTCCTTCATTGGTAAATCATTTTGATTTTGTCTGTTAACCTTTTCACATCAATAAAGCCCTTGTGAGTATGATGACATCTGCTGTGAAATTTTGTATTCTGAATCACTCTCCCCCCACAAAGCTACTTCTTCAGAAATAACACGATAATATATCATGTTTCATGAGATGGTGATTAGCCCCTGAGAACTTTATAGCATCCCATCTTCCGTGACCCTTTAGTAATAAGCAAAATGGTCTAGTGGACAAAAGACATGGATTTTAGTCCTAATTTTGACACTAAATAATTATATAGTCATAGACAAATGATTTAATAGCCCTGAGGCTCTGTTGATATTTGTAAACAGAGATAAAACGACTTTTCTTACTTCTGATTATTGTAAGGGCAAAAAAGGTATAGATTATATAATGAAAACACAGATTCAAATTTTTAGAACAAAATTAGCACAAACAGCAGATAATTGTACCGAATTGCTTCCATCTGATTTGTCTTAAGAAGATTTTGAAGATCGTCTGGCAAGATACCAGATACTGAGGTCCTTTCTTGAACTAAACTACCAAACATTCAAACTCTACTCCAGATACCATAGCCTTATTGGGCTGGTCACATTGTTTGAATGTTAAATGTACATTTGTCAAAAAAGCTATTTTACAAAGAACTAATATAAAGCAAACATTTAAATGATGGTCAGAAAAACAATACAAGGACTCTCAAGGTCTCTCTTAAGAATTTTAGAATTGATTGCAAGACATGGGAGACATTGGTACAGCACCAGTCAGCATGGTGTGCCTTCTTCAGAGAAGATGCTGTGCTCTATGAGCAAAGCAAAATTTCAATAGCTTGAAAGAAATGGAAGATGTGCAAAGTTAGAGACTCCTCTAAATGTTCATATGGACTATTTGTGCCTGACCTGTGATAGAGCATTCCAAGCTCATACTGATCTGATCATCTATAGCCAGACACACTGTAACATAGTGTTGGCATTTTGGTCCTCTTCAAGAATGAAGGACAACAATAATTTCAATTACACCAAATAGAAATTTTTTTTGCATGAATATAATGAATGCAATATGGATAAAAAAGGAAATGGTCAATTGGGGGAAAATTATTAAGGGACTGATATTCAATTTATATAAATTAATACAAATATTGAAGATCAAGCCATTCTCCAAAAGATAAAGGCAAGATGTTACAGGAAAGTATCAGAGGAGAGAATGGGGCTCTGGGGCAAATATTTTCAGCATCAAGGTAAAATTGACATGATGTGGCAACAGATGGGACATGGGGAGTAAGAGTGAAAAGTCAGAGATGACACTTAGATTATAAATGTGGATGACTAAAAGGATGACAGTGCCTTTGATAGTAATTTAAAAGGAAAGAAAGGGGAAAAGTTTGGGGAAGGTGAAAATAGTATGCTTCAATCTGCATTCAGACTTCCATCATAAGTACCATGGAATTGTCTTGGATCATTGCATTTTTGAGAAAAGCTAATACCATGTTTATCATCACACAATGTTGCTGTTACTATGAACAATATCCTCTTGGTACTGCTTCATTCATCAATAAGTTCCAAGTTCTTTTCCTTCATCCAACTCTTTTCTCATCCACTGAAAAGGCAAGCAAAATTATACTAGTTATAGAAGAAAAATAATGTAAAACATGTATTCCATATCAACCATGTTGAAAAAAAGCAAAAAAAAAAAATCAAAAAAAAAACACTTCAATCTGCCTTCAGAGTTCACTAATTCTCTCTCTGGAGGTGGATAGTATTTTTCATTATGGTCCTTTGAAAATGTCTTGGGTAATTGCTTTGATCTGATTAGCTCAGTCTTTCACAGTTGATCTATCCCTACAATATTGCCATTACTGTGTACCGTGTCCTCCTGGTTCTGTTTATTCACTTTGTGTCATTTCATGTTTTCTTGAATTTTTCTGAAACCATCTTGCTCATTATTTCTTACAGTAAAATAGTATTCCATAACAATCTTATACCACAATTTATTTATTCCTTCCTTGAATTGATGGTTATTCTCTCAATTCTTTTTTTAAAAAAATTTTATTTTATTTTTAAATTTTTTATTAAAGCTTTTTATTTGCAAAACATATACATGGGTAATTTTTCAACATTGACCCTTGCAAAGCCTTCTGTTCCAAATTATCCCCTCCTTTCCTATATATATATATATATATATATATATATATGTATATATATATATATATATATAGTTATACAGTTATCTTGCTGCATAAGAAAAATCAGATCAAGAAAAATAAACTGAGAAAGAAAACAAAATGCAAGCAAACAACAACAGAAAGAGTAAAAATGCTATTTTGTGGTCCACACTTAGTTCCCACTGTCCTCTCTGGATATAGATGGCTCTTTTCAACACTGAACACTGGGAACTGGCCTGAATCATCTCATTTTTGAAGAGACCCACATCTATCAGAATTGATCATCATCTTCTTGTCATGTACAATGATCTCCTGATTCTGCTCACTTCACTTAGCATCAGTTCATGTAAGTCTCTTCAGGCCTCTCTGAAATCATCCTGCTGGTCATTTCTTACATATTCTCTCAATTCTTTATCACCACAAAAAGAGTTGCTATAAATATATCTGTACATATAAGTCCTTTTTCCTTTTCATTTGATCTTTTAAGGAGTCAGACGTAGTAGGGACATTGCTGGATCAAAGGGTATGCCCAGTTTTATAGTTTTTTGAGCATAGTTTCAAATTGTTCTTCAGAATGAGTGGACTAGTCTACAAAGCATTAGTGTTTCAATTTTTTTTTTAATTTCTCCTCTAGCCATTGTCATTCCCTACAATTTGATAGATGTGAGACTGCTTTTCTCCACACTTTTTGATGGATTTTTAACATTTTGATTGATTATTTTCTCCTAGAAATCTCTTTCTAGCTCCAGAAAATAATTTTTTGATAATTTGATTGGTATGGTACTGAACAAGTAAATTAATCTAGGTAGAATTGTAATTTTTATTATGATGGGTTGGCCTACTTGTGAGCAGTGAATGTTTCTCCAGTTATTTAGAAATATTTTTATTAATGTGAAAAGTATTTTGTAATTTTGTTCACATAGTTCCTAGATTGGTATTGGCAAATAGACTCCCAAGTAATTTATATTGTCTGAAGTTCTTTTAAATGGAATTTTTCTTTTTAAATTTTCCTGCTGGACTTTGTTGGTAATATATAGAAATGCTGATGATTTATGTGGATTTATTTTATATCTTGAAATTTTGCTAAATTTGTTGTTTCAATTAATTTTTCAGTTGATTCTCTAAGTATAACATAATATCTGCAAAGAGCAATAGTTTTTTTCCTCATTACCTATTCTTATACCTTTGATTTCTTTTTTCTTTCTTTAGTGTTATAGCTAGCTTTTCTAGTGCAACACTGAACAGTAGTAGTCATAATGGATATCTGTATCTTACATTTGGTATTATTGGGAAGACTATTTTATTGGCATTACAGAGAATTCTTGCTCTTGGTTTTAGAAGGATACTACTTATTCTAAGATAAAGTCCATTTTTTCATATACTTTGTAGACAGTTTTTTCAAAAAGTTTATATAAGAAGGGAAGGAGAGTTATAGGAAGATAGCTCGCAGGAATGGTTAAATCAAAGGAGGGTTTTTTAAGGATAGTCATCAGGGATAGTTAGAAAACAGGGAGGTATTGAATAGAAATTGTGGAAATGATATAGTGAAAAATCTGCTTGAAAAGATGGTAAGAGATTGGATCAAGGGCACAAGAGGAGAGGTTTGACTTAGCATGAAGAAGGACCACCTCTTAATGTAAAACAAAGAATATAGGGGAAGGGACTGCAAGATTTCTGAGTAATATGAAATAAGGACATAAGAAGAGGGAGCTTTCAGTAAGTGGACTCATTTTTCTCCCTGTGGAGTATTAGGTTGTGAAATACAAAACCAAGTGAGTTTCTAACATATTGCTAGTACATGTTAGAGACAACTTGACTCTGACTAGAAGTTGGTACTTTAATCATATTTTCTCGAACTTTCCTTGTACTTAAACCTTGTTATTAGTCTAACCTCATATTTCTTATTTAATAATGAAAGGAAACAAATTCTAGAATATACTATATGTTTGCATATAATCAAATTAAAGAAATCAGTTGCAATGGACTGACCCATATCTATTGAAAAACTACTCATGTTCTCTAGGAGCATCCATATCTCAGATTGGAAATGTCTATATGGTAGAATGTACCAAGAAAAAAATATAAAATATAAATCTTTATTCCATGTTTCCCTTTAAATCATTTCATTTAAGGCAGGAATTCTGAACCTGGCTTTTTTTTCCCATAGATTTCTTTGGCCATGTGGCAAATTATTGATTCCTCAGAATTATATTTTTAAAGGGATAAAGTAAAATATGTAGGATTCTAAAAAAAAAAAACAATTATATTGAAATGAAGTTTTCAAAATATATTAAAAGTTCTTGGGGGCATCTAGGTGGCACAGTGGATCGAGTACTGGCCCTGAAGTAAGGAGTTCAAATCTGATCTCAGACACTTAACACTTTCTAGCTGTGTGACCCTGAGAAAGGCACTTAACCCCAATTTCCCCAGGGAAAAAAAAAAAAAGCAAAAAAAAAAAAGTGACAGAAAATTTTGGAATTCTAAAATTCTATTTGGTATGAGCCAAAAAATGCAGTGAGTGACTTGTTTGATGTTCAGATAATCACAGACTCTATGATAATAAATCTGATTTCAGCTCACCTGTCCATTTGCCCTTAGGTCTTCTTTTTTGAATCACTGATTCATATCATTGAAGAAAGAAAGAAAAACAACTGATAAGCTGAAAACAAGCAAATCCCTTAAAGGTCCAACATATACATGTAGAATCCAGGAATCTTTTTTCCCCCTTCTTTTGGTGCACAATTATTAGAGTAGAAATGGAAAAATTACAGAAAATACCAAAGTCCAGATAGCCAAGGAAGTGGAAAAGCAAATCAGAAGAAGGAAAATGTAAACATACTTTAAGACGGAAAACTCATAGCAAAAGATAACAAAACAAACAGAGCTTGTAATACTTTCTTGGAATCTTGGTCTTTACTGGAAATAGGAAACTAATCCCAAGTTGGAAGTTGAAAGAATGAGGAGTTTAAAAAATGAGTTCAAACTGCAGATCCTAATGAAGTAAATCTTAGCCTACTTAAAGGCTTGGGGTGGGTTATGATAAGGTTACTCACCATCTATCACTTGAAGAATTTATTGTTATTTGATAAGAAATTTAAAAGACGCTACTGTTCAAATCAGTTCACGAAATACTTATTAAGCATTTACTATGTGCCAAGTGCTGGAAATGCAAAAACAAAATAGACCTTTTCTTTCAGAAGCCTGTATTCTGTATGGATATTATAACCTACCGTCAAATTTTACTATTTTTACCTCCACAACAACTCTTACATCTGTTTCTTTTTCTCCACTTATATGACCACCATCCATTAGGCTCTCATTGGTACTTATTGGACTATTGCAAAAGACTCATAATAGGAACCCAAAGAAAGAACACTGGGAAATGAATATAAACTGCTTGCATTTTTGTTTTTCTTCCTGGGTTATTTATACCTTCTGAATCCAATTCCCCCTGTGCAACAAGTAAACTGTTCGGTTCTGCACACATATATTGTATCTAGGATATACTGTAACCTATTTAACATGTAAAGGACTGCTTGCCATCTGGGGGAGGGGGTGGAGGGAAGGAGGGGAAAAATCGGAACAGAAGTGAGTGTAAGGTATAATGCTGTAAAAAATTACCCTGGCATGGGTTTTGTCAATAAAAAGTTATTTAAAAAAAAAAAAAGAAAAAGAAAAACTATCCTTGATACTTACAGGGAAGTAATATGAAGAACAAAGCAGACTGGAATTAAAACTTTTTTAAAAAAAGGTTTTAAAAAAAGGTTTTAAAAAACATTTATTAACTTTGGAAATGTAGATTGTGTTCTGTATTTACAGTTCTATTTGTTGTTATTTATTGTGTTTACAAGACCTATTTCTACATTATTTGAGGCTGAGGAAGATTTGGCAATTAAAGAGAATTCTCTGGAAAAAAAAAAGACTCGTAATAGGTATCCCTGCCTTAAGTCTCTTTACCCTCCAATATATTCTCCACACAGCTGCTGAAGTGATTTTCTTAAAAAAGATATGATCCCACTATTTTCCTATTCAATGAACTCAAATGGCTCCCCTATTACTTCTAAGATCAAAGATAAATTCCAGTACTTAGCATTCAGTCCCCACATCCTTCCCCCTCAATTTGGCTTTAGCTTACTTTTCTAGATTTACTAGACAATTCCACTTTGTGTAGACATTAGAATTCTTTATGAATTCTATAGTACATCTACATATTTGTTATACATCAAAGATGGCACTCCTCCTGTGGACTCCTATGTTTAAATCCTTTCTCTCTTCCTTTCCTTCTTACATCCCTTACTTTGTTTCAGTACTCAGCTCAAACTCTTCCTCCTACATGCAACCTTGCTTGATTTGTGAGTGCCTTTCCCCTCAAAATTATATAATTATGATCTGTATATTTATTTACAGAATTATAATTCTATAGCTATTTCTATCTCTATCTTTATCTCTACATCTCCCTTCTTTCCTTTTTCCCTTTCTCCCTCCTTCCCTCTCTCTCCCCTTGTTTCCTTCCTTTCTTCTTTCCTTCCTTCTTTCCTCTTTTCTTTCTTTCTTGATTGGCTGTGGAAGCATTCAAAAGATTCAGTAGACTTATGCCATTTCTCTTTGACATTAGTTCTCTTGGGTACTTGGTTTCTACTGCTGTAAGATTAGAGGTCTTTAGTGCCTTAATGCATTCTTCCTTCTATTGCACTTGAGAAAAGAACCTCTTTGGTCTTTGGCCTCTGTGTTTGTTTTTTGCTATTTTAGGGAATGAAGGTTATAACCTTGTGAGTTTGAAAAAGTCTGGAGGGAGTTTCAGCACCTTAACATTCTGGATTCTGGAGGACTCTTAAGTGCTATGGAATTGCAGACTATATTTTACAATTGGCCCTGAGGAGTAAGGCGTGATCCTCTGAATCGAAGCTAATGGAAGCTGAGACTGTTACCTGGTATTTATACTGCAGGAATTTGGTAGGATAGAGCTATGTAGGAACTGAACTGTTATAAGCCTACTTCTCCTAGACATGGTGTGATGGAGGAGAGAATAGGCTTCTGGGTATTAAAAAAAATATGTTGTGATGTTTTTATCATTGTTTTTCTTCTACCTTTGAAATAAATATGACTTTATAAAAATTATATATATAATATAAAAATTAATCAGTGTTAAGTTGTTAAATGAAATGGGGATGCTATTTGTTGTCCTCTAATAATGAGGAACGGAACTTATAGGGGCTTGAACCAATAGCATTATAGAAAATATATCTCAAAAATCAAAAACCTCATAGGGTACCTTGGAACCCTGAGAGGGCAGACCTCATGACTGAGAAAAACAAAAAGGACCAAGGAATATTACTTCCACAGCTGTTTATACACTACTGTGATTTTGTTCTATAAAAATCATGTCCCTCCAACAAATAAACGAATTGCTCTCTTGTATCCTGTCTGACCTATTGTCTTTCTTATCAGCATGACACCCAAACTGGAACCAGGTTGGATCTGCTGGATGGACCAGAAAAATCAATACTTACTGATTGAAGACAAGTAAAGACAAGATAACTAGGGAAATGGAGAGAACTAGCAAAGATAATAACATACCAGTTAGTTGTAGGATACTGGGATCATAGATTTATAGACTGAAGATGACTTCTACAGGAATGTTTTGTAACCTGTGTTGTGGAAAGACTTTTCTGGATCCTCTCCCTCCCATTAAAGTATACTTGCTTGTATTCTGTTCCTTTAGAAACTGAAAACCAGAAACAACTAAGGTGTCCTATGAATAGATTTCAAATAGTTGTTCAAATAGTTAACAGTCTCAGCTTCCATTAGCTTCGATTCAGAGTATCACTCCTTACTATGCAAACTTGCATAGAAAAAAAGGCCATCTTTATTTTCACTAATGTTTAACTGAAATCCACAATTTCCTTCAATAATTTAAAAGTAAAAAACACATTTACATAAAAGTAAAACATATTCTATTAGAATAGATCCATATGTTTCACATTCTCAAAGGGATCCATTACACACACAAAAAAGTTATTAAGAACTTCTACCTTAGGGACTCAATGAATTCAAATCCCTTTCCTACCACTGTTACTTCTAGTTGAAAATAACCCAGCAGACTAGTTTAGACTAAAGTGGCAATAACAGATAATAGTTTTCTAGTTTACCTTCTCATTCCAGAGATTCCTAGAAAAATAATGGCTTAACCCAAAGGGATGAATCTTTAAAGATGAAATTTTAGACATGGTGATAGGCCAATGAGGAAGATATTTAAGGCAATAGTATAAAGTTAGAATGAGGTATTCTATAGAATTTTTCAAGTCATTGCATAGGTAGATCTGCCTTTGAATAATCTAATCTTATTGCTCATTGCCCCTTAATCCAGGCCCAGGTATACTTGATATGTTTATGACATCTTGGTTTAATAAAGAGAGATTGATTCAAACATAAAATAATGAGAATATTTTGGGACCAATAAGAATGAATTTATTAATTGTCTCCCATATACCAAACATTACATTAGACTCAAGGGAAGAGAAATGAAGAGAAGGGAAGGGAGACAAAAATGAAATAGTCCCTTTTTTCATAGGGAATCTTACATTCTACAAGAGAAGAAAACACGTATACACTTAAATATATAGAAAAAAGCATATGAAAATATGTATTAAATCCATAAAAAGGTCATTTGGATGCACTAATAGTTAGAGTTATATTTCATATAAGAAGAAGTATTTGATATGAGCTATGAAAGAAACTTGGAATCCTAGGAGGCAGAAGTGAGGGCGTGCTTTTCAGGTATGGTGATCAGCCTAGGTGAAAAATCACAGAGTTTAGAAATTCTGATGGCAATCCTAACACAAGCAATGTTTTTTTTTTTTTTTTAAATAGGAAGCATGAAAAAAATATGAAAGAACTAGTGGGAAAAACTGTAGTTCATGCTATATTAACTGGAACCAGGGAAAGGAAAGGATTTCATTGTAGGCATAGTCAGTTGAGATTTGATTTGGGTTCCATCCCTGACAGCTGTTTGCAACTGCTTGCCCTGGCTTGATTTTCTGAGAGGTACTAGAGTCACTTATTTTCTTCTATCTGTTAAAGTTTCCAGAGCTAGCTGTAAAAGACAGAGAAAATGATATTTTTCCAAGACTTGAGTTTTAGTTAAGTGTGAATAGTTGTCACACAAATAACAAATACTTAGGGGAAAGTCTGAATTGCCAACTTCTTGGACAAAGAATTGAACTAATTTCTGGCTTCAGATTCTCTTTGCTAAGCTTGTTTTGATTGAGGTTAGGGTAGGAGGTCTCTTCAAACACTTGCTTATTTGTTTATTCTCTTGGGTGACTTTTTGGATCTAAAACAACTAATCCTTGTCTCTATAAAGTATCTTTCTTCTGTTCAACTCAGAGGCCATCCCTTTTTAATCTTTACACAGTCTCTGTAAGGCAGGTAGATCACAGAGACTGTCCTCATTTCTCCTCAGAATTGTGATTTCTCTTTTCTTGAGGTTACCCAGAGCATTGGCAAAAAAAAATGACATAACTTTCTCTGAGTACTTCCAGCTTCTCTCTCCACCTCCATTTCTTCCCTGGGGTGCTGCTCTTATGTCCAGTAGAGGATAAGTTTTCAGAGTTAGAGAATTCTAGAGCTAGAGTAGACTTTAGCTGTCATCTAGTTTACTTCATCCTCACTTTATAAGGGAATTTTTGATGTTGTTAAGAAAGAAATCTAGTCTGTGAATTCCAAGATATCGAGGAAGGAAGGAAGGAAGAAAAGGAAAGAGGAAGGAAGAAAGGAAAATAGCTGCATTGCTTGCTCCTCACTGGGCAGCTCCTACTCACAGAGACAGTTGTTTGTCCTTCATTCACTTTAAGTGAAGATGGGCTCACTTTCTCCTTCAGAAGCATCTGGGTCCAGTAGCCAGATATAGATCAGGATGACTGGAGAGGACCCTCAATGTAGTGATGATATGATTTTAGTTCTAGTTTCAAATGATGTTTGGGGTTCACCAAATGTTGGGGTTTAGTCATGTGAAGAAGTCACATTAGCCATTCTCTTTGATAGAAGAAGAGGCAATAGCCAAAATGAAGAGATATAATAGAACCAGGAGTGGTAAATATGAAATAGAGTTGGGAGATCATATAGCAGCAAGGAAAGAGATTTTTTAACAATGATGAAAAAGACATCTAAAATGTTGTGTTCTTTTTCTTCTTTAAAATATATAATATAAACTGGTTCTCTCTGGGGGGAGAGCAGGTCTCTTGAGGGAGGTTTTCTGGAGGCAGCCATAGTATCAGTTCAGATCAATAATTACCCCCAAACGCAGCCAGGTGTTAAAAGCTCAGATCTTTTATTGTCTCCATAGCCCAGTTAGCTTAGAGGCCTCTCTCTCTGCTTGGTTCCAAGAGCTCTTGCAGTTTTGTCCTTTGCTTCTGCCTCTGCTTTCTTCAGCTTCCAATTCAGCTGCAAGTTGAATCTGCCTTGCCTCTGAGAGAGGGCTTCTGGCTCGAAATCTCCCAAAGTGCTCTGTGTCTGCACCAGATGCACCATTTCCTAATGGAATTCACAATTAGCCAGGAGAAAGAAAATACCTCATGAGGCAGGAGCAATGTCCTTAGCTGATGCAAAATCCATAGAGAAGTTTAGCAGCCTAAAAGAGTTAGCTAAAAGAAGAAAGAATAGATAGGAGAGATACCATGTAACATGGGGGAGAAAGGAGAGGAAAAATACCATGAAATAGAGTGCTATGATGGGCTATAATTTCAAGAGGGATTCAGCAAAGATGGTGTGAGTTATGGACTGATTTATAGGGGAAATTTAACCTTAAAGGTTTAACCTAGTTCTGATTTCTGACTGGACACAGCAAAGTAGGGCTACCCATGACCTCCACAAAGGTAAATTTGATCACCATCAGTACTTTTCCCTGCTTAGAGGAGGGAATAATTCCATCAATACTAAGGACCTCATCAGTGGGAGAGCTTGGTCTCTTAAAACTCAGTTTGATGGAGGCCATTCAACTGTGATTAAGGCTAGGTAAGAAAGATGTAAGTGTAAAGAATTAAACTGACTTGCCTCAAAGCAATCAACATTCACTTGACTAGATTACAAACTACATTCAAAACATTATCTTATTTCCCTATTTCTTTTTCCTGAGAAGATTTGTTTATCAGAGCTAATTATTCTTTTGAATTGGCCTTCTGGATTCCAGTCTCCCTTATCTGGCTTACGCTTCACATAAGCATCTAAGTAATTTCCTTAATGCATGATACTCACCTAATTATTTCTGACCCTGATGGGCGCATCTAGACCTGGTGCCAAACACTGCCTTTTCTTTTGCCCACTCCAGGTTGACCCAGAATCTACTGCAACTTTACTGTAAATGCCTTTAATAATTTCTCTTTCACACTATTCCTCTCTGAATATTCTATATTCCTGCCACATTCTTAATCTGCTTTATGGACCATCAAACCCAGAAATATTCCTTCTTTATCTAAACTATTTGAAATGCTGTTGTTGTTATTGTTGTTGATTTGTTATTTCAAGGCCCAGTTTAAATGTTGCTTCCTCCATGAAGCTTTTCTCTTTCTTATTTTTCTAATTGCTGAAAGTGATTTTTCCCTCATATTTTCATAGCATTATATGAAGACCAAGGATTCTTAACCTTCAAGCCATAGGTTCATGGATAGATTATAGTGAATTGATCTTGGATTTGAAAAAATAAAGTTGCATCTTTAGTTTCATTAACTTTAACTGAAATTTAGCATTTCTATCTTTTTTTTTTTTTTTTTAGGTTATTTTGAGAAGACTCTAATCTTCAGTAAATTGACAAAGAGGTCAAGGTTAAGAATCTCTCATTTTAACATTTCCTTTGTATTGGAATCCTTACAAAGTGTTAAGTCATTAGAATTGATAGAGACAATAATTATCTAATTTAGCATGGTTCAGTATGATTGATCTGCTCTTACAAGGAGATGTTATGGGCCAGAACTTGAAACAAGATGTTAACTCATTAGAGTTGATAGAAACAATGCTTAAGTTAATACCTCTGAGAGTTCACACATTAGCTCACACATTAGTTCACACGTTTGGGAGATTTCAGGGTTCAGTATGAGATATCCAAATTCACACCTCCCATAATCCCACTCTCAGAGGAAGAGTCAGTCTTTGAATTTACACCTCTAAAAGAGCACAAAAAGAGCTTCAGTCAGTCAGTCAGTCAGTCAGTCTGTTCAGAAGATTGCCAGGAGTCGGAGCTGAGCTAGAGGCAGAAGCTGGAAGAACAAAAAGACAAGCTGCAAGAGCTCTTGGAACCAAAGAGGAAGATAAGCCTCTAAGAAAACTAACTGGGCTATTTTGGAAGAGACAATAAAAAACTGTACTTGAATCCCTGGCTGCATTTGAGGTGATTATTGATCAGAACTGAAACTAAGGCTGCCTCCAGAAAACCTCCCCAAGAAACCTCTTCACAGAGAACCATCATATATTATAAAAAAGAAGAGAACACCACATCTTTGTCCTTATCAAATTCTATCTTTTATCATATCCTAGGAAAACACTGTACCTGAATTTCAGGCTATTGATAGGTGAGAGGAAGAGAAAAAGGATGAAAATTGCTCTTCTACACTCATTTGAAATGTAAATATTCTTGGTAGAACCTATTCCTTAAGACATTAACAGCTATAATTTTATTTAGCAATTAATATTCTCCCCTCCAATTAACTGAAAGCATATCAATTTTTACCAGTGACAGGTCAATCAATGATCATTTAAGCTGTTGAAACCTGTTCTAAATTATCCAATTATCCCTTTCCAATCTCAACATTTTGATGTTCATAAATCAGGTATGAGATGTCATGAAGAACATTTATTATTCCCATATTTTTTAATATCAAAAAAAAATTCCCAGAAAATTTTTTGATGCAATGAGAGCTCAGTCATGTTGTGTTTCTCATCAGTAGAAGTCATGTTATGTCCACGATGGGAACTGATTTTGATATTTAGTTTATTGATATAACAGATAATTTTGGTAATTGGCCATTCTTAAGAAAATTTTTATAGTTTCATGTATCTTATTATTGAATTTTGTATTCATATCCCAATGCAATTACTGTAAAGGAACTAGTGAATAATTCAAAGGATAAAGTGAAAATAAATATTTATTTCTGAAAGAGATCTAGTTAGTGATATTATTGCTTAAACTTCATTATTTTCTTGTCCCATGACACTTCATAATGAAACTTACAGATTAGTCTTTAAAGGAATCTATTATATTTTAGAAATCTCATACCCTATGGTTTCACAAATATCTTATAAAAATATTTAAAATAATGCTTAGTATTTGATTTATTTGTCTGGATTTTCTATAGGAGAAACTAATTATCATCCCCTTTTATTCAGTGGAAACAAAAGACAATTTATTACTGTAGCCTAGATATGAAGAAGAATATCTAGGAATTAGAATCAGTTAGTGCCTCCAACCTTGAAGTTTAAAAATTCACATCAAGTAAATAGTTAAAGAAGAAATGAAGTCTTAGAGAAAAAAAATTATAGGAGTAGAATTTCTTATTAAGTGAAGTTGTAGGATTATAGCTTTAGAGACCAAAGCTATCTTAAAGGTCATTAAGTCCAACTCCCTCATTTTAAGTATGTATTGTGTCTCTTTCAATATGCCTGCTCTTTCTACTTTGAGGGAAAAAAGTGGGACTTTACAATAGATTGAGATGGGGTATTTAAAAGAAAGTGGACAGTAGGGCTGCAAAGAAGAAGTATTATGTATAAGCTAAGAGGCCTAGTGATTCCCCCATAGCACTCTGCCATAAGAAGCTTAAATTGGAGGGATTAAGGTCAAAGACAGGAAGGAAATAAAGCAATAAAAATGGTGAAATGAGTGGAGAAAACTTCTTAATTTTCCCACTTTTGACTACACTCCTATTCCATGAAGATGGGTTAGTTATTAGATCAAGATATAATATAACATATAAATATATAATATAAAATAAATATAATAAAAATCATATAACCAAGGTTTAGTGAAACATATTATCAGTTCAATGGTAATGCTGATTTTTATCAATAGGATGAGGCTTTGAAGCTGATTCTGATTAAATAACCCCCAAAACTATAACCCTTAGCCTAACAAGTCAGTATGGTATGGAGAGAGGTGGAACCAGAAGAGAGAACATTACTCACTCTGTGAAAATTTTGGGCAACTTGACACTTCTCTAGCACCTTTCCTCATATAGATGAAAGAACTCAAGGTTTACTGAGCATCTGATTCTTCCTGTTGAATAGGATCAGGATCATGGATAGTAATCTTACTGTTAAATTAATAAAAAGTAAAAACACTGTTAGAGAAATAAAGAAACTGATAGTCAGAAAAATTAAGTGAATTGTTCAATGTCAGACAGGTCAAAACCCTAGTTCTTATACAATCTTTTTTTTTCTTAAATCAGGTGACATTATTATGTACAGATTGCAGATGAGAACTTGATTTTCTTTAAGAAATCAATTATTGAACTAATTTATTGAGTAAAACTTTTCTGTAAGACATTGAGTTATATGCTGAGAGACATAAAGAATAAATACATGTTTGGGATCTGAAAGTTTATAGTCTGCTAGCAAAGAATAAACTAGAAAAGACAATCTAAGTTAAAAGCTATTTAAGAGGTAGATCTAATAAATGCCAGAAGAATACCATACCTTATACGCAGTAGGTGCTTAATAAATGGTATTAAATGAATATGTAATACTGCTTTCTGGCCAACTCCCCCAACTTGCAGTGGCACTTGAAGTACTATATGAATCCCCAACTTTGTGCTTTCCATTTATAGTCAGTTAGTAGAAACAATTAGCTGTTAGTAAAAACATTTACAAATATGACACAAAAAATAATATCTATGAGATATTACACCTATAGATCTGTGACATGTTCCCACAAATAACCATAGCATTCTTAAGAATGGACTCAAACTTATAAAACAATGGTTATGAGGCACATTTGTAAGAAATATGTTGGTAAAGGCAACTCACAACTCTTGGTATCATGGGTCTTAAAGAGCCCTTTCTGTTTTTATAGAGTCCAATTACAGCTCCCATTGGGTACAGTATCTTTATTGAATGGTATTTTTTTTTTTTTTAATGGAGTTCCAAAGATTTGCTCCTCTCCATGGCTCTCGTCTCTGCTTCCAGGAGTTTCTTCCTTGAAGTTTCAATCGCTCACAAGTATCCTTCTAAATCTGAATCTGTCTGCTATATGTATGCTTGCTTCTTCAATTTTGCCCGAAGATCTCTTTAACTAATCAACCAACTGTTTCATGAGATGTCCACCTCTCAGCAAACTGCTGGTTCGTGCAGGGATCTTCTCTGCACAATACTTGTGAGCCCCCACTATTTTGAATTGAATTGCTATAGATTTTGAAAGCCTTGTAGAAGTATGTCAAATTCCTGCTTATCCAATGAGATTATGCCTTTTTATTTTATTAAAGAAAAGGATTTCACATATAATAAAGAGTTCAGATCATAGATTTATTTCTACAGGTGGTTTAATACTTAGTTATTTTTTGGGCTATTGGGACTAGGGCCTTTGTTTCCTATAAATGAAAAAAATATCATTGTAGGCTTGGGTGATCAGGAAAAAGAGATGAAATTTCATATTGGTCTTGAAGGATAAGAAGGATTTGTGGAGATTAGAAATGCCCACAGAAGAGAAGATGTGGATGCACAAGGTATAGTCTGGGAAACTGAATAGATACAAAGGATTTAAAGAGATTATAGAAAAAAAGATTGAAAAGGCTAGTAAGAGACATTATTTGTGGAAAGCCTTGAATTAGAGGCTAAAGAATTTGAATTTATTAAAGTCTAGTTTGCTCTCTTCTCAAACTTATTAATGACATGTTCAGAACTAGCTTATGTCTTTGATTCAGTTAGAAGTCTGGGCCTCCTGTATTTACATGTCAATGTTGGATGGAAACTATTATTCTATACTTCCAGATATATTTCATATTATTCTCCTTTATTCACTCTGTTTTCCAGTTGAAATGGCTCACTTGCTTTTTCCCCAACTTGGCATCATATCACCCATTTCTATTCTGTTGCTTAGGCAATTGACCATACATGTAATGCACTCTACTCCTGGTATCTCCTTTCTAAAATTCTTGGTGTCCTACAAAGCTTAGTGCATATACTATGTACTATAGAATGCTGTTCTTGATTCATCTTGTCATCAGTACTTTCTCCTTCTTCTAATTACATTTTATTTAATTATATATTTATACATCGTGATCCACAGTATACTATAAACTCCATGAGAACTGGTAATGGTTTTCATTTTGCCTTTGTTTTTGCCATTGTTCTTCAGAACCTAACCCAAGACTTTGTACATAGTAAGTGTTAAATGCAGTTTTGAGAGATTGAATTGAAGTATATATTCAGCTTAATCTCCTATGCTATTTATATCTACAAATGCATTATATAGGATTATATAATTCACTAATCAAAAAATGTAATTAAGCTTTTACTCTATTTTAGGTACTATGACAAATATTAAGGTGACTAGAAAGAAGAATAAGATATAGTTTTTGATCTTAACAATCTTACAACCCAATAATGAAATTGATATTCAGAAAAATTACCTAAAAGCAATGATTCATATTTACTTAAGATATATATAACCAACTTTAGTATATGTGGCTTGCTAAGGTAGGAAAATGGGAAATAAATTTTATCTAGTTTTTCTTCAAAAATTACAGAAGCAAAATTAAAGGTTTATGGTAAAATTTGAGTTAACTGAAAAATTAAACCAAACTGCATGGTATATATACATCTAGTATTATAGGTAATTGATATCTTTGTGCAGCAATGTTAGATTGGTTAAAATTCAAACAAATCCATTTTTTAGATTTTCCCGAATAACAATGAGCTAGCAAGCAAAGGAATCTGAATAGTTCAGCCTTTTACCCAAATAAATTTTCAGCAACCTGTGGGATCATTACCACACTAATTATAAGTTAAATTCGAACAAATTTCTTTACAATTGATACAGTATGATGTTCACTTTCTATGCTCATGTTTGCAGGCTTCTGTGTATCACTAGAGAAAGTTCTAGCATCAAACTGACTTCTTCTACTAGAAATTTATGGTGCTTGACCTCAGTTCAATGCTTACTGTTGCTTGCCAATCCTAATCAACTTTTACTAACTTCTTATCTCATTGATAGCCAGTTTTGTAAACCTTTTCCTCTTATCTCAAGTCTCTAACTTCTCTTCTTCCCAATTTCTCCTCCCACACATATATAAATGTGTTAGCCTTCACAGAAGAGATTGTGGCCATCCAAAGGAGACTCCTTCAGCTCCCTTTCTACACTCCTAAAAACTCTTCAGCTTCATCACATTTCTGTCTTCCTTTCTGTCTCTAAGGAAGAATCATTTTTACAACAAACAGAAACTAATCTTTCTATCTAATCTCTTCAGCCTATTCCCTTGCACCAAATCTCTCTGTTCTCTCCCCATTCTAATCCATTCTTCAAATTTCCACTTATAGAATAGCATAATTATTCTAGATCCCTTAATTTTGCAAATGAGGAAATGGGGTCCCAAAGAGGTTATCAAGGGTCATGCAGGTAGAAATCTGAGATAGGATTTGAACTACTATCTTCCTAACTTCAAGTCTGGCAATCAATATATTGCCATCCTGACTCATTTCTGCAATCTAGTGCTGCTTTTAAAACAAAGGGAAAAAAAAAAACAATTTATGGGGCTAGTTTTTTCTACCTCAAACCCATTTTTGCTAGTTTTTTTCTTTGCTAGTTACACTTATACTTTTAAATATATCAATCCAAGAAGAGTTAGCTTCCTCTTTGTTCCCATTGCCATTTGTCACCATTGCTTAATAATGTTCTCATCTCCTTTGAGGTGCCTCCATTTCTTCATATTATCTCATTTAAATTCTTGTTTCTGTCAACAATCAGCTTCTAAGTAATTCTTTCTTCTTTTTCAAAAATCTCAGTATTTGACTTATAGTCTTTATCTTAACTCCCTTCCTTATACTTAGGAGCTTATTATCTATCTTGATGCTCCCTCAAACACCCTAGCCTTCCAACTTTGATGACTGACATCTTTATTTCAAATTGTCTACCCACATGGTGGTCATTCTTTAGAACTCACTATCACACATAACTATACTATTTCTATAATTTTGAACTCTAAAATTCACCTGTTTTTAATAATAATCTCCCTTCTGTCCACCTCCCCTTCTATCTCTTTCATTCTAAATCTATAATTCATCCTCTCTATGACTTCATGACCCTTTGTCATTTAAAGTTCTTCCAGTTCAATGCCTTAGCTCCAATCTTATTTCAACCTCTTCCTCATCAAAGTTTTGACCTTATGGTTTATGGTTAAATACTTTAGTTAAATGTATTCCACACTTGAGTTTCTTATTTGTTGCTGTTGACACTCTCCTAATTCTTATCTTGGAACCACTTACTTTTAGCATCTACTTTCTATGTTTCTACTCTTAGACTACTAAATTTTGCTGTGGGAAGTTATGCAACTGACAGTTATGCTGTAGTTATGCTACAAATTCTTATTATCCAATCTCATTTGTTAACATGACATTCTTTTTCTTCTCTTCTATTTGACTTTTCTTATTACTCTCTTCTATTCCAACCCTTCCATTTCCTCTTAGATTCTTTCTCAGAAGATGATTCTTATTTTTACCAGGAAAAAAGTAAAGTTTTTCATTTCTCTCAATTTTTTTTTAGATATTCTTTCACTCTGTCTTATTTTGCTGTAGTCTCTAAGGAAGAGGTGACCTTTCTCTAGTCTTTACAGAACTGCCAGGACAAGCTTTCTAAGGCAAGGGTCTGATCATGCCATTCTCTTACTCATAAAAAACAAAACAAAACAAAAAACTTCAATGGCTCTCTTGCCTCCAGGATAAGAAGAAAATCATCAAAGATAGCATTTAGAATTATATGTAGTTTGTCTCCAACCTACCTTTCCAATCATTTTATATTCACCTTCATGTACTCTTTATTTCAGTAAATTGGATTACTTGCTATTCTCCAAACCCCACATTATCTTTTCTTACTTCAGGCATTCATATGAACCATCCCACATGCCTGCAATATACTTCTTTCTCATTTATACATTTTAGAAGATTTGTCTTCTTTCAATTCTCAGAATTCTCTTAAAAGGATCATTTTCTTGCATGAACTTTCCTCATGTATTCTCAGCTCTCCTATTCCTCAAGTATTTGTATATGTGTGTGTGTGCATGTGTGTATGTACATGACTTATCCTCTTCCTCGCAATAGAATGTAAGAACTTTGAAAGCATGGCTTATTTTATTTGTGTCTTTATACTCCTCTGCACTTAACATAATATTCTGCACACAGTGTGTACTTAATAATAATTTCTTGACTTGAACTCAAACACCAAAACCAAATTTATCTTAGTCATGTCACTTCTTTAATCAAAAATTTTCTATGTCTTCCTTTCATTTACTATATAATATTCAAATTCCTTAACCCAACATTAGAGGCCTTTTGTAATTCAGTGCCAGATAATTTTTCTTTTTTGTTTTAAATAAAGTTTTGTATCCCATGAATCACATCTTCATTTTCTATAGAAAGCCAAACATTTCTTGATTCACTTTGTCATTCTTTCACCTTCCCTTCTCAGAGAATCATCCCATAAAACAAATAAATTTTAAAAAACAAAAAAGAAAAAAAGAAAATATTCAGCAATACTGATCAGTACAGTATAACTGAATATATATATGAATCAAGAAATGTTTGGCTTTCCATAGAAAAGGAAGCAATTAAAAAAATATATATATATATGTATATATATATGTATATATATATAAAATATACTATAGTCATTGCTCTCCAGCTACAAAGGGACGGAAATGTTTTCTCATTTCTCTTCTTTGGAGCCATGCTTTTTTTTTTTTTTTAATTTACTTTTCAATATTTTTGTGGTTATTCATTCCACTTAAATTGTTTTAGTCATATATTATTTTCTTGGCACTGGTTGTTTAATTTTTCATCAGTTTATGTAGATCTTCCTAAGATTCTCTTATTTTCTGCAATATTTGTGATTTCTAATAGTACATTCATGTTTAACAATTTGTTTAGTCTTTCTCTAAGTGATGTGCATCTACTAATTCTTTGCTTTCACAAAAAAAAAGTGCTGCTTTAACTATTTTAACATTTATGAGGATTTTCATTTTATCAATAACTTCTTTGGGTTATAAGACAGAGTAGTAAAACCTCAAGATCACTTTATTTGCATAATTTCAAATTACTTTCCCAAATGTCCAACCACTCTTTCTAGGATTACCTTTGATTTGTCCTATTTGTAAATCAAATTGAACAATTCTAAATCTTCCATTCATTCCGTTTTTTCTTCTGTATATTTTTTCATGTGATTCCCTCATCTATTAAAATAATTCAAATTCTTTAAATATAAACTAAAAATATTATCTTCTCCATGAAGCATTTCCTGATTTTCTAGCGTGGTAATGACTTTTATTCTTTTACACCTTCCATAACATTTTCTTGGTGGTTCTTTTATTCACTCGTATATCATGTTTGCAAGTTCTTGATTTGCAAATGATTCCTAGATGTATATATCCAGGCCCACTTTCACTTTTAAGTTATGGTCCTACATCTATTATTGAATACCTCAAAGTGGATATTCTATAAGTATCTTAAATTCAACATGTTCAGAATATCATTATAATTCCCTCTCCTCATCCAATTTTTTCTTCTCCCACACTTTTTTTTTTGTTAGTATGGAGGATACCACTATCTTCCTATTCCCCTACACTTTTAATTTCAGTTTTGTCTTTGTCTTCACTCCACCTCCATATATCTAAACTGTCATCAAATTTTGTCATTTTTACCTTCACAAAATCCTTCTTTTATAAGTCTGCTTCTCTCTATTCACCTGTCATCACTTTAGTTCAGACCCTCATCATTTTTGTATTAGTCTCTTATAGTAGATGTCTGACTTGTTTCAAGTCTCTCCTTATTCCAAGCTATCCTTTGCTAACTGATAAAGGCTTAGCACCAAAGTTTGAACATCAGCCTTCCCTTTCCCCAATCCAGTAAACTCAAGTGGCTTCCTATTACCTCCATGATTAAATATGAAGTCCTTTTTTGGTGTTTAATACCCATCACAACCTGCCATTTTCTGTCTTTTTATACTTTTCTCCATGCCATCATACTCTTTTGAGTAATTCATAAGATAATCCATCCACTTTCATATTATTTGAAGTAGGTTAGTAATACAGAGAAATGCAGACTGTTCTATTTGACAGGAATATAAGAAATCTAACACTAATTCCTTATTTTTGTAGTGAAGAAAATTGTTCAGGGAAGTTAAGTAATTTCTGTAAACTCATAAAATTAATTTTATGAGAAGTAAAGTAGAAAAAAAGAGAGAAAAAGTTTGAATGTGAACTTGCTGTATTGTAGAGAGAGAGAGAGACCAGAATACAGAAATAGTATTATTAAAAATATAGTCAGATCAGATTGGGGGCTGGGATTAGAAGAAATTGGATCTAAATATGAACAGAATTTTTGTTATCTTGCTCAATATATCTATATTTATATACTTCTTTCTATGCTTATATTTATCTACACATGTATATGTATATACTTATACCTATATAATCTATCTATATTGTTGTTGTTCAGTTTCAGTTATATCTAAATTTTTATGACTCTATTTGGAGTTTTCTTGAGAAAGATATTGAATTACTTTGTTCTGAATTCAGGTTTGGTCTATAGTTAGGTTTACACCTATAACTCACAAATTGTTGTGTCTCCTTCATTCTTGAAGAGGACTAATGACATCATGAGAGTGACTTGCTTGTCAATTGGATTTATGAGGTAGAACTGCACAGTTATTAGTCACAGTGTTTCTTCCAGATTTAATTTCTGTGATTCTTATTCAAATACAGTTACAAGTTTGATATATATTTGTATGCATGCTTATATGTATATATGCAAAAATTTAAAAATAAAAATCACCCAACATAATCATAAAGGTCAAAATGTATCTTTTGGAGGAGATAGCTACTTTGCCAAGAGAAAAGATGTTTCATGGAAAACATGTAGGAATGAATGTTAATTCCATTTGTTTTGTCCTGAGAATTTTCTTCACTTAAGAATTTACACAATCAATTTGAGTCAGACATTTGAACACAAGTCATTCTGACTTTGAGGCCAGTTCTATCTACAGTGTCACACTGTCTCTGTTTTGGGGAGTAATAGAAAAAAATCTTGAGAACTTTCGTCTAGTGAGAGATTTCAAGATTTCTTATTCTTTTTCAATCTTTTCACTTTGTTTTGTTTCCTGATGTCTCATGTAGTTTTTAGTTTCCATTTAATTCTAATTTTTGAGTAGTTATTTTCATTAGTATTCTTTTGCTTCTTTTACTAAACAATTATTTTTCTTTCCATAATTTTCTTGGATTACTCTATTGCCCCCATTTTCTTCTACTCTTATTTGACTCTTAATATCAGTTTTGCTCTTAAAAAAAAAGTTTTTCTAGAAATTCTTGTTGGACTTGCACCCAACCATCTTTCTTTCAAGCTTTGCTTCTAGATATTTTCAAACAATTGTTTTCTTCTGAATCTGTGTCCTGAACTTCCCAGATATCATAATAGTTTTTATAGTCATGTTCTTTTGTTATTGTTTGCTAATTTTTCCGGACTTATTATTGATTTTTGGATCTTATGTTTGAGCGGGGTTTGGACCCTTAACTTTCCCTAAGTGCTGGCAATTGCTGCTTGTTGCTACCATCTTCAATGCCTATAGATCATGCTACTTTTGCCCAGCTACGATGCTTTCAGACAGGTTCCACAATAATCTGTGCATTGTAAACTGCTGAACTGCATTGTAAAAAATGAATCCCTATGACATTTTATAGGTTTTAACTCCTCAAAATTTAGTTTTACATGCTTTTTAAAGTTGTTTAGAGATATATATTGGGAAAATTTGGCAGAAATGTTTACCACCTTGGCTCTTCCCTCATCCTCAAATTTCTCAATTATTTTGCTGTAGCCCCTGAAATTCTTGGCATTGTTGATGATTAATTTCCTTGATATACAGTTTTGTATTCCATGAATCACATCTTCAAAATATTTCTGCTTGAATAACAAAATAAAGTAAAATCACTCATTAATATACTAGCTATATTTAGTTTATTAGCCAATGAAATTCATGTGAAAGCTAAACAGAGAATCAAGAGATGAGTATTATTTGAAATATTCCTGTGTCAAAACTGGATTGGGAATAAGACAGAATCACAGCATAAACAAGCTGAAATTGATTGGAATTGATTGAAACTGCTGCAATAGTGGTAGCTGAATTAAAAGCAATTACTTGTATATCACAGATTGAAATTATCAGATTTAGCATTGATATCCAATGAAACTCAAGCCAAGTCAAAACTGGGATCATAATAAAATTCAAGGGATAAAGCAGAAGGTTTTAGGGATCAAGTATTTGCTACTAGTTACAGGGCATGGATCTAGAGTGCAATAATTTATTGAAGATTCATTTCTATAGACATATATATATATATATATATATATATATATATATATATATATTTAAGATTATCCATGTTTCCTAGTTCTGCCCTTCAACAAAATCCCCTAAATTCCTTCCAGCAGGACACCTATCCTTGATCCTATCATAACCTATAATCTCCCATAGTAATGTGGACTCTGAAGTGAAGATAGAACGTAGGAAAGATGAGAAAATAGCTGCTATTTTTTTTCAACTTCTTTTTCTTCTTCTACTCCTTTGTCTTCTTCTTATTCTTTTTTTTAGTCTCTTCCTCCTCCTCTTTCTCCTTTTTTCTTTCAAAAATAATTAAATGAAGGCTTTCCTCTTTCCACATACTTTTTTTTTTTTTTTTTTTTAAGCTCAATATTCCTCTGAGGCAATTTTTTTTTTTCCAACTTTTCCTTAGTGGGTTTTTTTTTTTCTTTCCATGAACTTGTTTTTCCTGGCACTTGCTCCTTTTGAGTGAGAAGCTAGATTCCTCAAACAATGCTTGCTCAGGATTAATACATCCTTTCCTTTAATGAGTCTCTTGATATCAATGCATCTCTGTCACTGTAGGAATAGTGAGACAATACACCATTTATTACTTTTCTAAAAGAGACCCGAGTTACTTGCAATGAAGATACTGGGTTCCTCCATGTATGTTTTCAAAATATCATAGTTTATCACCATGGATTTAGCTTTATGGCCTCAGTGGTGATTCCAGTACTTTTATTTTTCCTGGAAGTAGGAGTGCTTATTTGAAGTACAGAACATCAGAGGAAGATTTGACCAGATCTTTAGATCAATAGTTGCCGTTCAATGCTTAACAGAAGAAATGTTTGCTGACTGATAAATGGAGTAAGTTTGAGCAAGAAGACTCAAGAAGAAAATAAAAAATTCAACAAGTTGAGTACCTGTCATAATAAGTAAGGTACTGGCTAGTGTCACAGACGATTCAGTTGTAGAGCATGAGACCAGCTCAAGCTCCTTTTCTCAGGAATGGATTGATGGGATGGAAGACAGTGATAGTAAGGAAAAGACTTCACTTTATTGAGCAGTACAGGCTTTGTTTTATTTGATTCAGCAAGTGTGATCAGTGAACATTCTTCAATCACTATGCAGAGAACCTGCATGAGCATCTTGTGGACAGTAAAGGAACACCAATTGGAGGAGAACCTACCTAGCACATCAGCTGCTAACTGCCAAGCGAGCAGTTCTGTGGGAACATCCTTGCACAGTCAGCATCCAGCTGTGACTCTGATATTTCCCTGTTCACATGTATATGTGGCAACTTCTTGTCACACCCTGGGAACAAGGAATGCCTTTCACTCCCATGGATTTGCCTCACAATTCCCCCTTTTTATTTTTTAGATGCATTGGGTTTATTTCAGTAGAGGTCTCCTGCACATTGTTGAACAATGCTCTAAAGAGGCACCCAAAACATGTGAATCTATACAATAAAATGAGTAAAATAACAACGATTATGACAATCCATTGTTCAATACCCCACCACCAATTGGAAGAGTTATCAAACCAATGTATAATTTTTTCTGCTGTCTGATTTAGGTTCAAATCTGTAGGAGAAGTCTTTTCAATGTCTGAAGCCAATTTGTACACACTTTCTATATCATCTACTATGGTATTATTGAGGAATAGACCATTTAAGTTTTTCTGATCTCATCCTAAGAGTAATCTGACCCAGATTATTTATGTTGGAGATTCGTTACACATAGATTTGTGTATTTGTAATCGCATTTCAAGGTCCTTTGTAATTTAAGCAATTCAACTTCCATTCCTATTTCTAAAGTAGCTTCTTTTAGATTCTTTATTATCAGATAAAACTGCCTGTCAATTCTGGCTTCTTTGGCAAATCCTGCTGACACATTTCTAGCTAGTTCCCCCACATATTGTGCTTGCACTATACTATTCTGTAGTTCAGAAATAGATATTGCTAATGAACTAGATGATGCAATCAGGGCCACCAACAGTGTGATACCTAAAATGACACAACAGATATATCATTTAGTTTGTGAACTACTGAGTACTCTTTTTTTCTTATAATGGTGTCAAATATGTGATCTGTTTTGTTATGACACCAGTCATTACTGGCATCATAGCTACATGGGTTCTAGTAATAACAAACTCAGTCTGATTGCCCACTTCTGGGTCTAAATAAATATTCACTAACAGTATAATTTTTACAGGTAACACTAAAATATTCACCCTAATTAGTAACATTAATGTCATTTCCCCCCATTTTCCCCACATAAATGCATATTTTCCCCCTAAACATGTCTTAGCTCCCATTATATATCCTATCTTTGTTCCCATTATCCACGAATGAGTTCCAAAGATCTCCTTCTATGTCCCATATTGAGTCCCCAATTCTTGTGTGATCCATGACAAGGAGTACCTTCCACATATCTTTCCAAGGATTCCCTATTGCTGAAATCCACATGCGCACAGGCATTTCCTCATAAGAATGTTCCTCAGTCACATGGCAAGACTGAACAACATTCTCGGTCAAGCTCATACAAATATGAAAATGTCCAACACATGGTTCCAGAAGGGGTCACCTGGAGTCATTAGTTTGCACTTGTCAAAGCCCCCTCGGTGCAAGAGGATAGTATTTGGATAAGGCATCCCTTGCCTTCCTGCAATTTATAGTATATATGACTTTGTCTATATCCTCTTGTGTTACTTGGGGCACCTTGACTCCCCCTTTTTGTTTTTGAAGAAATCTTTTTATAGTCTGATTTGCATGTTCCACAATAGTTTGACCTATGGGGTTATATGGTATTCTAAATATGTGACATATGCCATGATTGAGAAGAAACTGCTGGACAGTCTTGACCGTGTAGGACAGCTTGTTGTCAGTTTTTATGTTTCTTGCCAACCCTGCTATTGAAAAACTATGATACAGATGATGGATAACATGAGTAGCGGTCTCTCCTCTCTGTAAAGTGGCCATAGTAAATCCTGAATAAGTATCCACTATAACATATATTTTAGACTTTTTGTAATGTGAAATGTCCATTTGTCAAATATTATTAGGTTTATCCCTTCATGGGTTAACACCTTTCTGGAGGAGTAAGGGTTGATAAGGGACATAAGCAGTGCATCTTTTTCACTATTTGTCTTTTTTCTTCCTTCTTTATATGATATAACTTTGTAAAGAGATTTAATAGAAATATAATCAGCATGGACCTTTTTTGCTTTTTCTAATGGGGTGATGATTGTATATGCTTCTAGGGATGCATCAACTCCCCAGTTACCCTTAAATATGTGTCCTTGTTCATCAGTATGAGATCTCACATGTGTAATAAAAAAGGGATTGATACATTGTTGGATTGTGTTATGAGCTAGTTTAAAAAAGCTAATGATTTCTGACGGTCCTTCTTTTATGCTTGCTGTTTCTATTCTTTGTATAACCCTCATGGCTATCAGATATACTATTTATAGAGGGATTCTAGCATAAGAGCCTGCATAATAGCATACAACTTGTTCTTTTGAGTGGAAGCATAAGGAGTAGAATATACATTCTTAATATGCCCATTAAAGCATAAAATAGTTGCCTTATGATTCCTTGTAGCATCTGTGAAAATACTGGGGTCAGCTACAGGGGCAAATTTAGTAAATTTTGGAGTAATCCAAACCCAGTTTTCACAGAGTTTCACATAGGTGAGGATTCTCTCTGCTTTAATCTCACCTACTTTCAGCAGTTTGGTCCATAACTCATTCTGAGCCAATAAGAACTCCAATCAGCTCTTATCTAGGTTGATCCAAACTCCGCCCTTTCTGCTACTTATTTATAAAATGCAGTCTAGCACTTTCCTAATAATCTCATTTATACTGTTCAAGTAAGGTTCTATCACCTTCTTAATTTTTGACATATATATCCACTCAATAATACTATATCCTTGATGTATTACTCCTAACGGTTGTTCTAGAGTGAGCAGCAGAGAAGCTTCAATGGGTTTATGATTATCTCACCTTCCAGTTTGGGTGCCATGTAACCTTATGATCACCTAAATGCTAGCTATGGCCTCTCAGGACTATTGCCTACATAAGGATAAGCAAGGGTTGCCTTTCAGTATTTCACATAAGGACTGCACAAGTATTAGGAATAGTGATTCATGACCTCAACAATTGCATATCCCCTATCATCTTCTGAAAAGCATTTAATGTATTTATGTGATTTAGTCTTATCTTTGATACCTTTGCATGATAGTGTCTTGACTCCCTTCAAATCCTGGATATTGATATTTTTGAACTTTATCTGGGGCTATTCTAAGCCCCAAGGCATGTGATGCCTTTGTCATAACCTTCAATATTTGTTCTAATATACTGGAGCCAGGATAGCTGCAAAGAATTTTATCCATATAATACAGCACATAAGCATCAGGGTATCAGTTCCTTTACAGCCTTGTCGACATACCACTTACAAATCAAGCAACTATTCTTCATTCCTTGGGACAGTACCTTCCACTGATATCTATGAATTGGCCCTTGAAAGTTCACAGTGGGAACAGAAAAAACAAAATATTTCCGATCCTCAGGGTGCAAGGGTATGGAGTAAAAACAGTCTTTGATATCTATGATTCATAAAGGTCAGTGTCTGGGAATCATTTTAAGGAAAGGTAAGCCCAATTGTAAAGGGCCCATATCTTCCAACACATTATTAACTTGCTTTAGATCAGTTAACATTTCTTTTTCATAACAAAGACTGGATTGTTCCATGGCCTCTGGGTCTCTCCTATACGACCCAATTTCAATTATTCTTCTACTGTTTCTTTTAAGGTGGCTATCTTTTCAATAAAGAGGGGCCATTGTTCCACTCATACAGAGCTGTTGGATTTACATGACATTTTTGGGGTGGTGATAGCCATGACTTTTGCAATCTAAAAAATCCGATGTGAGAACAACCCCCCAAATTCTGAATAAATTCACATATAACCCTAAACTATAAATGGCCTAATATGTCCTGTATTTCCTCTTTTTTCCAGTTTAGGGGGTGCAATGATACCTTGGTATCCTGTATTCACTTATCCTTCTTATCTTGACTTCTGCATCTGTGATAGGCCACCATGGAGGCCATTGATCAGCAGATATAACAGTCCGGTCAGCACTTGTATAATAAGTCCCTACAAAACTACATTTCCTATTTATATTGTAGTAATGGGTCTATTCACTTGTATAGCTTGTATAAAGTAAGTGCCAACAATGGCCTCCGTGTTAGAAAATATAATTGGAGATTATTGAATACCTTTATCCTTCATTTTAATTTGTTGCTCATTGGAAAGGATTATACTCTGAACAATGCATTTCCCTTTTTTTATATATGTATCACCATTGTCAGTATTATACAAAGTGAGGATAGGTGGGATATGGGTGTAAAGCCATAAGGGAATAAGATTGGGTAGGGGGTAAGATAGACAAAATTCTTAGGTTATCTCCATTTGGATATCTTTGGATCAGGACTTAGCATACTCCATGGGAAGGTAATCTAGGAGAATCCATTACTACAAAGGAGAATTATAGTGAAGGTTGAGTATGATTCTAAAAACAAAGAAATAGTGGTTTCTTGAATAATTTATTGAAATAAGCAATAATGCTGATTTCATTACTGCTTCTGAGGTTAGCCTCAGGATGATGCATTTTTCAATCACATAAACTCTTAAAGATTAAGGCATCTACGAATTGCGATATCCATGTGTGTTAGAATTATGCATGCCAATAAAATCAAGAGCCCTTAAAGTATAGGAGTATCATTTTGAAATTTATTTTGTTTCTAAAGATATCACTCTTTGTTGATTAATCTTTGTTGATTAAAAATTGATTTTGGCTTTAAAATCTTTTTAACGTTTTTGCAACCTATTCTTTTATTTTAAAGAATCTTTTATTTTTATATATAAGACACAAACATAGCTAGAATTGAAGATAGAGTTGAGAAAGAGAGATTAAAAAAAATAAGAGACAGAAATTAAGAGAAAAGGAGAGAGAGAGAGAAAAAGAGTTGAGAAAAAGAGAGATTAAAAGAGAGGCAGAGAAGGGGGAGACAGTGAGAAAAGGTGCAGATTAAGAAAAGTCATAAAATCTGTGTGTTACTTTCAAAGTTGTCATGTTTATTTATGTTTAGTTCTGACCATCCAGTTTTTCTTTCTTTCTTTCCCTATAGTACTATCATTTTGAACTACAAGAAAACACTGCAAGAATGGCTGATCTAAGTATGATCTAAGTATGATGCTATCCATCACAGCTCAAAAACAACTCCTTTCTAAATGAGAAACAGAGGCAGCAAAAGCTTATTATTATTATTATTTTTTAGAATTAGTTTATTTAATTTCGATTTTTTTTTTTAATTAGAGCTTTTTATTTATAAGACATATGCATGGGTAATTTTTCAGCATTGAGAACTGCAACAGCTTTTGTTCCAACTTTTCCCCTCCTTTCCCCCACCCCTTCCCCCAGAAGGCAGGTTGATCAATACATGTTAAATACAATATATGTATACATGTCCATACAGTTATTAGCAAAAGCTTATTTGGAGGAACCAGGAAGACAGGTTTGAAGGTGTTCAAATCTACTCACCTCTCAGTGTAGTGCATTGTGTATAAGTTCTCTTTGCTAATGCACAGATCTTAGTAGATCCCTTTCTTTGAATTGTCTTTTGATGTTGAAGTGTGGTTCTATTCTCCCTCTTTGACTTTCTCAACATCTCACTAAATAGTCCTCTTGCCTTGAGTTTTTGTTTTTGTTTTTTAATTTTTAAATTTGTTTTTTCCAACAACTAATTCTTTTGTTCTTGCTTCTGTTTTTTTTTTTTTTTTTTTTTTTTTTTTTTTAACAAACTGAGACTTTATTTATATCCACTGGGTACCACGCTCCTAAGACTTTGGCAGGCCTATGGAGGATATTTGATTCTTGTCCTCAGAGAGGGCCAGGTAAAACTGCAGAAGTAAAGAGTCCGTATTTTAAAATATTGGAAAAACAATTAGTGTCCTGCTTCCCTTGGTTCTGTTCCCAAGCAATAATTTTTCACAATTTGTCGTGGTAACTGAGTTTAATTTCCCTGTGGAGTTTTAATCTAAGTATGTAGAAGTGTTTCTGTCCCTCCCTCATCCCTAACCTTGTTTTTTCTGATGGGCCCCATTTGTGGAGCACACCCATTTTTTCTTTTCTTTCTTATTTGTTTTATTGTTTAAGTTTGTTTTTATACAATCTGTTTTACTTTCATTTTTAAAATTAAAAAAATTAATTTTTAGTGATGCATTTTCTATTTATACCATCTTCATCCATCTTCATTTACAAATATATCACACTCTTCCCTATCAAGCAAACTGTCTCTACACCAAAGATTTAAAAAGAAAAAGAAAAACAGAATTCATTTTAATTGAAGAAAAAGAATTACCGCTATTCTCTTCCTTATTTTTTCTTGTTGACTGAATGGGAAATAACTGTGTTATATTCTTGATGAGTATCTAGAAACACTAGAAACTGGAATAAACATATATTGATCAGATTTTTTTTTTTTAGTCTGCATACTTTTTCAATTGCAAAATCATCTTTTAACCAGTGTCTCAACATCATTTTGTTATGACATTCACTGTGTCTGTGTAATTTCTCTTTTTACCACTGGTAGTCACACTGCCACATTTCTTTGGAGAGGTGTATTTCAGGGCCATTTTAGTCCCACTAAATAAGTCAACTTCTAATTTAAAGTGGGAGAATGCTCAGGGAGTCTTAAATCCAAACCCCAAAAAGAGTGTCAGGAACAAACATTTTTTAAAGCTAAAATGGACTGGAAGAGAGATTAAATGTAGTTCAAGTCTACTTATTATTATCTATTGGTCATAAATTGGTATAGTCTTAGTTTTAATTAGGTTAATAACATAACTTAAAAGGTTAAGGAAGGGGCATGTAATTTTTTTAAAGGAAGGGTTATTTAACCTTTCTTCATTTCTTATCTAAGTCAAAGTATTTTCTAATTTTAATAATTTGTCCACAGTTAAATGTCCTTGATAAAACAAAAAGCAGACTTTTCCTTGCAAAAAAATCATTTGATTTTCAATGGTAGAGGATTGTTCAGAACCATAAATATATCAACCTGAAGATTTTTTCTAATAGACTGGAAGGCTTTTTTGCTCCCTTAATAAAATATACAAGTTGGACTTTTTTCTTCAAGCAGACTAAAAATCTGTACCCTCCCCCAGAGACTGAACATAAAGAAGTGCTGGTGCATTATACACACCCTCTTTCACTTCAGTTTTCAGTCTGCTTAAAAGATTGCTTTTAAATTTAGCAGCTGATGATTCTGGAGGTGCTCCATTTGCTCTAAAAATACCTGTATCTTTCAGTCTTTACAGAATGCCTGAGATAATGATAAGAAAAGATTGTTGTCAGTGTTGAAGGGATAGCAGACTAGAGAAGATTTCCAAATTGTCTTGGTAGAGAATTTGTGTTTTACATGGAGCACTGGAAATGTATACTATGTTTAATTAATACTGCTGGGATTAGAGTTAATAGACTTAAAAACAAATAACTGCTGTGTAAAGGCTGCATAAGGGAAAAACAAAGCACACTGACAAAGCAGCATTCACAGTGTCAGTTATAGTGTAATGCCTCAGTTTCCCTGAATTATTATGCCCTGAATAAAATTATTTTAGCCCCACTCCTTTGTTCCTTGCCATTAGAACTGGAGGTCCTGAAATGCCATTGAGTCATAAAACTCCAGGTGCTTTATCTCAAATGCTTACTGGGATCATTCCCCCTCTGTTTGAGTATTGCCCCTTGCCTCACTGTCTCTTGCCCTCCACCTTCTTATATTGACTCTCATCCTGTCAGGACAAAGTTATGAACCTTTTCTGGAACTATGGCTTGTCTACTTAAAGTAGACAAAGTCTTCTACATAGTTGCTCACTGCTGAATTCTTTGAGACAAGAGTCCCATGCAGCCAGCTGGCCTTGGCCAGTCTAAATTGTCCACATTAAAATATTAAAAACCAATCTCTGTCTTGCCTCAGTTTCTCTGGCATTACAATAGGGCTCTCATTCTGTGAATTGCTTATCCAGCTTCCAGTACTGTGATTTTGAAAGCAACTGTATAAAGCAATGGAAAAATAAATTAGAAATGTCCATTCTGTGCTTTGTAAGATTCCTCTTGATTTCTTCAATGAATACCTGATATGGATGATGATAGCCACGGTGAAGAGGGTTAGATTTTTAGAAACTGCAGAAATTAAGAAACCGGAAGTGAAACATTCAATTAAAAAAAAAAAACTCATCAAAGTTTCTGGCTGCCCTAATCAACATCTCCTGACCTACTCATGTTCATAGAAAGTAGAGAATGTCTTAGTAGATGTTTTTAAACACTTAGCTACAGCTGACCCGACAGTGTCATATTTCCAAATTCTTTAAGATTATGCAGTTCACTGCATGACTCGGTACATAAAATTTTCCTAGGGTTATATACAACGTAAGATAATTCAAAAAAATACTGTAAAAGTCACTTCTATAACCAGCATTTACCTACAAAGAAGCATTATCTGGACTATTCTTTCCCTGGGATTCTTGATAGGTTGGACAGACCTCATGAACACCAATGTGAGCATTGATTTCAGCTTGCTTTTTTTTTTCTATTGCTCATGGGCAACTATAGAGTAGAAGAAGTATGGGTATGGACTTCAGGGCTACTCTCTGAAGCTACTGGTTTCTGTTCCTGTCACTCAGCTATCTTAGCTTTCCTAATGTGGCCACCGCATTGTTTTTTTTTTTTAAATGTCTTAGATTTCAGGTTCTTTCTAATATTCTAACTATGGGGCTCAATGAAAACTAAAACAAGAAAATTGTGAGAGAAATATAAAGCAGAATATAATGAAAGAGAAATATGGGGTTGCAGACAATGAGTTCTGTGCTTAGTCAAGAAATATGAAAATCAGTTTGAGTTAGAATTATCTGGAAAGAGTTCATAGAAGATTTGAGACTAGCTGGGTCTTGAAGTATACAACTGCTTATTTCCTTTAATTGCATTTATCATTTTAAAAATTGCTTTCCCATGTCCTTAATATTACTTATATAGTGAGAGATTGTATTTTTGTAAGCAACTGAAGATTTAGACCCAGTTATTTCCTTTTCACTTATTACTCATAAATGCCAGATCTGATGTCAAAACTCTTTATGGCTTCCTTTTGCTTGCCTAATAAAGAACAAGCTCTTTAGCTGAGATTCAAGAAACTCCTCAATCTGACACCAACCTACTTTTTTAGTCTTCCCTTCTCCCCTCTTCTCTCTGTCCCCTACTTTACTCCACTCTACTACTAATCGTGAACATGATGCTCCTGTCAAACTGGATTATTCATTGACTCTTGAGGTGCTTCTCCCCTTCCCCTCCACACCCATGTTTTCCTATTGTCACATCTTTATTCTTGTTATGCCTTACAATTGGAAAGCCTCCTCAGCCTCAGGCAGATAAGCCAATAACAATGAGAAATGTTAGAGGAGCAGGAATTCCTTAGAGGTCTTCTCCCTCCGCCTCATTTTTTCTAATAGCATACTTAAAACAAAATCAATGGCCACAACCTTGGGGACACTGCCTATCACTGCTTCTTGTTGGAAATGAAAAGCTTGTCCTTGACTGACATAGAGAGATATGAGCCTTCTTGAAAATGTTCCCCTCTCCACCTCATCAATAAAGTTCTGTCTGAAGCTCTAGGAAACATTTTTGGAATCACCAAGTATATTTCAAAGAAACTATGAGATTTTTTAAAAAGTTAGCTACTCCTGATAATTCACCATTTCTCCCCTTTTATATCTTCTACATTATTTTGGTATTCCTGATCAGTAATTTACCTAAAGAGAACTTAGTTTTATTTTGTTCTCTATAATGCCTTTCATTCTATAGAATCAATAAAAAGGAAGCAAATTTTGTTTTGTTTATTTCATTGTTTACATGAAAAACCATTTGGTGTAAAGTCATGCTTAGTGAAATGTAAATAAATTTAAATTGAAAGTTATATTCAACAATTTTTTATTTCAATGTCTTTCTAATGAATTAAGAAGTAAATGATTTTAATTGTCTAAAAGACTTAAAAGCAGTCTTTACAATACAGTCTGTATGAATATCCAAGAATTAGAATTGCTTAGCTATCTGCATGGGCAGCTAATTAATTAGGTATGCTGGTTCTTTCTTGTCCCGGACAGTATCTCTACAGCACAGCTGGGTCAGGAGTTTGTAATCACCATAGATTCTCTCAATCTTCCTCGACTCAGACCCCTCAGTCCTCAAGCTGTCCAAGAGGTGAAAGTTTTTCTGATTTCTAACATAGCTCCAGACAAACCCATCTAGTCCTGGGATTCTCAAGTTCTTTGGTGCTAGCCTGGAGTTGTTTGCACTGATTCACACTGATTAATCTCTGGCCTAGGTTTTTTTTTTTTTTTTCCTGGTCTTTTGGGGTTGTCCCAGAAGGATCCCTATTTTCACCAATTTTGTTTTCACCAATTTTGCTCTGAGGAGCAAATTTGTTCTGTTTGTGGGAGAAATCTGGAGAGCTTGAAATTTACTGATCTACTTCACCATTTTCCCCAAATCCTCCCCTTTTTCTTTGTTTCTTGCAAATATTCTAGAACATGTCATTAGAGAGATGATTAGTGAACATTTAGAAAAGGAAGCAGTGACTGCAAAGAGACAAGGTGGCTTCATAAAAACAGGATAAACCAAACTAATTTTATTTAAATTTTTTTGGACAAGCTTCCTAAACTTGTAGAATAGAGGAATTCTATTTTTCTGAAAGCATAACATGTATTTCATTATCAATCCAAAAGTTTCACTAAATGTATCATCAAGTATTTCATGTTATGCTATTATCAATAAATGAATATGTATAGCTAAATAATTTTAATATAAATTTTATTTGCCCAGAATACATAAATGTATATAAATATATAAAAATAAAATAGTATTTTCAAGACGAATAAATTTGTTCCATTAAATACATATATTTATATGTTATGTATTAAATTCATAACATGTCAAACATACAACAGAAATAGCTGTTCTTTTTAAAAGGAAATTATATATTGATAGGTCAGCTGACCCTACTGTAATGTTGTCAATTGTGGCACGAGCAAAGAAAACCTAAGAACCACTGCCGTAGATGGCATATATTTTGATTTTAGCAGAATATTTAATAAAACACTTTTAAACAAAGCAATATTGTAATTAAATGGACTTGAAATTGACCAGTTCCAAAGAGAAATTATAAAAGGTTTATGTGATATTGGAAGGAGATCTAAGATGGTGTATCCTTAGGGATTCGTTCTTGGCCCTCTGCTGTTTAAAATCTTTATTAATGACTTGAATGAAGGCATAGATATCCTTATCAAGTCTGTAGATAGCACACTGTTGATTAAGACAGTTAACATGTTAGATGACAAATTTATCTAGATCACTGCCTAGATTATTGGATCACCTAAGTTTAGATGCAATGGGACAAAAATAAAATCTTAGACTAAATTTAAGTCATTTAAAATCATTAAAGATTTTTTAAAATCTTGTGAAAAATCAATTTCACAAGATGAAACTGACAAGATTAGAGAATAGTTTCTTTGAAAAATATGAGGAATTTTGGTGAAATGCAGGCTCCAAATGTGTCAACTGTGTTATGATATCCCAAAAAGATGAGATCTAAATCTGTCTTACTTTGCCCTGAAACTTACGTCTAGCATACTGTGTTCAGTTCTGTGTATGTTGTGATACATGAGCCACTTGCCAGTGGTTGCTGGAGGTCTAACTCAGAGCTGTAGAATGGATCTCTTCATGTGAGAAGATGATGGTGATACAAGGAGACTGAGAAGCAGTTGCTATTCTCTGACCTCTCCATTGAGAAGCAATTGCGTTGTCTGACCTCTCTCCTTTTCCCTCTTGCCTCCAATTTATTTCATTCCCAGTCCAAAAGCAACACCTGTGTCAGCAAAGGCTGTCCTGCAACTCCTTCAAGTGTCACAATCCTCAGCTGTGGAGGCTCTCAGAGAATTGACCTGCCCCTTCACCCAGGCATGGTCCTTAACATGTGTACTACATTTTAGCAAGAATACTGTTAGCTTGGAATGAGTTAGAAAGACATAGCAGGCTGGTGAAGATTCTTGAGTTCATTATACATAAGGATCAGTTGAAGAAATTGAGAATGTTTAGGCTAGAGGAGAAAAGACTTAGGGCAAGAGTTAGGGGGTACAGTTAGCTATCTTCAGTTTTTTTTTTTTTTTGAAGAGGTTTCCTGGGAAGGAGGGATTATGTTTGTTCTATTTGATTTAAAAAAAAAAAATTAAAGTTTGATTTAAGGAAAAAACTTCCTAATAGTTAGAACTATTCAGAAGTGGAATGATCTATTCTTGAAGGATGCAGATTCGCCAGACATTTTAAAATAAAGTCTGAAAGATTACTTGTTAGGCATATTATATTTGTGAGTTATGTATTGGACTAATTAGCCACTGTTCCTTCCAAGCCCCCCTTCAAATCCCCAAAAAGTAATTTTGCAATTACTATTTTGGAATGCATCATTGACATTTTTCTCTAGGTATAGTAAGAGTCATGACAAGCTTTCTTGAACATCATCATTGAAAGGATAGTCTTCTGATGTAATTTGAAAAAAAGAATGCTACTAGATTCCACTGCCACTGTGTGTCAAAGTAAAAAACTGCAGATAAAGCATGAAGCAGACCATTAAACATATAAAGCCTAAGAGATACAAAATAGTGTTTCTCATTAAGTTCCCAATGGACCAGCAGAAAGCATAATTGGAACCCTTCTCAGTAAACTCAGCTGAGGTTTTGGGGAGCTAACAACTCTTAAGTTAGTAGAAGGAGCTATTTCCTGTCAAGGTTGAAGAAACAATGAGGAAAAACATGAGGTAGTGGAAAAAGACTGGATTAAGAACCAGACAAACAGTTTAAACTTCAGGGCTTTGACTTCTTAATTCTGTCTCTTCCTTTACAGAAATCAGTTTCCTCATCTGACAAATGAGGGAAGCAATGTTTATAGTCCCTGCAATTCTAAAATTCTATAATCAGGAAAAGAAATGTAAAAAGCTGTTGTTGAAAATACTTCTCCATTAAAAGTATTAATTCCTTGAATTAACAGAAAGTTCATTACTAGGATTAATTCAGCATCCGGAATACCACATTTAAATTTTGAAACAAAAAAATTCAAACCACTTTAATGACACATTTAAACTCTGAATTAGAGGTTATTGGTAGTTTTGGTATGTCATGTGTAAAAGTTTTCAATTTTATAAAGTGGAAAAAACTTCTCAGAAAAATTAAATCCAATGTTATGAAGAATCACATCTTCTGTATCTTTCCTGAGTTATATTTGAATCCCAAAGTCAACATAAAAGCTAACCAGTTCACAAAAAAACAAATAGTAACCCAACAAGGAACACACTACACATGCACAGATGAACATATTGTACACATACAAACAAGGAACTCATACCTATATTAGAAATCTAATTGGAGTGTATTCATGCAAAGACTCCTGGACTTTATAGAGAGTCTAGAAGGGGTCCTTTATTAGTATTATAGGCAGAAATCTTTGATTTTTCACATTTTTAATAGATCCAGGAGATTCCATGGTGACTTACACTGGATTGTGACAGTTGCTCCTTTAATGTCATCATCTTTTTGTTTTTATTGTTCACAGTGTTTGATTTCAGCAATTGGACAGCACTCAAATACAAAGAATAACAGTGAAAAGGGAACACTGTAATTCAAAAGATAAAAAAATACAAAAGAGAGAGGACATCTGTGATAGAAAAGAAATCATGTTTATAACTTTAAACATCTACATTACCATGTTCATAACATGTGTGTGTGTGTTTTTTTTTTTTAAGCTAAGTTGAGGGGCAGCTAGTTGGTGCAGTGGATAGAGCAATGAAATCAGGAAGTCCTGTGTTCAAATCTGGCCTCAGAAACTTAGCACTTCTTAGGTATGTGATTCTGGGCAAGTCACTTAACCCCAATTGCCTCAGGAAAAAAAAAGTCTAAGTTGAAATTTTTAACATAAATATGCAAAAAAAAAAAAGGGATGGAATTGACAACTGAAATATAATGTTTAAAGGATAAAATTTTAAAAACCTGATTAAAGAGACAATTAGTACTATATGCTAAGAAGATATGTTGTTGTGGTTTAGTTATTCAGCAATATTGTTCTCTTTGAGACTCTGTAGACCAACTGTCCAAGAGATTTTCTTGCCAATAGCTTAATGTTAAGTGACTTGGCCAGGGTCACATGGCTAATAAATTTCTGAGGAATTATTTGAACTCTGATCTTTCTGATTTCTTATCAACTGCCACTTTACCTCAGAAGATATACTTATGTGTAAATCCATGAACTCAAAGGAAATTAAAGGGCATTTGGATTAGGACAAAATGAGAAAGAAGCAAGAATTATATTTTTTGGGAGTGCACTGATGAATGATTGATTGAAATAGTAATGACTTCATGAGTAATAATAAAAATGCTGTTACTTTTATATATCATTTAAAGTTTACAAAGCATTTTTCTCATAATATTCCTGTTAAGTTAGATAATAAAATTATTTTAGCCCCATTTTGCTGAATCAGCAAAATAACTTGTTTAATTTCACCAAGTAGTAACCTAAGAAAATGGGATTGACTCCAAGTCTTTTGATTACAAATCTAGCATTCTTTGCATCATATCACACTTCCTTCTCAAAAAAAAAATACATATACTACTTTCTAAAAACACAAAATAAGGAAAGTCTCATTCCAATAAAGGACATCTGATAACTCAATTTCTCAAAAGGTAGACATGGTGACTTAAATTATGATTATACTTAATTCCTATCAACAATAGGGAGTAAATGGAAATAGAGGTGATAAGAATGGGAGGGGGAGAAAAAGATGATGCCATTTTGGAGTTTGTGATAGACAACATGGAAAGGATAGCTGTAGACATAGTGATGAAGGACTTCAATACAGCTGCCAAAAGGGTGTGAGTCAGGGTTCAGATAAGTCGTGGATCAACATACGTATAATCAAGAAGCATATACATTTACACATGTGCAATTGCACATTTGTTTAAAAAGGTGAATGGGACTGGTTACCAAAGAAAAGTGAGTTATTACAGGACTTTTAAATTTGGCAGGAGTTTACTTGAATTATATGCATTCAAAGTCTTCTATAAGACAATATTTCAAAACAAGTTTTAATGGTTTTTTTCCATTCCATTCATTTATAGACAAACCCTTCTATCACCATCCTCATATTTCCTGGCAAAGATTTGTTAGTTGTAAAACAAGAAAATTAGTTGAGCAAAAAGAGTAAACTTAGTAACCATAACTAACATAATATAAAAATAATTGTATATATAGTCCACCCAGGAATACCATATTAAAAAGGGGAAGTAGATTTCATTATATCTTCTTTGTAATCCATCCTAGCCATTACACTTACTCAGAGTTTGACACTTTAAAAAATTTTAATTTAGTTTATATCATGAAAATTATTATGTTTATATTATGCTTTTTATAAGAAAGCATTGCAGCCAACTAGGAAGAAGTCTAGTATCAAATGACAAGTGTTTGAGACTGATATGGCTTCACATGGAGCTCTCTGATGAACTCAGATTTTGAAAGGTTGCTTATGTATGGACCCAAGAATAAATCCAAAAAAATGACACAAACCTATAAGAATAATTTATATATCCTAGCTCAGGTGGATTATATACCATTATTCTAAGAAAACTTGCAAATATAGTGACTGATTCATTTTTAGTGATTTTTAAGGAATCTTGGAGAATAGTTCTAGAATATTGGTTTAGAAATAAATATCACCATTTTTAAATAAAGGGGAGTAAGGTGAGTTCTATAAACTATTGATTCATGAGCTGAATTTATTTTCAATGAAAATCTAAAACTGATTATTAGAAATTTTGTGAATGACAAAGAGAAATCATGACAAATAGGAATCAGTATTTATTTACTAATAAAAAAAATCACACCAGACTAACACCTTCAACACTTTTCAAAGAATAACTATGCTGTTAGATCAAAGGAATGAAATTATCATGGATTTAAATAATTTATCTGTATTTTCCAGTTTTGTAGGTAAAATGCAGTATCAGAATAGCTTTATCTTATAAATGAGCTATTGATTGAAGCTTTATTATCATCTATCTCCTTGGCATATTGCTTTCATTAATGAGATAATCAAATAGGATGAACATCTACCCATAATAATCATATAGAGATAAGTGATATCTACCCTTTTGACATTCTTGACTTTTGTACCACAAATTTTTTAGCAGACATTTTGGAATGGACCTCTCATAGATCTAGGTAGAATATAGCAGTATTTCATTATCTTGTGATAGTCTTCTTATTCTATATTCTTATATATAAGAGATGCTTATCTTATATGATACACAGTTAAATGGAATCAAAATTAGCTGAATGATCATAATCCAAAATGTATTAATCATTAAATAATTATTAATATGAAGAGAGAGAATTCTGCCTTTGGCCTGGCTCAATACTCAATTTTTAATTATAAATTTAACAAATCTTAATTAAGTGCCTACCATATTTGAGGCACTGGGACACTTTTATTAGTGATATCAAGGAAGACATCTAAAGACTGATAAATATACGAATAGTATGAAACTGGATTGGTTTGATAATATATTATGTTATTAAGTCTTTTAGGTCATCTTCTTCAATAAGTCCTATGGTTTTAGTTGACCTCTAACTTAATGAGAGCCATCTCTATGATGGGAAATTGAAAAATGAATATGATTTCAAAAAAGGGAAACTGTCATCCTTAGGAACTTGTGTTGCTTCACTAATAAAACACAGATGTGATATCTAATAATACAAACATAATATCTAGAATAACTATAAAAGTTGCAATATATTCTGTATTGACAGATCATATCAAAAATATCATGTATGGACACTGAGTAATTTTGATTAACTAGAGGGTATTTGGAGGAAGATGGCCAGGAGATTGAGTCTCTAAACCATGACTGATTAAAAGAAGTAGGAATACTTGGCCTAAAGAAGAGTAGATATAGAGAGCCTATGATAACTGTTTTCAGATATCTGAAGAGTGATTACCTATAGGAAAATTATATTTATTTTGAATGACTTCACTGTAGGAGTTGTCAGTTTGGGGTCTGTGAACTTGTATTAAATTTTAATAACTGTATTTCAATATCGTTGGATTTTTTTTGTTTATCATATGTATTTCATTTTATACATTTACTCTGAGAAGGGGTCCATAGACTTCTAAAGGGGTAATCAACACAAAAAAGACTAGGGATTTTTGCTCTGGAAGGCAAAATGAGGACAAATATGTGGTAGTTTCAATGAAGTGAATTTCAATATTAGGAAGAAGCTGTCTTAGAATGTAAAAGGCTGCCTTATAAGGTCATGAATTTTTTGTCCCTATAGGTATTCAAACTTAGACTGGATGTCTACTTGGCAGAAATATTAAAGAAGGAATTCATGCATAGGTAAAGAGTTTAGATTTAACAATGTTTAAAATTCCAAAGCGTCATGGACTATAGATATATAAAGGGGGAGATAATTAATTGCATAATGAATTGATACTTCTATTTCAACTAGAATTCTATCTACCCCTATGATCTTGATTAGATTTGCAATTCTCCAATAGTAAATATATCAAGTTATACTTTGAATTGTGATTCATAGTAGTGATACATAGTAGTAACCAATAAAAGTTGTAAAAAAAAAATAATAGAATTCAGTAAAATTATTCTGGGGCAGAGGTTACAGAAATAAATGTCTTACAAGGAAAAATAGTACAGGATTTTTATCTATTTTTTAAATTGAGTTTATAATTTTCATATGCATGTCTTTTTACTGGCTGTAAGTTATTTTCTCTTAAGTATATCAACTCTTAAGTCATGTCACCCATATTACCAGCTGTGCTTCATTAATTTGGACACTATAAATATAGAAGGAGCCATCTAGGAATAGAATGTTGCTACCAAAAAAGAGAAAACTCTTCACAAGGTAAGGATATAAGAAGCAAATGAACTTTGGAAATAATTCCAGCTTGAAGGAACCCCAAAGGGAAGAGGGAAATGTTCATTGATTAATTATTTAGAGTATCTGACACTAGAGTAAGAGAAAAGCTTCAAGCATATTTTTATTTTCAAAATCACATTCTGTGACTCCAAATCCAATGTGTTTTCCATCATACTGTGCTATCTCTGATATTTTAATCCTATTTATCTCTTTCTATTAACTTTAGTCACTTTTTGCCATTCCACTGGCCTAACTATCCTGATCTTTGATCTTCTCATGTGTACTTCTGTTGTTACCATTCAGCTTATTTACATGGTTTCTTACTCATAGTCTTCTATGGAATAGAATGCAGTTTCAGAGGTTTTGCCTTTACCCCTTACCTTGCTATCTCTCAATCAAGTATGCTTTTCTGGGGATTTTTGTTAGGAGTATGGACAATATAGTGAACTACTCCCTGAAATTTTATTTGCAGATAGGCTTTCCCAGTGGACAACTCTCATTGGTTTATTTTACTCTTATAAGCTACATTTTGAAGGTATCTCTAATTAATGTGTTTTCCTTCAATGGTCAGAGAACACAATTAACTTAAAACAAAGCCATTGACTGACATGGAACAACACAGACAATAATGACAGAATATTACTCTTGGCAGAGTAAACATAGGGACTCACCTGAGCTCTCTCCAAATCTCTCCAATTACCTTTAAGTAATAACTCTAAACAAATTTTAGAGCATCAGAACCCATGAAAAGATGTAATGAAACAACTTTTCAAATGAAGATAAGTCAGAGAGTTAGCTGGAAAGATTTGTTGCATTAAGGTGTGAATGGAACACAGTTCTAGTGCAGTTTGAGTTAGCATAGCACTAGCCTTATCAAATCAGGAAAAATCCTTAAAAAATGTTGAATCAGCATCAGTGGCTTCCAGAGATCTCCATACGAAGATAGGAAGAGGATTGAATAGCTGGTCAGAAGGAGATCTCTTTGCTAGCAATGAGGCAGGGTTCTGTGGCTTTGCCCATAATCAAATGCAGTCCTGGTTCATAGTCCCAGAGCTAGAAGGAACACTACCATATTAGAATTTACAGCAACTGTGAGGAGCAGGGACTCTCCTCACAGTTCCAGACACAAAAGCATGTTTATGGTCTCTCATAGACCAGAGTTACAAGTCAGGAGAATAATAATATACTTCTCCTTGGATTTTACTCCCTTGAAAGAACTGAATATTTAAGGTCCCTGAAATGATCTCTGAAAGTAGTTGCACAAAACCCCTGCAGCTTGGGACATTGTAGTCTCCACTCTAGAAATAGAACTCAACTTTAACAGAAATTTAAAAGTCAAGTCATTGCATGAAAAATGAACAAATGACAGAAAAAAAATTCTGACCATAGAAAGTTATTATAGTGACAAGGAAGACCAAAGCACACTCAGAAGAAGGAAACAAAACCAAAGTTCTTATGCCTAAAGCTTCCAAGAAAGATATGAATTATTCTTGGATCTTGGAAAAGCTCAAAAGGAATTTTGAAAATAAATTAAGGGGCAGCTAGGTGGCACAGTAGATAGAGCACCAGTCCTGAAGTCAAGAGGACCTGAGTTCAAATTTGATCTCAGACACTTAACACTTCCTAGCTGTGTGACCCTGGGCAAGTTCCCAATTGCCTCAGCAAACAAACAAACAAACAAATAAATAAATAAAGAGAGGTAGAGGAAACAATGGGAAGAGAAATGAGAGTGATGCAAAAGGAATTGCAAAAACCTAGTGAGAAGACTGTCTTAAAAAGCAAAATAGGCCAAATGGAAAAGGACATATAAAAGTTTATTGAAGAAAATAATTCCTTAAAAAATTAGATTTGAGAAATCAAGAAACAACAAAACAGAACCAAAAGAATGAACAAAAAAGATCATTTAAAAATTATCAGAGTACTTGAAAGCCATGATCAAGTAAAGGGCCTACACATCATATTTCAAGAAATTATCAAGGAAAATTGTCCTGATATTCTAGAATCAGAGGGCAGAATAGAAATTGAAAAAATCCACTGATCACCTCCTGAAAGAGATCCCAAGATGAAAACTCCAGGAATATTATAGCCAAATTCCTGAACTTCCAGGTCAAGAAAAAAATTGTAAGAATCTAAAAAGAACACTTCCGGTTAAGATGGCGGAGAGGAGGCTCACAGTTGCATAAGCTCCGCGCTTTCTCTCACTATCCACTTCATTACAAGCCTCTGAATCAATGCTTGACTGAAAAAAACCCACAAAAAGTTACCAAGAGAAGCCATCCTTGAGATCCGCCAAGAAAGGTCTGTCTTTACTGGAGGGCTGGGGCGGTTTTAGATCGGGCGCAGGCTGAGGGCAGCGGCAGTGAGAGCACGGGAGCAGACTGGAGAGGGGGTGGAGAGTGATCGTAGCCGTTTCTGCGGGGAGAGCTTCGCTACAGGTTTGGATACTTTCCTCCAGCAGCAAATCAACAGCCCAGCAGAGAAGCTAAAAACACCGGGGCTGAAGAACACAACCCCAAACAGCTGGAGTCTCTCAGGACCTGGCCGCCCCCCCCTTCCCCCCCCTCAGTGATTCAGCACGCTCTGGGATCTCAGAGCGCAGGCGCAGCACAGTCCTGCTAGTGCCTCACTGCTGCCCCCTGCAGTCTGTAGAGGAAGCTCGATAACACACCCAGCCCCCCCCCAAAGAAAGACTCCAGTTTTTTCTGTTTTTCTTTGGTAGTTTGTCTCTGATTAATAGACAGAATGAGCAAGAAGCTGAAGAGGACTTTAACCCTTGACAGCTTCTACACAGATAGAGAGCAGACTCTAAATCCTGAGGAGACTAAAAACAGGCAGTCCCCAGGTGATTCCCCAAAGGAGGAGATTGTCTGTTCCTCAGCACAGATGAACCTCATAGAAGTGATTAAAAAGGCTCTCACAAGGGAGCTAGAAGAAAAATGGGGAAAGCAGAGTGAGGCTTGGGAAAAGGAGAGGGAGGCTTGGCAAAAGAGCCTGGAGAAAGTTAAAGAGAGAGTGGATAAAGAAGTAAAATCCTTGAAAAATAGGATTAGTGAACTGGAAACAGAAAACAGCTCTCTAAAAAACAAAATTGGCGAAATGGAAAAAAATTCCACAGAACAAAAGAACTCAATGGGACAATTAGAGAAAGATTTTAAAAAAGTGAGTGAAGAGAATACTTCACTGAAAATCAGAATTGAACAAGTGGAATTGAATGACTCGAGGAGACAAGAAGAATCAGTCAAGCAAATCCAAAAAAATCAAACAATGGAGAAAAATGTGAAATACCTTCTGGGGAAGACAACAGACCTGGAAAACAGATCCAGGAGAGACAATCTGAGAATCATTGGACTCCCAGAAAAACATGATGAAAAAAAGAGCCTGGACACTGTCTTCCAGGAAATCATCAAAGAGAACTGCCCAGAAGTCATAGGAACAGAGGAAAAAATAAACATTGAAAGGATTCATCGATCACCCACTGAAAGGGATCCTAAAATCAAAACACCAAGGAATATAGTGGCCAAATGCCAGAACCCTCAGATGAAAGAAAAAATATTGCAAGCGGCTAGAAAAACCCAATTCAAGTATCAAGGAGCCACAATAAGGATCACCCAGGATCTGGCAGCATCCACATTAAAAGATCGAAGGGCCTGGAATATGATATTCCGAAAGGCTAAGGAACTTGGTATGCAACCAAAAATAACTTACCCAGCGAGAATGAGCATCTTTTTCCAGGGAAGAAGATGGACATTCAACGAAGTAAGCGAATTTCATCTATTTCTGATGAAAAAACCAGAACTTAACAAAAAGTTTGATCTACAAATATAGAACTCAAGAGAAATCTAAAAAGGTAAAGATTAATCTTGGGAACTATATTTTGACTATATAGATGTATAAAGAATACATGTATACCTTGTTCTAGAAATTGATGTGGAAAGGTCATTGTACCAGAAAAAGGGTAAAGTGGGGGTAGTACATCTCATGAAGAGGCATAGGAAACCTATTATATCTGAGAGAAAGAATGGAGGGGGATGAATATAGTGGGTATCTTACTGCCTTCAGAATTGGCTTTAAGTGAAAAATCTTAAGACATATTCAATCTATGGTGAAACCTCTCCCATCTCATTGAAAAGTGAGAAGGGAAAAGTGGAAAGGGAAGGAATAAGCTAAGCGGAAGGGAATACGGGAACTGGGAGGGAAAGGGGTAAGATAGGGGGAGGAACTCTAAGGTGGGGGGAGGGACACTAAAAAGGGAGGGCTGTGAGAAGCAAGGGGTGCTCACAAGCTTAATACTTGGAAGGGGGGGGGAAAGGGGAAAGAAGGGAGGAAAGCATAAACCGGGGTTAACAAGATGGCAAGTAATACAGAATTGGTCATTCTAACCATAAACGTGAACGGGGTAAACTCCCCCATAAAGAGGAAGCGGTTAGCAGAATGGATTAAAAGCCAGAATCCAACAATATGTTGTTTACAGGAAACACACCTGAAGCAGGGAGATACATGCAGGTTAAAGGTAAAAGGTTGGAGCAAAATCTACTATGCTTCAGGTGAAGTCAAAAAAGCAGGGGTAGCCATCCTGATCTCAGATCAAGCTAAAGCAAAAATTGACCTAATTAAAAGAGATAAGGAAGGACACTATATCTTGCTAAAGGGTAGCATGGATAATGAAGCACTATCTATATTAAACATATATGCACCAAGTGGGGTAGCATCTAAATTCTTAAAAGAGAAACTAAGAGAGCTGCAAGAAGAAATAGACAGTAAAACTATAATAGTGGGAGATCTTAACCTTGCACTCTCAGAATTAGATAAATCAAACCAGAAAATAAATAAGAAAGAAGTCAAAGAGGTAAACAGAATACTAGAAAAGCTAGATATGATAGATCTCTGGAGAAAATGTAATGGAGACAGAAAGGAATACACTTTCTTTTCAGCAGTTCATGGAACCTATACAAAAATTGACCATATATTAGGACATAAAAACCTCAAACTCAAATGTAGTAAGGCAGAAATAGTAAATGCATTCTTTTCAGACCACGATGCAATGAAAATTACATTCAACAAAAAAGCAGGGGGAAGTAGACCAAAAAATAATTGGAAACTAAATAATCTCATACTAAAGAATGATTGGGTAAAACAGCAAATCATAGACATAATTAATAACTTCACCCAAGAAAACGATAATAATGAGACATCATACCAAAATGTATGGGATGGAGCCAAAGTGGTAATAAGGGGAAATTTCATATCTCTAGAGGCCTATTTGTATAAAATAGAGAAAGAGAAGGTGAATGAATTGGGTTTGCAATTAAAAATGCTAGAAAAGGAACAAATTAAAAACCCCCAGTCAAACACTAAACTTGAAATTCTAAAAGTAAAAGGTGAGATCAATAAAATTGAAAGTAAAAAAACTATTGAATTGATTAATAAAACTAAGAGTTGGTTCTATGAAAAAACCAACAAAATAGACAAACCCTTAGTAAATCTGATTAAAAAAAGGAAAGAGGAAAATCAAATTGTTAGTCTTAAAAATGAAAAGGGAGAACTCACCACTAACGAAGAGGAAATTAGAGCAATAATTAGGAGTTACTTTGCCCAACTTTATGCCAATAAATTCGACAACTTAAATGAAATAGAAAAATACCTCCAAAAATACAGCTTGCCCAAACTAACAGAGGAAGAAGTAAATATCCTAAACAGTCCCATCTCAGAAAAAGAAATAGAACAAACTATCAATCAACTCCCTAAGAAAAAATCCCCAGGACCAGATGGATTTACATGTGAATTCTACCAAACATTTAAAGAACAATTAACTCCAATGTTATATAAACTATTTGAAAAAATAGGGATTGAAGGAGTCCTACCAAACTCCTTTTATGACACAGATATGGTACTGATACCTAAACCAGGTAGGCTGAAAACAGAGAAAGAAAATTATAGACCAATCTCCCTAATGAATATTGATGCTAAAATCTTAAATAAAATATTAGCAAAAAGATTACAGAAAATTGTCACCAGGATAATACACTATGACCAAGTAGGATTTATACCAGGAATGCAGGGCTGGTTCAATATTAGGAAAACTATTAGCATAATTGACTATATCAATAACCAAACAAACAAAAACCACATGATCATCTCAATAGATGCAGAAAAAGCATTCGATAAAATCCAACATCCATTCCTAATAAAAACACTTGAGAGCATAGGAATAAATGGACTTTTCCTTAAAATAGTCAGGAGCATATATTTAAAACCATCAGTAAGCATCATATGCAATGGGGAAAAACTGGAACCTTTCCCAGTAAGATCTGGAGTGAAGCAAGGCTGCCCACTATCACCATTATTATTTAATATCGTATTAGAAACACTAGCCTCGGCAATAAGAGTCGAAAAAGATATAAAAGGAATTAGAGTAGGCAATGAGGAAACCAAACTATCACTCTTTGCAGATGATATGATGGTATACCTAGAGAACCCCAGAGATTCTACCAAAAAGCTATTGGAAATAATTCATAATTTTAGCAAAGTAGCTGGCTACAAAATAAATCCCCATAAATCCTCAGCATTTTTATACATCACCAACAAAACCCAACAGCAAGAGATACAAAGAGAAATTCCATTCAGAATAACTGTTGATACCATAAAATATTTGGGAATCTATCTACCAAAGGAAAGTCAGGAATTATATGAGCAAAATTATAAAAAAGTCTCCACACAAATAAAGTCAGACTTAAATAATTGGAAAAATATTAAGTGCTCTTGGATCAGCCGAGCGAACATAATAAAGATGACAATACTCCCTAAACTAATCTATTTATTTAGTGCTATACCAATCAGACTTCCAAGAAAATATTTTAATGATCTAGAAAAAATAACAACAAAATTCATATGGAACAATAAAAAGTCGAGAATCTCAAGGGAATTAATGAAAAAAAAATCAAATGAAGGTGGCCTAGCTGTACCTGATCTAAAATTATATTATAAAGCAGCAGTCACCAAAACCATTTGGTATTGGCTAAGAAATAGATTAGTGGATCAGTGGAAAAGGCTAGGCTCACAAGACAGAATAGTCAATTATAGCAATCTAGTGTTTGACAAACCCAAAGCCCCTAACTTCTGGGAAAAGAATTCATTATTTGATAAAAACTGCTGGGATAATTGGAAATTAGTATGGCAGAAATTAGGCATGGACCCACACTTAACACCATATACCAAGATAAGATCAAAATGGGTCTATGACCTAGGCATAAAGAACGAGACTATAAATAAATTAGAGGAACATAGAATAGTTTATCTCTCAGACGTGTGGAGGAGAAAGAAATTTGTGACCAAAGATGAACTAGAGACCATTACTGATCACAGAATAGAAAATTTCGATTACATCAAATTAAAAAGCTTTTGTACAAATAAAACTAATGCAAACAAGATTAGAAGGGAAGCAACATACTGGGAAAACATTTTCACAGTTAAAGGTTCTGATAAAGGCCTCATTTCCAAAATATATAGAGAACTGACTCAAATTTATAAGAAATCAAGCCATTCTCCAATTGATAAATGGTCAAAGGATATGAACAGACAATTTTCAGAGGATGAGATTGAAACTATTACCACTCATATGAAAGAGTGTTCCAAATCATTATTGATCAGAGAAATGCAAATTAAGACAACTCTGAGATACCACTACACACCTGTCAGATTGGCTAAGATGACAGGAAAAAATAATGATGAATGTTGGAGGGGATGCGGGAAAACTGGGACACTAATGCATTGTTGGTGGAGCTGTGAACGAATCCAACCATTCTGGAGAGCAATCTGGAATTATGCCCAAAAAATTATCAAAATGTGCATATCCTTTGATCCAGCAGTGTTTCTATTGGGCTTATATCCCAAAGAAATACTAAAGAAGGGAAAGGGACCCGTATGTGCCAAAATGTTTGTAGCAGCCCTGTTTGTAGTGGCTAGAAACTGGAAAATGAATGGATGCCCATCAATTGGAGAATGGCTGGGTAAATTGTGGTATATGAATGTTATGGAATATTATTGTTCTGTAAGAAATGAGCAGCAGGATGAATACAGAGAGGCTTGGAGAGACCTACATGAACTGATGCTAAGTGAAATGAGCAGAATCAGGAGATCATTATACACTTCGACAACGATATTGTATGAGGACATATTTTGATGGAAGTGGATTTCTTTGACAAAGAGACCTGAGTTTCAATTGATAAATGACGGACAAAAGCAGCTACACCCAAAGAAAGAACACTGGGAAACGAATGTGAACTATCTGCATTTTTGTTTTTCTTCCCGGATTATTTATACCTTCTGAATCCAATTCTCCCTACGCAACAAGAGAACTGTTCGGTTCTGCAAACATATATTGTATCTAGGATATACTGCAACATATCCAACATATAAAGGACTGCTTGCCATCTAGGGGAGGGGGTAGAGGGAGGGAGGGGAAAAAAAAATCGGAACAGAAATGAGTGTCAATATAATGTAATTATTAAATAAAAAATTAAAAAAAAAAAAAAAAAGAATCTAAAAAGAAAAAAAAATCAGGTATTGTGGAGCCATAATCTGGATAACATTAAAATTGGCAGCTTTTACATTGAAGGATTGGAGGGCTTGGAATATGATATTCCAGAGAGCAAAGGAGCTCTAATTATAATTAAAAGTCATCTACCAGCAAAGCTTAGTATAATCCTTCAGGAGGAAAATGGACATTCAATGAAATATAGGAGTTTCAAGCATCCCTGATGAAAAGAGCAGAGCTGAATAGAAAATCTGATTTTCAAATACAAGATTCAAGAGAATCACAAAAAACTAATCAGGAAAGGGAAATTATAACGTACTTGATAAGGTTAATCTATTTATGTTCCTACATTGGAGGATGGTGTTTGTAACATATAGGAACTTTCTCATTATTATGGCAGCTAGTACAGTTAGAAGCAATATATAAAGACAAAGAGCACAGGTGTGAAGTGAATATAAAGGGATATCTAAAAAAATAAATTTAAAATACAAATGTACTGGGAGAAAAGGAAAGGAAAAGGTGGAATGGTGTAAATTACCTGCCATAAAAGAGGCAAGATAAAAGCTTTTACAATGGAAAGGAAGAAAGAGAGAGGAGGGAGGAAGAGTAAGTGAAGCTTATTTCATTATTTTCATTAGAATTGGCTCAAAGAGAGAATAATACACACACTCAATTGGATATATTAATCTATCTTATTCTGTTGGAAAGTAGGAGAGTAAAGTGATATGAAAAAGGAGTGGTAGTGGTGATAGAAGAGAGGTCAGATTGGAGGAGAGGTTAGTCAGAAGCAAATACATTTCAGGAGCAATAGGGTAAAAGGAGAGAGAGAACAGAATAAATGTTGTGGAATACAATTAGCAATTATTGTAAAAATAATTTTGAAGCAAGTTTCTTAAATAAAAGTCTCCTTTCTCAAACATATAGATAACTGAGTCAAATTTATAAAAAAAAAAAATGAGTCATTTCCCCAATTGATAAATGATGAAAAGGTGGAAGTTTTCAAAGTAATCAAGCTATTTATAGTGACATGAAAAAAATACTCTCACTATTTATTGGAAATTAAAACAATTAAAACAATTCTGAGGTACTACCTCATACCCTCTTAGACTGGCCAACAGGATAGAAAAGAAAAATGGCAAATGTTGGAAGGAATGTGGGAAAGGTTGTTGGTGCATGTTGGTGGAGTTGTAAACTATTCTGTGGAGCAATTTAGAACTGTGCCCAAAGGACTATAGAGCCATGCATGTCTTTTGGTCTAACAATACTACTGCTAGGCATGGATCCCCAAAGAGATTTAAAAAAAAAAGAGGAGGGGGACCTATGTATATTTATTTATAGCAAAAATATTTGTAGCAGATCTTTTCTCAGATTTTTTGCAATATGGAATGATAAGTTGTTAATAACTTTGATTTTCTCAGTAAAACAGTAATACAGGGCAGCTCTGAGAGACTTAATGCTTTCCATACCTAGAAAAGGAACTGATTGTATCTAAATGTAGATTAAAGCATACTTTAAAACAAACAGCAAATCTTACTGTAATAAATATATGGTGTCATCTCCTACCAATATAGATTTATATTGACTAAGCAACTCACTTGGTATATCATTTTGCAGACCATACTCTGGGATGGGTTTTCTTAGTTCTTTCATTTATAAAATATTTTTGATAGTGACGTTGTGGAGATCATTGCCCATTGGGCAAAAAGCATCTAGACTTAGGAGCTTGCGAATCACTTGAACTTTTATAAAGTTGCTGCTAAGGTTAGAAATATCCATCTCATATATCTGCATAAAAATACAATCTCTGGTCTCAGACAAATAAATGCCCAAATTTCCATTTGTGAGCAGCCATTAGAACTATGCATGGAGGTTTTGAAGAAGAGTTTCTCCTCCTTCTTTCAATGGAAATCCAAAGGAAAGGCTAGCACTAAAGAGAGTTGAAAAAATTGAATAAGCAGGAAGCTATCTTTTTTTCTTCACTGACCTAGCCAGTGCTGGCTTGCCACTTTTATAAAGTGAAGGAGAGGACAAGGACCACCTAGGGTTTGCTGCTTCATGTCATAGTGACAATTCCTTCAGAGGTGGCTAGGGTAAGCCAGCAAAGTAGTCATGTGCAATTCCCCATAAGGTCCATTTAACAAAAATTTAAAAGTCAAGTCATAGGCTGGGAAAATGAACAAGTAACAGAAAAAAATTCCAACATGTGTTCCCTGGGTTTGTATTCCAATTCAACCAAAAAATAAAAACAGCCCCTATCCTTAAAAAGTTTACTTTATAAATTATTATATATATACTTACATATTTATAAATTAATATTATATATATTTATAAAGTATTCTCCATTCTAAGGGAGAAAAAACAAACACAAAAGATAAATAGAGAATGATGGAAGAGAACTTCAGATGGAAAGTCCGTAGAAGCTAATAGGAGTAGGAAAGACCTCCCTCAAAAAGTGTCAGTATTAAAGGAAGCCAGAGATTTTAAGAGGCAGATGTGATAAAAGATTTCATTACAAGCATAAGGGAGAGCCCATGTAGTCAATCAGCTAGTGCTAATTAATCAATTACTATGTGACAAACATAGAGAATATATTTTAAAAAATCAGTACTTGTTCTCATGGAGTTTACATTCCAGCAGGAAAAAATAAATATACAAACAAGAACATACAAGACAAATACAGAGTAGATGGAAGATAATCTTAGAGAGCATAACTCCTAGCCACAAGAGGTCCTGGAGAAGATACTTGAAATGAATCTTAAAGAATGAGTAGATGAGAATGATGTGTTCCAATGGTCATGAAGGTGGCTGAAGCAGGTGCTATGGAGAGCTTAGAACTTGATCAGACATCAAGGATGCCTTGGTCATCCTCTGAATCTCAGGCCATTCATCATGACTTTTTTCTTGCCAGGGGAATTTGATGCCTGGAAAAGAGAGAGAGGCTGATGACTTTGCTCAGCTCTGCCTCAGTTAAAGTGAATTCAGGTACAAATTAAGGCATTACCTTGTTTTAGATAATTTAAAGGACTGATAATAACACCAAAGTAAGAGGTTACAAAATTGGGAAGTTTGGAGGAAGAACATTCCAGACATGAAAAAAAGAAAATGTAAAGGTGCAGAAATAGAAGAAAAAAGTTGTATGTGAGGAAAAGCAAGGACGACAGAATGGCTAGAATATAGAGTGCATGAAGGCAATTAATGTGTTTATTATATATATGGAAAGATGGACTGTGGGAAAGTTTTGGAGCCTTTTAAAGTTCAAATAGAGAAGATTTTTATTTTATCCTAAAGACAATTGGAAACGACTGCAATTTATGGAATTGGGAGTAACATAGTTAAAACTATGTTTTATGAATATTACTATGGCAACTATGTAGAAGTTGAAATGAGAAAGGAAGAGACTTGGGGCAAGGAGATTTAATTAGACTATTTTAATAGTGCAGATGAAAGGTGATAAGACAATGAACTTGGGTGGTAGTTATGGCATTATATGGAGGCTGAAATGAAAAAAAAAGAACTTGGGGCAAGAAGATCTAATTAGTTTATTTTAATAGTGCAAATAAAAGGTGATAAGGTAATGAACTTGGATAGTAGTTATGTGAATAAAAAGAAGAGGGCAGATGCAAAATATTACTAAGATATAACTAACAAGATCTGGCAACTTAATGAATATAGTGGAATGAGGAAGAGTGAAGAACCTAAGACATTTGAGAATCTGAGTGATTAGAAAGATGGTAGTGGTCTTCATAGTGTTAGAAATACACTCTTGACACTGAAAATCAGATATTGAGAAAATATTTTTAAAGAAGAATTTTAAGGAATTATCTTAAAGTTTTTGGCCAGCAGTGGGCTCTGCTCTTCTTTTGGGAAGAGGGAGCCCTGAGCACAAATGCAGGAGAACCTTTTTATTTGTTAGTTTGGTACAGTCCCTCCCTTCAGAGACCAAGATTGGTCCATTCCCTTCTTGGTTGCAGTCTTTCTGATACACCCACTATATATTTCCCCCTAAACTTATATAAGCATGTTCTCACTCCTTTGCCATATATTTATTCCATGTTCAAAAATGGAGGAAAACTTGTTTAATATTCAATTAGCCTATTAAGCAGGTGCAATAGTGACTTGGTCAAGTCAGATCATTGACCCCAATTGGTTTGGGTTGGATCAGCTATTATTTTAAATTTGTGGTTTTCTCAAAACTACCAGATTGATTGAATCTACCTGTGCCTTCCTAGCTCCCCAATTCCTTGTTTGCTTAAATCTATTGATCACCAAATTGTTCTGTGGAATCTTAACCTTTATTAACCTCTCACATTCTGAAAACCTCTTGATTAGTAGTATCCACTATCCTATACTACCTCTAAGCTAATAACACTCTCTGGAAACCCAACTTTTTAGTATTTCTCACAATAGGAATAAGGAAGTTAGGTGAGATTTGTGGGGAAACATAATGTATTCCATTCTGGACATGTTGAAAATACATTCCTAAAGTTCAAATTTAAAACTCAAAATCAAATAGATTGGAGATTTTATTAATTCCAATGATTCAGATCACAATACTTTTATGCATGTCCCTCCTGTAAGATTGTTGTCCATGCCCTTCCATAAGTTCATTACAGAAAGCACACCTAACATTCTGCTTTTTTTTTTTTTTTTACTTTCTTCTATTATTAGAAAGATATCAGTAAAGCACCGGTGTTGTTTTTAATGTGATTTCTTGGCTTGTCCATAGGTCCAAATCAGCTTCATTTTCTCTCATACATTTCCTTGACAGCAACTTTTTCAGACCCTTTTTTTTGAAGTTCCTTAATTTCTGTATGTTTAAATCTCCCATGTGCTTCTTAATAACTCTTACATTTATGATTCAATATGGCAAGGGTTTCTAATTGCCCAATGCAGTCATTTGCAATGCGCTGACAAGAAAGAAAAAACAAGATAGACTGAAAATTGTTGTCTGTTGCCTGAGGCTACAGTGGGTGTGGTGTGGTGGTTGAGTTGTTCCATCAGAAAATTAAAAAAACAATTCTCTGATCATCTTTCTTTCTTTTCTTTTTTTTTCTTTTCTTTTTTTTTCTTTTCTTTCTTTCTTTCTTTTTTAAATAGCTTTTTATTTACAAGTTATATGCATGGGTAATTTTACAGCATTGACAATTACCAAACCTTTTGTTCCAATTTTTCCCCTCCTTCCCCCCACCCCCTTCCCTAGATGGTAGGATGACTAGTAGATGTTAAATATATTAAAGTATAAATTAGATACACAATAAGTATATGTGACCAAACCATTATTTTGCTGTACAAAAGGAATCAGACTCTGAACTATTGTACAATTAGCCTATGAAGAAAATCCAAAATGCCAGCAGGCAAAAATATAGGGATTGGGAATTCAATGTAATGGTTCTTAGTCATCTCCCAGAGTTCTTTCGCTGGGAGTAGCTGGTTCAATTCATTACTGCTCCATTGGAACTGATTTGGTTCATCTCATTGCTGAAGATGGCCAGGTCCATCAGAATTGATCATCATATAGTATTGTTATTGAAGTATATAATAATCTCTTGGTCCTGCTCATTTCACTCAGCATCAGTTCATGTAAGTCTCTCCAGGCCTTTCTAAAATCATCCTATTGGTCATTTCTTACCAAACAATAATATTCCATAATATTCATATACCACAATTTACCCAACCATTCTCCAATTGATGGGCATCTACTCATTTTCCAGTCTCTGGCCACTACAAAGAGGGCTGCCACAAACGTTTTTGCATATACAAGTCCTTTCCCCTTCTTCATGATCTCTTTGAGATATAAGCCCAGTAGTAACACTGCTGGATCAAAGGGTATGACAATTTGATAACTTTTTGAGCATAGTTCCAAATTGCTCTCCAGAATGGTTGGATGTATTCACAATTCCACCAACAATGTATTGGTGTCCCTGTTTTCCCACATCCCCTCCAACATCACGCATTATCTTTCCCTGTCATTCTAGCCAGTCTGACAGGTGTGTAGTGGTATCTCAGAGTTGTCTTAATTTGCATTTCTCTGATTAATAATGATTTGGAGCATCTTTTCATATGGCTAGAAATAGTTTCAAGTTCTTCATCTGAGAATTGTCTATTCATATCCTTTGACCATTTATCAATTGGAGAATGGTTTGATTTCTTATAAATTAGAGTCAATTCTCTATATATTTTGGAAATGAGTCTTTTATCAGAACCTTTGACTGTAAAAATATTTTCCCAGTTTATTGCTTCCCTTCTAATCTTGTCTGCATTAGTTTTGTTTGTACAAAAACTTTTCAATTTGATGTAATCAAAATTTTTTATTTTGTGATCAGTAATGATCTCTAGTTTTTCTTTGATCATAAATTCCTTCCTCTTCCACAAGTCTGAGAAGTAAACTATCCTGTGTTTCTCTAATTTATTTATAATCTCCTTCTTTATGCCTAGGTCATGAACCCATTTTGACCTTATCTTGGTGTACGGTGTTAAGTGTGGGTCGATGCCTAGTTTCTGCCATACTAATTTACAATTTTCCCAGCAGTTTTTGTCAAACAGTAAGTTCTTATCCCAAAAGTTGGGGTCTCTGGGTTTGTCTGATCGTATTTCTAAGACAAAGCCAATAAACTTTTGAGAGAGACAGAGAGAGACAAAGACAGACAGAGAGAGAGAGAGACAGAGACAGAAATAGAGATAGAAACAGAGAGAGACAGAGAGACAAGAAAGAAAGGGAAAGAAAAGAGACGTAATGGGAGAGACAGAAAGAAAGAGATGGAGAGACAGGGAAGAGGAGGAAAAGACAGAGAAAGAAAGAGAGAGAGAGAGAGAAAGAGCGCTTCATATAAGTGGATTAAGTAGAACTGGGGGCTTGAGATTGATTACCTTAGATTCATTCACTATGTAGTGATAGAAGTGAGATGAGAAGCAAGTGATCGACAAACCAAAGATATTATAAAGAAGAAAAAATCTAAATCAAATCAGAACCAGATTTATGATTGACAGGGATACTAACTGGAAGTAAGCCTATACACCCTTAAGTAGAACATCCTTTTTGTGGAAAAACTGCATCTGTCAACCACAGCCACTTAATAAATATTTGACTTTTTATTTTTTGAGATAAATCTTTTTATTCATGTTTCTCCATTTTGTTTTTAAAAAAAATTTCCTCAATATATAACAGAGAGTTGTGAGAGGTAGGTACTGGAGAAATGTCCCACAATGGGCAAGGTTGAACACAATTGGCCCATCTCCCAAAAGGAAGTAATGGATTCAAAACACCCGTCAAGGGAAGGGGATCACTTGTACTGTGTCGTCTGGGCAATTGCTAATGGCTTTGTCTTTCTCTCATGTCCCAACCCAGCTCCCTAGTGGAAGAGAATCTGTGCTAGGTCCTGGCCTGGGACCAGGAATTAGTTGCTATCAGATGACAGAATCTGCATCGTAAGATTGCTGTTAATAAGTCAAAGTCAGGATATGTTTAGAAATTGATTTTTTTTAAAGTATGGCTTTTTAGCTTTTGGCATAATAGCCATTACTTCCACTAAAAAAAAAAAAATGGACATTTTAAAAAAATGAATTGCTGGAGATAGGGAGAGAGTAACTATAGCAGAGTTTTAGAGTTCAGGAAAACATGTCACTTTCTCACTAAGAGTGGTACTTGCTAAGTGACCTTAGGCAGGTCAGTTAACCTCTGATACACTACATTTATAAGGTAAGGAAATTGGATATGAAGATTTTTAAAGTCTATTATTAAAAACACTTATATATACATGAGAGGCATCAGGGTATGGTAGATAGAGAGTTAGGGAAAACCAGATTTCAAATCCTGTTTCTGATACACATTGAGCATGGAAATAGGAGTGAAGTGCTTAATCCTTCAGTGTTCATCTAGAACACAAAGTCCACTGGCTATGTCAGCAACATTCCCCAGTGCAATTGAAACAAATTGAAATGTAATTGGGAAATATTTAATTAAATAAGTAAAAAATGCCATAATGTTATGGGCCAGAACTCTGAACTTGAAACAAGAATTCTTACAAGGTGCTAACTCAGTGGAATTGATGAGACAATGGCTATCTAGTTTAGCCTGGTGCTTATTAGCTCTCTAGTTTAGTACATGTACTTAGAACTTAATATAGTTCCACAAGATTGTACAATGAAGTAATAAGAGAGCATATAAACTGAGACAAACTCAGCCAGACAGATTCATTTCATGGTCCACCTTGGTGGTGGCTAGAGGCTGGAGCACAAGCCCTCAGACTTAGAGATTCACTCCATCTCACACTACAGTGGTGGCTGGCCTGTTCTCTTGCTCCCCCCACTGAGACCAAGGCCCATCTGAAGGGCCTCAAGAAAGCTAGTTGAGCCCCCAGGCAAGGAGACAATAAAGAATTTGGACTTTATTCTTGGATTTTCTTGTAGTGATTAATCTACTGAAATGAAGGCTGGTCCAGAGCCTCCAGAAAACTAACAAAGAACACTATAAAATAAAACATAGATAATACTGCATTTTTAAATTATATTGAACTACAGCACCAACGAGCCTTATGTTTGGTTAAGATTATAAATTGTATAGCAAGTACTAATCTGCTATAGTGAGGGAATTCCCTTGACTGAGAGTTTCTTATACCAATGAAAATAAAAAGTGAAAAATCAATAGTTTTCTCACTGGTATAGCCCCTCCTACTTTTCAAAGGACTTTTACATACATTTTACATACATACTATAGTTATTAGAGGGGTAGAAATCAGAATGACAAATGAAAGAAAATTTTAAGGCAAATGGTGTATTTTTTATCTTTTTTTTTTAAATTAAAGCTTTTTATTTTCAAAACATATGCATGGATAACTTTTCAACATTAACCCTTGCAAAACCTTGCGTTCCAATTTTCCCTTCACTTATCCCACTCCCTGCCCTAGATGGCAAATAATACAATATGGTGGAAATATATGCTAAATTTAATATTTATATGATAGCTGCACAAGAAAAATCAAATCAAACAGGAAAAAATGAGAAAGAAAGTAAAATGCAAGCAAACAACAACAAAAAGTAAAAAATGCTATGTTGTGAACCATACTCGGTTCCTACACTCCTTTCTCTGGCTGGTTCTTTTCATCACAAGATCACAAAAACTGGTCTGAATCCTCTCATTGTTGAAGAGAGCAAATGGTGTATTCTTACAAGGACTGTTGAGAGCCTTTGTTTTTAAATTATTTAAATTATTAAATTATTATTCAATAAAAACCACAGTACTCTTGAGAATTTAGTGGTATTTCAAAAAAAAAAAATGGGTCTATCTGGTTGTACATTAAATTTCAGGCCTTTAAAAAGCTCCACAAAAAGAAAGAGTTTATTCTTTGTACAGACTGTGAGTCATAGATTTAGAGGTAGAAGACTTCTTAGAGAACATCTAATCCAAGATTCTTGGACTCAGGCTTAGAGAGATTAAATGCCTTATCCAAGGTTACATACATAATTGTCAGAATTGGATGTGAACCCAGGTTTACTAGTTTCCAGTTCAGTGTTCTTTCCATTGTACCGCACTGGTATTAGATGAAGACTATCCTTTGACTTCAGAACTGTATTCCTACAAGACCTAGAATCTCCTTTACAAAGAGGAGCGCAAGAAAAAGCACAACAACCTCCCCTCCCCTTGCAAAGACATATAGGAAACTGACATAGAGAAAGTCATGTAAAGCTAAAAAGCCAAAATATTAATAATAATATAAGTAACTTAGCTTTGCTAAGTTAAATATTTTGCTAAGTTAAAATAGCATGCTTAAAGGCTTCTAAAGGACTTTCCTGAGAAGTTGTAGGAATTTATTTCATTAAATAATATAAAACCTTCTGTTTTTCTTGTCCTTTTTCTTTCATTCCTTGTCAACAAAGATGATACGGGTATCCATGATGTAATATGTCCTAAAATGCCTTCCCTATTGCAAATTTCTTTGACTACAAATTACTTGTTTCATTTCCCTTGGTGAATATATCACTTTAAAGGCCTTGCCATAGAACCATATCAGTAATAGTTTTTGTTCATATACTCATAAATAATGCCCACAAATTGGATTGAATTGACAATTAGTTTGCCATTTAGGAAAGACTCTTTGTATTTATTTTTATTTTTTACAAGAGAAGATCAATTACATTAAATAAATTCCCTTTGAAGACACAAACCCATGCATTTTTTGTTGATCTCAGTGACTCTTTCATCTAGTTTCATGTCTGTTTTAGATTCTGAGAGTTTAGGAGGATGCTTGGGATAGATTCTGATCAGGTGCCAGCTCCCTGTAATTTGCCACAGGGATTGTTCAGTTGGAAAGCAGATCTGGAAGAATTCATGTACAATAAAAGAACTCTGCTAATATTGGACTTTTGCCAAAGAAGATTTCCAATATCTAATGTGAACTTCCCAAAGCTCTCAAGAGAAGTCAGAAGTATTGGGGCCCCAACTTCAAATGGAGATCTTATTACTTTATTAAATGCATATTGATTGACTGATTGATCTCTTTAATTGATTATAGCAAAAAACATAGCATCATAGAAGATGAGAACTGAAAAAGACCATGGGCATCATCTACTTCAGGGGTTCTTGACTTTCTTTGTATCTGTAGCTCCCTTGGGTAATTTGGTAAAGAAACCTTATTCCATTAAGAATTGATTGTTGGAAATCTATGTCTCATGGATGTCTATAGGCAGAAAGACTGATATTATGCACACTTCTTATTAAAGTAATTTTGAAATAGTGGTGAGTGCAAGTGATATAAAAATATCTGTAATTTCTCTTAGTAGTAAACTACTTATGCCTCTGTAATTTACTGACTACAGTCATTATTAAAGGGAATGCTAAATTTCAGTGGGAGGTGAGTGAAAATAAACATGTAATTTTTCCTATGTTTATGGACTCTCTCTCCCCCCAAAATCTATCCCTGAATCTTTTGGGGTTTGTGGAATCAGGTAAACAAACTTCATCTAATTCAATGCTTCTTTTTTTATAGCTGAGGAACAGAGGCCAAATGACTTATTCAAAGTCAAACGTTTTATTGGCAGACTCTTGCTTCCCAACTCTTTTTTTGCTGTTCTATGCTATCATAAAAACTTTTAATTTGGTGACACATTCTTAAGGATATGTTGCCATGGTTTTATTGGTTAATACCTTCAATGGGAATTCAGGATGAAGAATGAGAAGTTGCTTCTGCAAACATTATTACTTCACGGAGATCTTCCATCTCCTCTCCTTGAATTTCTGGAATATTTTGAAATATTTTAGAATAAATTTTAAAGAAAAATTAGGCAAAAATGTACCATTTTAAAATATGGTTAAGACCCTTGAAATAATATTCTAGATATATTTGTATGAAGAAAAGGAATACTTATGCAAAGCTAAAATCTATCAGAAAATTCCATAAATTCAAGGATCTTTATCTAAAACATTATTTCAGGAAAGACCCAGAGGTGTTCCCCTTTTCTTCTTATTCTTTGACAACATCCTGTGTAGTTTCCTTACTAAGTGATCATTCTTTTCAAGCATCCCCTTCAGTGTAGAACTATGAACTAAAGTTCAAAGATTAAGGAATTAAAAAGCAATCAAAAAGGAAGCTCTTTGAGGTTTTAGCAGTTTCTCACAAAAATCCTAAAAACTGACTTTATATTCTTCTTGCCCAAAAAAGCCTAATGATGTGTCCCAGATCCCACTTTTTGACAAATGTACCCAAATCACCCTAGTTGTGTGACTTCCTTGCTTAGAAGTCTTGGCTGGTGTTGTGAGAGTTTGTTAGGTTAACTCAAGCTTCCCTAATTCTACCAGTATCCTGGCCCACAACATAAAGAAATCAAGTTTGATGTTAAAGGTTGTTTCTAGGTCTTTTGGCCTCCTCATTCTGGCAACTGATTTATATCAGTTAAATTTTTGCAGAAAAAGATAATCATTGAACTTAATTATCCTTATTTTGCCTTTTTCCCCTACCTTTCTCATTTTTAAATAGTAAGTAGATAATGTTCCGATTTATTAGGTAAGGTCAAACATATACAGAAATAAATATAACACAAAATAGAATATAATATATAAAGTGTTATGAGAATGCCAAGAAAGAATAAATCACTTATGACTAGGGAACATTAGGAAATACTTCATGGAAGAGATAGAATTTTGAGCAGATGTCAAAAGTGTATTTTATGTGTCAGAAATTTTATATATATAGAGAGAGTGTGTACCCCACAGTGAAGTCCTGCATCTGGCAATGGGAAATGATGACATGGCTACCCCGAGTCCCCTCCTTAAATGGAAGATCTTGGCAGAGCTTTTCAATATCTACTCTTCACTGACTCCAGTCAGAGGCCCTAGAGACAGGGGGTGTTGAAGAAGTATGAGTTTCAGAGTTAATATGATTCTGAAGCATGGGAGACCATGATAAAATCTAAGAGAGCAGCCAGGTGTAGGAGAGTACAAGTTCAATAGTTGAAAGACTTCAGTTCTGGTTATGGCTCAAACCCCTCAAAAATATTACTAAATGATACTGCTACTACTATATGATTATGTATAACTTGCTTCTGTGTTTCAGTCACCTTATCTGTGAAATGGGTATAGTAATACCTACCTCACATCACAGGTTTATTAGATAACTGTTATTCTCTTTTAGTACCCTTATATTTTATAATTGATAATTATTTCTATTGTCATTTAGGATGATTGGTCTGCATACAATGTGATGTTTTTCTGCCTTACTTTAAAGAAAAGCTCTTAAGGGACAGACTGTTCAATTGAAATCCTTTCTATTCTCTCAGGATTTGGTATACCATATCTTAAATATCCCTCAATAGCAATATGAGCTCTGAAATAAATATAAATAAAAAATTATTATCATTTTGGCAACTTGCTCTTCAAATATTTGTAGTTAAAAAATTAAAAGTTAAATCTACATTTGATTTATTCCCTTTCCAAAATCATTCCTTTATCTCTTTTCAAGTCTTAATTCCTGATCAGAAGGCATAGTCCAAATACCTCCATGTGCATTGGACAACTGTTGTCATGAGTGATTTGATGGGTGTTATAAAGCCCTGAACTGCTACAAAACAACTCTCTCTTTCTGACCTACTGTGACACCTGAAATTCTCATTATTAGAGTTATCCACTGAGGTTAATTGAGATACCAGGAGACTCTTTTCCTTTAGAAGTGGAAGGGAGCAAGGTACCTATTGATAGCTCATTAAGATTTTAAGATTTTGGGCAAGTCCTTTCCCTCTTGGCGACTCAGAGTCCAGACTTGTCCTGAGAGGTTTGATTCAGATGATCTCTAAGATTCCTTTTAGCTTTCAAATTTTTGACTTTACATCAAGTGGTCTGTTATTTTGTCTCACTGAAAAACGATGAGACCTAGTACCAGATAAGTACAGTATCTTTCTTTTTCAAAATGGTGAATTATGTTCATTTTAGCAACAACAAGTGGATTTGACAATGGATTGTTGATTATGTCATCCTGATGTTTTGTTGTAATTGTATTTCTATTTTGCCTTGTGTGCTTTTAAAAATTATATTTTCCCCCAGTTATTTAGTCAGAATACTATGGAACTCTCTCATCTGGTCAACCGTCAGTATAGCTGTCTAAAGAAACCATCTGTCATTACAACTTAAAGCAGGCAGTCTCAATCCTCCTTAAGATGATTTTAGATTTGTTGAAATCCTCTTGGGATCCTATTGACCTCTTTTTTAGGTCTCTTATTCAGAAAAAAAATCATTTTTGATATATTCTTATCTTGCTATACATGGCTCCAATTTCATTCGAGTATTATCTTTTATTTGTTTTCCAAAACTTAGAAGTCTAACTGATGCCAGATGGGACAATGAAAGGAAGGAATAAGCAAAACAGAATTAACAATTTAGGTTAATTTTGACTGTGACTTTCAGTTCTAGGTGATGAAATATTAACAGTTGAATTTCAATGTTAGTTCCCAGACAAAGGCTATGAATCTGTACTAAGTTTATTAGCAAAATCTCTGGATCTATTTTCTTGATGCTCTGAGATCTTTTAGGAGGTGAATTAAACTAGAAGCTACATAAAGAATATGAGTTTGTATCTGAGTCAAAACAGAGAGAATAATTGTTTCTAGGATGGTCTGATTTCATGCCAACCTCCTCCACCACCAAGGTACCAGGTAAACTTGTCTACTTACTATTTCCCATGCTTTTTATTATACCTCCTAAATCGAAGCTTTTGAGCTCTGAAAATATACTATTAAAGACATGGATTAGAGTGCTCTCTTTTATTAACTATATGACTTTGTTCAAGTCACTTAGTTTTATTGTTGTTTCTTCTGTAAATTTAGATTCTTTTTAAAAAATGTGACTGATCCCTAAGAGTAAGTTTTGATAAAGGGAGAAAGGAGTGAGAGCAAAGGAAAGCTCTAATTCAAACTATATTACTTTAGTCAACATTCTGAATTCAGAATTAAATCAAGGTGGTATCATATAGAATCATAATTTTATCTTTTCTGTCCTGTTCAAACTTGTTTTTTTTTTCTTGAGAATAAACCAAAGGAAACAAAGCTAGTAGGCTAAAAGTGTTATTTTCCCCAAACCAAAGAAACTTAAAATTATGAAATGTCAGGGGTACAGAAAAAGGAGGAGAGAATTACATGGTTAAATAAAATCTTCACTTCTTTTTTTCTCATGGCTGCTAATATAAAAAAAGCAATAACAACTCAGTGAAGGTTTGTGAAGAAAAATCTATTCCAATTCTTCCTTTTTAGATTTCCCTATAAAATATAAACTAATGGTATAATGTAGGGGAAGTATTTCATGGAAGAGAGAGAAATCTCAAGACACAGCAAAGGAGCTAAAGTTGTCTAATTAAACATTGGATAAGTTAGTTGCCCCCCAAAAAAATCTTCACAAAACATCAATCATTCTTAAAGTTAGACAAAGAAATAATTGCAAAATATTAGGTTGGTCTGAAAAACAAAATACACCACCAGTTCTCATTTCTGGGTATAATGAATACAGTAAAATTCCATTTTTATGGAATGGGTTGGTACCAAGGTCATTCCTTTAAATTAGTTTTCTGGAAAGAACAAGAAACTGAGAATTCATTCTTCAGAATTACATAGAAAAAAAAAAGATTGTTATGCTAAAATAATGATTAGAGATAAACCATGCCAGTCTTTTACTTTCTTTACTTTAATAATGAATTAGGATACACCAAGTTAATTTAAAGATACATAAAAGACTCATCAGCCATATTCAAACCTTTATGAGTTAGCTACTTGAATCTTGTAAAAATGAAATTGCCATTTAAATGGCATGTTATAAAAATGGAACCTTTATTGTATTTCAACTTTTTTGAGTTAACTGCAACTCATTCCAAATCCTTTTAGCCACTTGTAGCACGTAGTGAACACTAGCTTACAGTTGCCAAATTTACCCATTTTGTTGCTTATTTAAATAAAAGAATCACAAGGTCATTGTCAAATAGTTCCCAATTTGATGTTCTGCAACACTGTTCAAATAAGCAGTCAAACATCCCAAAGAGATCGAAAGAATAGATCATATTTGTGAATGAATATCTGAACAAATATTGAAAGTTACTATTGTCTGTTTATTAACATATTCATGAAAATTTCTTGGAACATGATTTAAGGTCATGAGTAAAACTAGTTATGGTCCAACCAATCAATCAATAGATTAATACAACAAACAACTACTATATATACTATGCTAAGCACATTGGGATATAATGAAAGGTAAAAATAGTTCCTGTTCTTAAGGATGTCATCATATAGATATAATCAAGATAAATACAGAGTAGATGAAAATTATCTCAAAGGGGAAGACACTAGCATTTAGAGGACCTAGAAAGGCATTCTGCTAAAAGTTAGATTTCAGCTAAGAAGAAAGAAATTCAGGTATTGATGAGAGATGGGAGAGCAGTCTAGAAAGGAGGAAAATACAATTCAAAGGCGTGGAAATTTAATGTTGAATTCAAGGCATAGCAAATACACTGGGTAAATAGATTGTACAATATGTGAAGGGCAGTAGAACACAAAAGGCCTAGCAGGAGGAATCTAGGTTGAAAAGAACTTTAAATGTTTAACAAGATTTTTTATTTTATCAAGGAGGCTATAGGGAATAATTGGAATTTGTTGAATTGAAGATAACATAAGTAGACCTACAGACTAGAAAAATCATGTTGTCATTTGAAAGATAAATGGATTGGAATGAGAAGAGACTTTGAAGCTTTGGTTTGAAGGTTTGAAGGTTAACCAGAAGACTGCTGCATTAGTCCAGAAGACAGGAAATGAGGGCCTGAACTACAATGAATGATAGCTATATAAGTGGAGAGGAATATATATATATATAAGTCCTTTGTTCTCAAAGAGAAAAACAAAATGACATTATATTAGAGTCAAGTCATATTATGTCCTAGGGCTGATCATAATAATATAAGCTTGGAATACTCTGCCACAGGATGGGCACAAATAGTCTGTAAACACTTCAGGTGGACTCTCCAAATATATGCATCTTGTATTTTCTTTTTCTTTTTTCTTTTTTTGGAGATACTTCAATTCTGTTTTGCTCATAGAGCACAGTCCCTTTTCTGATGAGGGCATGCCATGCTAGGTGGTCCTATACTAGTGTCTCTTATGTCACACAATCAAATCCAAAATTCTTAAAAGAAACCTTGAGCGTCCTTGTATTGCTTTTTCTGACTACCTTGTAAGCACTTGCCCTGTGTGAGTTCTTTATAAAATAGTCTTTTTGGCAAGCATATATTTGACATTTGAACAACATGGCTAGTCCCATCGGAGTTGTGCTCTCTGCAGTAGAGTTTGAATTCCTGAGAAAGGATTTGAGTTTGAGAAAGGATCTTGGTACCTAGGATCTTATCCTGTCAGGTGATCCTCAGAATATTTCTGAGGCAATTCAAGGGTAAGTGATTCAGTTTCCTAGTACAGTGCTGGTATACTGTTCAGGTTTCACAAGCATACAGCAATGAGGTCAGCACAACAACCTACAGATTTTCAGTTTGGTGGTGAATCTAATACTTCTTCTCTCACACACTTTCTTTCTTTCTTTCTTTTTTCCTTTCTTTCTTTCTTTTTTCCTTCCTTCCTTCCTTCCTTCCTTCCTTCCTTCCTTCCTTCCTTCCTTCCTTCCTTCCTTCCTTCCTTCCTTCCTTCCTTCCTTCTTTCCTTCTTCTTCCTTCCTTCCTTCCTTCCTTCCTTCCTTCCTTCCTTCCTTCCTTCCTTCCTTCCTTCCTTCCTTCCTCCTTCCTTCTTCCTTCCTTCTTTCCTTTCTTTCTTTCTTTCTTTCTTTCTTTCTTTCTTTCTTTCTTTCTTTCTTTCTTTCTTTCTAATAACTTTTTATTTACAAGTTAAATGCATGGGTAATTTTACAGCATTGACAATTGCCAAACCTTTTGTTCCAACTTTCCTCCACCTCCTCCCCTAGATGACAGGATGACCAATACATGTTAAATATGTTAAAGTATAAATTAAATATAAAATAAGTATACATGTCCAAACCGTTATTTTGCTGTACAAAAAGAATCAGACTCTGAAATAGTCTCACTCACTTTTCATTCAGAACCTCCAAAACACTGAACTAGCTCTGGCAATGCATGTGTCAGCCTCATTATCAATGTGTACACCCCTGGAAAGTATCCACAGTATTCAAAATTTCTCCATTTGCTGGAACCAATGGTTCCACATATGGATGGTGTGGTGCTGGCTGATGGAATATCTAAATTTTCTTGGTGTTAATTGTTAGGTCAAAATGAGCACAAGCAGTAGACAATCAATCTATGCCTTGATATATTTAAGTTTCAGTGGCTACATTAAGTATACAATCATCTGCAAACAAAAAAATCATGCACCAACACATTCTCACTTTAGTCTTTGTTTGTAGCCTTTTCAAGTTGAAGAATTTACTATTGGTGCAGTAGCTGAACTTGTTGCCATGAAATTTGTCCTCATGGAAGGCATTTGACAGCATGCCTGAAAACATCATAGGAGTAAGCCTTGTTTCACTCCATTGATGACTGGGAAAGCACAAGGACATTGTTCATTATTCAGAACATGAGCTAGCATATCATGGTGAAATTGGCATAAAATCTTTTTGAACTTTTCTGCCAGATTTTGGCATAATTTTTCACAAACTCTTGTGACTGACAGTATTAAAAGCCTTGGTCAGATCTGTTCTGCTCCTGGCATTTCTCCTGGACTTGTCATACAGCAAACATTATATCAATCATTCCTCTGCTCTTTCTGAAGCCTCTGACTCTCAGGTAGGTGACCATCTTCCAGGTGAAGAATTAATCTATTAAGGAGGACTCTGGCAAGAACTCATCATCAATGACCAAGAAAGAGACCCTCTGTGATTGTCACAGGACAATCAATTCTCTTTATCTTTATAGAGTTGGGTAATGGAAGCATCCTTGAACTCCTGGAGGATAACCCCATCTTGCTACATAACCCAATAAATATCAGTCACCTTTTTGTATGAACAATGGATCCCTTACCTTGTAAATCTAAGCTGGAATAGAATCAAAATCAGGTGCTTCACTACACCAAAGTAGTCTACTGTCATTCAAAACCTCTTCTTCAGTTCAGCTAGGGAGGGATTGACTTCAACTTGAAGTAAATGGTCAATGACATCAGCATTGGGATGATGTTTGTTGATAATGTCCTTATCACTAATCAATGTGGCTCCATTAGCACTGAATAGTTGAGATGCTCCATAGGCCTTTGGCAGTCAGGACCCAGTCCTCATTGAACTGAAGCACCAGAATTGGTGAACAACAAGGCAGGAACTCAGAGTTAGAAAGGGAGCCTTTGAACACAATGAAACCAGAAAAGAGTCCAATGAGTAGAAGCTGGGCCACAAGGTCTGAGTGCTCTTGTACTGAAATATTCCATTTCATAATGCCACATTTTATCTCTGAGCTTGAGAAAGTCTGAACCTAGAGACTAAGTGGTTTTAATTATAAAGGTTAGAAGGATACAGAAACAGGGAACCGAGTAGTTCATTGCACTGAGGAATACAAAAAAAGTATAATTTACCATCTACAACCTCAAGAATTTTCTCATGGTGAATCATTCACTGAGGGACTTATTGGAATGTTTTAAAATGCTGAGGCATATGACCGGATATTCTGCCCCTTCTGCTGATAAGAGGGAGTGGCAATAACAATCTGAACAGGTTTTGAAGTCAACTAGTCAACTGAGATTAAATAGTATTTTTTTCCCACCCAATATAGTATATAGAACTGTGATTAGATTATTAAAGAATTTCAGGTTTCAAGATTGCTAATTCTGAAGTTTATTATCAAATGGGAGATGCCAAACTTCCCTTCTTAATGAATAATGTTGACTTTCCTCCAAACTTAGAGAAGTAGGAATTTCTTCTACTCTATTTTGACTTACAGGGCAGCTAAGTGATGCAATGGATAGAGTGTCAAGTCTGGAATCAGGAATATTCATCTTCCTGAGTTGAAATCTGATCTAGCTGCGTGGCCCTGGACAAGTCATTTAAACCTGTTTGCCTTAGTTTCTTCATCTGTAATATAAACAGGAGGAGGAAATGGCAAACCACTACAGTGTCTTTGCTATGAAAACCCCAAATGGGATCATGGAGAGTCAGACACAACTGAAAAACAACAACGAAAATTTTCATCTAGGCTGTAAAGTTTTATTCTTTCTCTCCTTCCTTCTTTTTCCTCCCTCCCTTCCTTCCTTCCTTCCTTCCTTCCTTCCTTCCTTCCTTCCTTCCTTCCTTCCTTCCTTCCTTCCTTCCTTCCTTCTTTCTTCTTTCCTTCCTTCCTTCTTTCTTCTTTCTTTCTCTCTCTCTTTCTCTCTTCTCTCTTCTCTTCTCTCTCTCTCTCTCTTCCTCTCTCTCTCTCTCTCTCTCTCTCTCTCTCTCTCTCTCTCTCTCTTTCTCTCTCTCTTTCTCTCTTCTCTCTCTCTCTCTTCCTTTCTCTCTCTCTCTCTTTCTCTCTTCTCTCTCTCTCTTCCTTTCTCTCTCTCTTCCTTTCTCTCTCTCTCTCTCTCTTCTCTCTCTCTCTCTCTCTCTCTCTCTCTCTCTCTCTCTCTTCCTCTCTCTCTCTCTCTCTCTCTCTCTCTCTCTCTCTCTCTCTCTCTCTCTCTCCTTCTTTCCTGACAGAACCTATGCTCTGCAAGTGTAGTCTTTTGAAATCAAAGCAATATTTCCAGGTTGTGCTTATACATCAAACTAGGACCGTAGCTCCAGGAAAAATCCTAGTTTGATGCTGCTCCATGTTATAAAGATGACTCCGAACTTTCAAGGGCTATGCCAGTAGAACATAGACTCTTACAAGTTCCCCCAAGATGATATAACAATGACTATATGGGGAAGTTTGATTTAGTAAGAAGTCTCTTAGGTAGTCCCTTTCTTCAGTAGGCAGAATCACTTTCCCCCATTACTTTCTTTAGTTAAAAAACATGAACATGACTTTTCTCTATTCAATAACTATAGAAAAAGAAGGTCCTTGGATAATGAGAAGTGAAATAGTTATCTGTAGTCAGTTATCTCTCAGGGGAATTGTCTCTATTTTACCAAATCTTATTTGTTTACTTCATCCTTAGCATGTATATTTCTTTGGCAGAGAGAGCAAAAAGTACTACATTGGAAAGGTTTCAGGTGCAGATCCAGTGATTCATTGTATATCTCCTATTTGTGGACCAGTCTAATTAAATCTGAAGATGCTCTTGACTAGATTGGTGAATAGTGAAATGGTTTTTGGCCAAGGCAACTAGAAAACACAATATACCAAGATATAAAAAGATTCTTACTGGAGGGAGTACTCATACTGAAGAAATGACAGATGTTTGAAGTATTGAAGTACATGTATATAAAAGTATACATATATCAGATTGCCTCCCATCTTCAAGAGGATGAAGAGTAAGGAGGAAGGGAAATCAAAATCTTATGAAAGTGAATATTGAAAACTGTTTTTACACTAATTGGAAAAATTAAAATACTATTAAATGCGGAAAAAGACAAATATATCTCTATTCATAGTACAGAAATATAACACAAATAACCCTTCCTTGTGTTCAAGTCTGATTTGGGTTTCACTACTGCCATCTGGTGACTTAATACTTCAATTGCATCTACATCTGATCAACAAAAATCTACTAGATATCCATTGCATAAAGCATACATTATCGCCACTGTACTGTGTAACTGAGGTTGTTCTAATTTGCTATAATTCTTTAAGGTGGCTTTGAAGGAGTGTGACCTAAAAATATATGACTGAATAAATGTTGGATTTTGAAGGTTACAATAAGTTATACCATATGCAAATATCTTTCTCTACTTGGTCAAATTGTCTAAGATTTCACCATTAGAGAGTCATTCCTCTAGAAATTAATATTTTTCAATTGTCAAGAATCTTCTTTAAAAATTTAAATTTTGGGAGCAGCTAGATGGCTCAGTGGATAGAGTGCTGACACTGAAGTCAGGAGGACCTGAGTTCAAATCTGATCCCAGACATTTAATACTTTCTAGCTATGTGACCCTGGCAAGTCATTTAACCCAATTGCCTCAGCAAAAAATTAAGTGATTTTGAAGACTTGAAAAAGAGCAGAGAACATCTTGAGTCATCATTATAATACTTACAACTTTATTGCATAGGGTTTCAGTCAAAACTATGAATTAGTTGCCCCCAAACTTCCCTGATATTGATTCCTTCTTTTAATTTAGAGACCTGAGTTGTGATTTCACCAGCCTTACCAACTTAATAACTGTTTCTTGTAAATAGCTATTTTGAGTGATATTTGGAGTGTTCAAAAGAGTATCAAAAGATGCTTTGTAATTAGAGAGCAATAACTGATGGACAACTCACAGAATTCATTGGTACCTATCTCCAAATGCCAAGAAATATAGAATTAGGAGCCTTCCATGTCAGAAGGACTTCTGTAGTAGATTTTTTGAAGTCACATAGAATAGGTAGGTATGGTTGAGTTGTAATATTTATCATTGAAAAAAATTACCTATATTAGATTTCACATCCATTAGACTGATGGTGTCAAACTCAGAAATAGGGACCATTACTCAGTATATAAAATCCTTGCAGTCTACATATTGATTTAGTTTTATCATTTAATATTATCTATGTTTTATCATATTTTATTTATTTTGTTTAATATTTTCCAATTAGATTTTAATCTTCTTGGGTGTACTTGCAAGTGTTGTGAACTTCATGTAGCTGGAACCTGTTTGTTCGACACCTCTGCTTTAGAGTAAGGGGAGTTCAATATTTAGAAAAATTGCTTAGTTTACTTATGTGCCAAATGTTTTAACTTATCTTGCAAAAAAACACTTTTTAATATAAAATTTTCTAAGAGTAAAGTTCATATCTCCAGGTAATACATCTAAGAACACACTGCAGTATTAAGATTGGTTTGGTTTTTATGCTTTCATAAGGAAAGTTATCTTTAAACATCTTCCTTACTTGAAGATGTGATATTTAAAAAGTTTGAGAGAGATAATTTCTGGGTAATTAATAAATGTATTTTATTAATTATAATACACTATAATACTATATTAATAATAGTAATAAATAATTATTCTTATTTTATTAATAACTTATAAAGTTCAGGAATATGTACAAACTAAATGTCACCATGTGTTTTACTTTAAAATGTTCAGACATTCCTTCTTTTGAGGTCTGCTCTACAACGCTTTGCTTATGATCAAAACTCATTTCTGATTTCTTAGTTACTAATCCCAGTTATTGTTTTACCCTCCAGGATAGTAGATTTGTGATAAATTGCTTTTATTCTATTTGGGCACTGGCATGATTGGTTTCTTTCCCTATCCCTCCTTATAAAAAAACATTTTTCTTCCAGCTCTCAATTTAAAAAAAACACACCAAAACTATGGAAAGGCTATCCCTATTCTGGCAAATGGTGGTATAAATATAATGGAAAAGAAAAAAAGTTTGATATTAAAAGAAATTATTCCATTCTTTTAAAAAAATAGACTGTTATTGACATTTTTATCTTTTTGTTTTTCTATTATCTAAATATTAAACCTTGTTTTTCTGCTTCCCTCTCCTAGGAAATTGCTCAGATAACAAAAAAAAATTTTTTTAAATCATTTTTGAATTTACTTTATTTCTAATTCTTTGCAACCATAAATAATTGCTATGAAGAATTAATTTTATTTGGAATCTTTCTGTAGTTCTTAGAGACGCAACTGGCATTTTCTTAGCTATTGTCAATTGAATGTAGGGAGTTCAGAAAAGTGAGGCAGATTTGGAAGTAAACAGTTACATGAAAAGGTAATATCTAAGAGTAGGTTAAATTTATGGACTAGAAGACATAAAATGAAAGAAAAATGAGCTATTGCTCAGAGATATATACCTACCTAAGAAGGGTCTATAAAATATATATTTCCTGGAAATCTTGTGAACCAATTCAATTTAAAAATGAAAAGGGAGCAGTGGAGTTAAAACTGGCCAAAGTAGATGTGATAGAATAGAAAATAAAGTTTAAAAGAAAGAATAACTGAACAGAGGATTAGTAATTGATGGGGTGGAATATCCAAAAAAAGAGTCAAACTTTTGAGGGGTGGGGGAGTTTTTAAGTATTTTAAGTATTGCTTTTAAGTATTTGTAGGTCAGTCAAGAGGAAAAAAGAAAAATAAAAACCCAAACATTTATTTAGTACCTATTATGTATCAAGCTTTACAAATGTTATCTCAATTGATCATCACAACAGTCCTATAAAACAACCTCACTTTATAATATAACATATTATATAACTTTTCCAGGGTCACAAAATCAGTGTATGAGGCAGGATTTGAACTTGTCTTCCTGTGCGTTATCTATTGAAGCACTTGGCTGACTTCATGACATGAAAGAAAGATTCCTATTATTTCATTTGGTGCCAGAGGCTGAATATGGGGTAAAAGGATGGAAATTGCAGAGAAGCAAAATAAGATTTTATATAAAGAAAAGTTTATTATCAATTGTACAAAAATGGATTAATACTTATTGGCAATGTTGTAGAGAGGAATATGGGTTGAACTGACAGCTTTCTGAAATTTCCTCCAACTTTGAGAATCATAGACAAGAACTGCATGGAATGAAAGGAGGTGCTTAGGTTGCAACCCGCACCAATGGAGGGAATAGCAATATTGTCAAGATCAGCATTTTGAAGCATTGAAACTTTTTGTGAGGGTAAACATGAATTATTACATCTAAAACTTTATTTCTAATTGTGTAATAAGAAGCTTTTTGCATGATAAAATCATTTTACACTTCAATAAACTGGGGGGAGGTGTGAAAATATTTGGGGGGTTTGTTTCCTAGCTTCCCTAAAATCATAGATCTCTCTGTCAACTGTGAACAAACTTAGATGTGTTAAAAGATGGAGAATTCTGCTCAGACAGCTGGGAGAAGAAGGCCCTGGTGGAGCATGAAAGAAATTTTCTTATTGGAATATAAATCCCAGTTCTGCCACTTGTGACCTTGATGAAATTAGTCACTTAGGAAATCTGGACCTCTGCTTTCTCATCTGTAAAATGAAGGTCTTAAACTAAATAACCTTTGGAGTCCCTTACAACTCTAAATCTAAGATTCTATGAATAGGCCCAAGAATAATTGTTATAATCATATATAAAACCCAATATTGCAATAGAGAGGCTGAAGGACGTTGAATATAAAATTCTTTGCCTTCATAATCTCTTTCAACAATTCTTCCTTTTTTCACCTTATATTGATGAAATAGGGCAAGCTTGAACAGTTTGATCACTAATTTGATTGGTGTCCAATTTCACTGGATACTCTAATGCATACTTCTGAGACTGCATGCCATATTTACTCAAGAATTTCTATTTCCTTTGACACAAAACAGGCATTAAGAGTTTTTAATGTGTGATTTTCTTCTGTTATCTTTTGTATATCTTTTTCTCATTTGATTTATTCTACTTTTTAAGGAGTTGTTTCATTTAGACAATTTTTTTCCTTCCTTTTCCAAAGTGTTGACTCTCTCATGCATACCTCTCATTTTTTCTTCCTCTCTCTCATTTGCCTTTTGAAATCTTTTATGAGTATGACCTGGGCTGGAGACCTACATCTCACTTTTTGAGATTTCTTCTGTGGATATTCTGTCATTGCCTGAGTTTGCATTTTGGTCTGCCCTGTCACCATAGTAACTTTCTATAGTCAAGGTTATTTTTTGTTTCTTGCTATTTTTTTTCCTTTTTTTTTTTTTTTTTTTTTTTTACTTTTAAGGTGGAGCTCTGCTCGTGATGTAAAAGTGCAGTTGTCCTAAGCTTCCTGAGCAGCTCTGAGCCCTGGCTTTGAGCACAGAAGTTCCCCTGTAGAGGGGGGTAGCTTTGCCTGTCCTTTTCAACAAACAGTCTGGTTTCTCAGAATTTGTCTTCTGAGCTGTAATTGGAAGCTTCTCCCACTCCCTGCACCCCTCTCTCCCCCTGCCCCACACCAAGAAATGAGAGGTATGCATGAAAGAGTCAACAGTTTGGAAAAGAAAGGAAAAAAATTGTCTGAAGGAAACAACTCCTTAAAAAGGAAAATAAACCAAATGGGAAAAAGAGATACAAAAGGTAACTGAAGAAAATCACTGAAAAAACTGAAAAAAAATTTAAAAACTCAAACAGGGCAAATGGAAGCTAATGACTTTGTGAGACAGCAAGAATCAATCAAACTAACTAAATAGAATGAAAAAAATGGAAGAAAATGTGAAATACCTTGTTGGCAAAACAACTGACCTAGAAAATAGATTGGGAAGAGACAATTTAAAAATTATTGCCCCACTTGAAAGTCATGACCAAAAAAAGAGCCTGGATAACATTCTACAAAAAGTCAAGTAGGATTTTTATACCAGGAATGCAGGGCTGGTTCAACCTTAGGAAAACTATTAGCATAATTGACTATATCAATAGCCAAAGTAACAAAAAGCATATGATCATCTCAATAAATGCAGAAAAAGCATTTGATAAAATCCAATATCCATTGCTAATAAAAACACTTGAGAGTATAGGAATAAATGGACTTTTCCTTAAAATAGTCAGGAGCATATATTTAAAATCATCAGTAAGCATCATATGTAATGGGGATAAACTGGAACCATTCCCAGTAAAGATCAGAAGTGAAACAAGGTTGCCCACTATCACCATTATTATTTAATATTGCATTAGAAACACTAGCCTCGGCAATAAGAGTTGAGAAAAAGATTAAAGGAATTAGAGTAGGTTATGAGGAAACCAAATTATCACTCTTTGTAGATGATATGATGATATACTTAAAGAATCCCAGAGATTCTACTAAAAAGCTATTAGAAATAATTCACAGCTTTAGCAAAGTTGCAGGATACAAAATAAATCCACATAAATCCTCAGCATTTTTATACATCACCAACAAAATCCAACAGCAAGAGACACAAAGAGAAATTCCATTCAAAATAACTATTGATAGCATAAAATATTTGGGAATCTATCTACCAAAGGAAAGTCAGTAATTATATGAGCAAAATTACAAAACACTTTCCACACAAATTAAGTCAGATTTTAAAAAATTGGAAAAATATTAAGTGCTCTTGAATAGGCTGAGCACATATAATAAAGATGACAATACTCCCTAAATGAATCTTTTTATTTGGTACTATACCAATTAGACTCCCAAGAAACTATTTTAATGACCTAGAAAAAATAACAACAAAATTTATATGGAAGAACAAAAGGTCAAGAATTTCAAGGGAATTAATGAAAAAAAAAATCAAATGAAGGAGGCCTAGCTGTACCTGATCTAAAACTATGTTAAAAAGCAGCAGTCACTTACATGAACTGATGCTAGGTGAAATGAGCAGAACCAGGAGATTATACACTTCGACAATGATATTGTATGAGGACATATTTTGATGGAAGTGGATTTCTTTGACAAAGAGACCTGAGTTTCAATTGATAAATGACGGACAAAAGCAGCTACACCCAAAGAAAGAACACTGGGAAACGAATGTGATCTATCTGCATTTTTGTTTTTCTTCCCGGGTTATTTATACCTTCTGAATCCAATTCTCCCTATGCAACAAGAGAACTGTTTGGTTCTGCAAACATATATTGTATCTAGGATATACTGCAACATATCCAACATATAAAGGACTGCTTGCCATCTAGGGGAGGGAGTGGAGGGAGGGAGGGGAAAAAAATTGGAACAGAAACGAGTGCAAAGGATAATGTTGTAAAAAAAAAATTACCCTGGCATGGATTCTGTCAATATAAAGTAATTATTAAATAAAAATTAAAAAAAAAAAAGCAGCGGTCACCAAAACCATTTGGTATTGGTTAAGAAATAAATTAGTTGATGAGTGGAATAGATAAGGTTCATAGGATAAAATAGTTAATAACTATAGCAATCTAATGTTTAACAAACCCAAAGATCCCAACTTTTGGAATAAGAATTCACTATTTGACAAAAACTGCTGGGAAAACTCGAAATTAGTATGGCAGAAACTAGGCATGGACCCACACTTAACGCCATATACCAAAATAAGATCAAAATGGGTTCATGACTTAGCCATAAAGAATGAGATTCTAAATAAATTAGAGGAACATAGAATGGTTTACCTCTCAGACTTGTGGAGGAGGAAGGAATTTGTGACCAAAGAGGAACCAGAGATCATTATTGATCACAAAACAGAAAATTTTGATTATATCAAATTAAAAGCCTTTGTACAAGCAAAACCAATGCAAACAAGATTAGAAGGGAAGCAACAAATTGGGAAAACATTTTTACAGTTAAAAGTTCTGATAAAGGCCTCATTTTCAAAATATATAGAGAACTGACTCTATAAGAAATCAAGCCATTCTCCAATTGATAAATGGTCAAAGGATATGAACAGACACTTTTTAGATGATGAAATTGAAACTATTTCTACTCATATGAAAGGATGTTCCAAATCACTATTGATCAAAGAAATGCAAATTAAGACAACTCTGAGATATCACTACACACCTGTTAGATTGGCAAAGATGACAGGAAAGGATAATGATGAATGTTAGAGGGGATGTAGGAAAACTGGGACACTGATGCATTGTTGGTGGAGTTGTGAACAAATCCAACCATTCTGGAGAGCAATCTGGAATTATGCCTCAAAAGTTATCAAACTGTGCATACCCTTTGATCCAGCAGTGTTACTATTGGGCTTATATCCTAAAGAGATACTAAAGAAGGGAAAGGGAACTGCAAGTGCCAAAATGTTTGTGGCAGCCCTGTTTGTAGTGGCTAGAACCTGGAAATTGAAGGGATGCCTATCAATTGGAGAATGGTTGGGTAAATTGTAATATATGAATGTTATGGAATATTATTGTTCTGTAAGAAGTGAGCAGCAGGATGAATACAGAGAGGCTTGGAAAGACTTACATGAACTGATGCTAAGTGAAATGAACAGAATCAGGAGATCATTATACACTTCAACAATGATACTGTATTTTTTTTTTTTTTGCTTTTCATATTTTATTTTATTTTGTAATAACTTTATATTGACAGAATCCATGCCAGGGTAATTTTTTTTTACAACATTATCCCTTGCACTCGCTTCTGTTCCGATTTTTCCTCTCCCTCCCTCCATCCCCTCCCCTAGATGGCAAGCAGTCCTATATATGTTAGATATGTTGCAGTATATCCTAGATACAATATATGTTTGCAGAATTGAACAGTTCTCTTGTTGCACAGGGAGAATTGGATTCAGAAGGTAAAAATAACCTGGGAAGAAAAACAAAAATGCAAATAGTTCACATTCATTTCACAGTGTTCTTTCTTTGGGTGTAGCTGCTTCTGTCCATCATTTATCAATTGAAACTGAGTTAGGTCTCTTTGTCAAAGAAATCCACTTCCATCAGAATATATCCTCATATAATATCGTTGTTGAAGTGTATAATGATCTCCTGGTTCTTCTCATTTCACTTAGCATCAGTTCATGTAAGTCTCGCCAGTCCTCTCTGTATTCATCCTGCTGGTCATTTCTTACAGAACAATAATATTCCATAACATTCATATACCACAATTTACCCAGCCATTCTCCAATTGATGGGCATCCATTCATTTTCTACTTTCTAGCCACTACAAACAGGGCTGCTACAAACATTTTGGCACATACAGGTCCCTTTCCCTTCTTTAGTATTTCTTTGGGATATAAGCCTAGAAGTAACACTGCTGGATCAAAGGGTATGCACCGTTTGATAACTTTTTGGGCATAGTTCCAAATTGCTCTCCAGAATGGTTGGATTCGTTCACAACTCTACCAACAATGCATCAGTGTCCCAGTTTTCCCGCATCCTCTCCAACATTCAACAATGATACTGCATGAGGATGTATTCTGATGGAAATGGATATCTTTGATAATGAAAAGATCTAATTAAGTTCCAATTGATCAATGATGGGCAGAATCAACTACACTCAGAGAAGGAACACTGGGAAATGAATGTGGACTACTTGCATTTTTGCAAGTTTTCTTCCCAGGTTATTTTTACCTTCTGAATCCAATTCTTCTTGTGAACCGTACAGTTCTGCACACATATATTGTATCTAGGATATACTATAACATATTTAACATGTATAAGACTGCCTGCCATCTGGGGGGAGGGGAAAGGGGTGGATGGAGGGAAGGGAAAAGTTGGAACAGAAGTGAGGGCAAGGGATAATGTGAAAAAAATTTACCCATGCATATGTTAAAAAAAAACCCCAATACTAAATGTGTATGCCCCAAGTGGTAGAGCAGGCAAATTCCTAAAAAAGATTTATAGTTATGGGAAGAAATAGACAGCAAAACTATTCTAGTGGGGGACTTCAATCTTCTTGACTTAGAATCAGACAAATCTAACCACAAAATAAACAAGAAAGAAACTAGATAGATTAGTAGGCTCCTAGAAAACCTAGATATGATAGACCTCTGGAGAAAATTAAATAGGGATGGAAAGGAATACACCTTTTTCTCAGCAGTACAAAGCACCTACAGAAAAATTGACCATGTATTAGGGAATAAAAACCTCATAATTAAATGCAGAAATAGTAAATGCTTCTTTTTCAGACCACAGTGGAATAAAAATTATATTCAATAAAGGGCCAGGGAACCAATTGTAAATTAAATAATCTAAATCTAAAGAATGAATGAGTCAAACAACAAATCACTGAAACAATTCATAATTTCATCCAAGAAAATGACAATAATGAGACAACATACAAAAACATATGGGATGCAGCTAAAGCAGTTCTTAGGGGAAATTTTTATATCTCTAAATAGCTACATAAATAAAATGGAGAAAGATGAGATCAATGAATTAGGCATGCAACTAAAAAAGTTTTAAAAAGAACAAATTAAAAGCCCTCAATTAAATACCAAATTAGAAATTTTGAACCTCAAAGGAGATATTTATAAAATAGAAGCTAAGAAAGTTATTGAATAAATAATTAAAAATAGGAGTTGGTTTTATGGAAAAAAACTGACAAAACAGATAAACCCTTGGTTAATTTGGTCAGAAAAAGTAAAGAAAGAAACCATATCACCAGCTTCAAAAATGAAAGAGGAGAATTTACCACCAATGAAAAAAAATTAAAGAAATAATTAGGAGATATTTTGCCCAACTCAATGTCAGCAAGTCTGACAATCTAACCAAAATAGATGAATATTTATGAAAATATAAACTGCCCAGGTTAACAGAAGAGGAAATAAAATACTTAAATAGTCCTATTTTAGAAAAAGAATTTAAACAACTCATCAATTAACTCCATAAGAAAAAATCTCCAGTCCCAGATGGATTCACAAGTGAATTGTACCAAACATTTACAGAATATATAAATTATTAGGAAAAATAGGTAAAGAAGGAGTGCTACCAAATTCCTTCTATGACACAAATATGATACTGACAAATATGATACTGATGCCTAAAATAGGAAGGACCAAAACAAAGAAAGAAAGTTATAGACCAATCTCTCTAATGAATATTGATGCAAAAATTTTAAATAAAATATTAATAAAGAGATGACAGCAATTTATTAGCAGGATAATACACTATGACCAAGTGGGATTTATACCAGGAATGCAGGGCTGGTTCAATATCAGGAAAAGTATTACAATGATTGACCATATCAATAACAAAATCAACAGAAATCATATGATAATCTCAATAGATAGAGGAAAAGCTTTTGAAAAAATACAGCATCCATTCCTATTAAAAACATTAGTGAGCATAGGGATAAAGAGAGCTTCCCTTAAAATAAGCAGTATCTATCTAAAACTTACAGCAAGCATTTCTTGTAATGGAGAGAAGCTGAACACATTCTCAGTAAGATCAGGAATGAAACAAGGATGCCCATCATCACCACTATTTTTCAATATAGTGCTAGGAATGCTGGTTTTAGCAAAAAGAAAAGGAAAAATATTAAAGGAATTAGAATAGGCAATGAGGAAGTAAAACTATCATTGTTTGCAGATGATATGATGATATACTTAGAGAATCCTAGAAAATCATCCAAAAATCTACTGGAAACAATTCACAATTTTAGCAAAGTGCAGCATATAAAATAAATCCACATACTGCAACATATTTAACATATATAGGACCTTGGGATTAGCCCAAGTCCTTGCTTTTAGGAGGAGTGAAGGAGGCAGGAGAGCTACTACATGGCTGGTCAAAGATGGAGTCTGGAGTCTGGAGCCAGAAGTCTTCTCTGTATCTGTGGCTGAGAGAGAGCTTTCTGTGTCTGAGACTCCCTTAAAAACCTGAGTATGATTACATCACTATAGCACACTGAGAGTGCCCAATCATTACATCAACATACTAAGTACTAAGTATATACTTAACTATAAGTACCATGCTGAACTTAGGTACACCTTTTCAGAGTTCAGATCCTCATTAAAATTATTACCAGTTGAAATAAAATATTTGCAGGTCTACCTGCTAAGACAAACCTAAGAACTATATGAACACAATTACAAAATACTTCTCACACAAATAAAATCAGATCTAAACAATTAGAAAAATATAAATTATTCATGGCTAGTCCGAGCTAATAAAAAAGGACAATTCTGCCTAAATTACTCTAAATTGGTTCAGTGTTATACCAATCAAAATGCCAAAACATTATTTTATAGAACTAGAAAAAATAATAACAAAATTTATCTGGAAGAACAAAAGGCCAAGAATATCAAGGAAATCAATGCAAAACAAATACAAGGAATGATGGCTTAGCAGTACCAAACCATTTAGTACTGGCTAAGAAATAAGAGTGATGGATCAGTGGAATAGATTAGATGCACATAATACAATAAACAAATTCTATAGCAACTTAGTATTTGATAAACCCCAAGCCCTAGCTTCTGGAATAAGAACTCACTATTTGACAAAAAATTTTTGGGAAACTGTAAAATAATATGTCAAAAACTCAGCATAGATCTACATTTTACACCCCATACCAAAATAAGGTCAAGATGGATTCATGATTTGGGCATAAAAGATGATACTATAAACAAATTAGGAGAACAGGATTTTGGAGAAAGAAGGAATTTATGATCAAAGAATAACTAAAGAACATTATTTTTATTGTTATTACTATTTGCTGAGGCAATTGGGGTTAGGTGACTTGCCCAGAGTCATACAACTAAGAAGTGTTAAGTGTTTGAGGCCAGATTTGAATTCAGGTCCTCCTGACTTTAGAACTGGTATTCTATCCACTGCACCACCTAACTGCCCCTAGAAAACATTAGTAAAGGTAAAATGGACAACTTTGATTACATTAAATTAAAAAGTTTTGGCACAGACATAACCAACAGAAACAAGATTAAAAGGGAAATACAAAGCTAGGGAAAAAATCTTTACAGCCACTATTTCTGATAAAGATCTCATTTCTTAAAATATATAAAGAACTGTATCAAATTTATAATAATACATGTCATTTCCCAATTGATAAATAGTCAAATGATATGAATAGACAATTTTCAGATTATTAAATTAAAGCCATTTATAATTATATGAAAAATATAATTATATGAAAAAATGCTCTAAATCATTACTGATTAGAGAAATGCAAATTAAAACAACTTTGAGGTACCACCTCATACCTCTCAGATTGCCTAAGATGACAGGAAAAGATAATGATAAATGTTGGAGGGGATGTGGGAAAACTGGACACTAATGCATTAGGGGTGGAGTTGTGAAATGTTCCAACCATTCTGGGGAGCAATCTGGAACTATACTCCAAAGGTTATAAAACTGTGCATACTCTTTGACCCAGCAGTGCCTTTACTGGGTCTGTATCCCAGGAAATCATAAAGGAGGGAAAAGGACTCTTATGTTCAAAAATGTTTGTAGCAGCCCTTTTTGTAGTAGAAAGGAATGGAAACTGAATGGATGCCCTTCAGTTGGGGAATGGCTGAACAAGTTGTGGTACATGAAGGTAATGGAATATTATTGTTCTATTAAAAAAAGATATACAAGCTAGAGAAAGAAGAAAGGTCTGGAAAGATTTACATGAACTGATGCTGAGTGAAACAAGTAGAACCAGGAATTTATTGTACCCAATAACAGCAAGAATCTGTGATGATCAACAAGAAAAGCTTGGTTCTTCTCAGTAGTTCATTGATCCAAAGCAATAGACTTTGGACAGAAAATGCCATTTGCAACCAGAAAAAGAATTAAGCAGACTGAATGTAAACCAACACATGCTATGTTCACTTATTTTTCTATTTTTTTTTATCTTTCCCATGGTTTTTCCCTTTTGCTATGATTTTTCTCTCCCAACATAATTCATAAAACACTATGTATTAAAAATAAATAAACTAAAAAAAAGAATTTCTTTCCTTTGCAGGTTTCCTTTTTCAAAACATTAAGGAAAAGAAAATAAATATATTCTCTACAAAATTCTATTTCTCCCCCACTTTGAAACTACAATTATTATCGCTTTAGGATTACAGATTTAGAATTGAAAGGGACTTTTGAAGCTCATTTGCCCTCATTCTATACATATAAAAAACTAAGTCCCAGAAAGTAAAATAAATTGTGCACAGTCTCATGGAGAATAGGTTTTGAGTCCAGATTTGAATCAATATTCCAAATCTATTATTCTCTCCAATTTATGAAATTTATTTTTGGCTAAATTAGACAAGTGTAGGTGAACAGAGATTGTCAAGGAGAAGAAGGAAAAGCCAGTTACACTGTTTTTGTTTTTGTTTTTGGTTCTATTTTATTTAATACTTTTCAGTTATATTCAAAAGAAAAAAATTACATTTGTTTTTAAAATTTTTAAGTTCTAGGTTCTCTTCCCTTATGCAAAACATTTCTATAAAAGTTAAATTGTGAAAAAAAACCCCAAAACTATGGATCTCCCACCCTAATGAAAACAAAAACCCTCAAGAAAATTAAAAGAGAGAGCTCTAAAGAGAAAATGCGTCAATCTGTATTCAGGTATAATTAGTCTTTTTTCTTTTTTCTGGGTATGGATAGGATTTTTTTATCATAAGTCCTTCAGAGTAGTCATGGATAATTGTACTACTGAGAATAGCAAAGTCATTCACAGATAGTCATCTTAGAACATTGATTGCTATTACTTTGTTACAGTACATTTCATTTTGATTGAGTTCATAGAGGACTTTGTAGGTTGTTTATTTTCCTGAGAGGATTCTGATCATCATTTCCCACATAACAATAATATTTCATCATAAACATACACCACAATTTATTAAGCCATTTCCCAATTGATGGGCATCCCCTTAATTTCTTTTTTTTTTTTTTTTTTTTTTTTGCCCTGAGAAGAGAGTTGCTATGAATAATTTTTTGTACATATAGGTCATTTTCCATTTAAAAAAAATCTCTTTCGGTATTTATGCCAAATAGTAGTGTTGTTAGAGTCAAACAATATGCATGAATTTATATCCCTTTGGGCATCATATCTTTTGATCATTATCAATTGGGGCATAACTTTTATTTTTTATATATTTGACAGCTTTCTTTCTATATTTGAGAAATGAGAGCTTATCAGCTCTACTGAGAAAGTTGCTCTGAAATTCCTTTTACAATTACTTTTGGTAACTGTATTTCCCCTCATTTATTCTCTCTGCTTTCACCCTATCCCTTCTCAAAAATGTTTCGGTACTGAGCACTCCCTTTCCCAGTATATTCTTTCTCTTTCTCTTTTTTTTTTTTTTAAATCACCCTCCCCTTTTCCCATATCCCATTTCCTACATATTTTCCTGCAGGTTAAGATAGATTTTTATATTCCTATTGAGTATGTATGTTATTTCTTCTTTGAGCCAATTCTGGTAAGATTATGATTTACTATCTTTCCTTCTTGCCCCTCCTTCACTCCAATGTAAAAGCTTTTTCTTGCCTCTTCTTTATGGCAGATAATGTACACCATTCCATTTATCCCTTTCCTAATCTCCCAGTACATTCCTCTCATCCCTTAATTTAATAATTTAAAAAAAAATTATCCCTTCATATTCAATTCATATCTGTGCCTCTGTTGATGTATACTCCTAACTGCCATAATAATCAGAAAGTTCTAATGAATTACAAATATTATCTTCCCATGTAGGAATGTAAACAGAAAAATCTTATTAAGTCCTTTATGATATCATTTTCCTGATTACCTCCTATGCTTCTCCAGAGTTCTGTATTTGAAATTTTTTTCCACTCAGCTCTGGTCTTTTTGTCACAAATGTTTGAAAATCTTCTATTTTTATTGAATGATTACCTTTTCCTCTGAAGGATTATACTCAGTTTTGCTGGGTAGCAATTTTTGATTGCAATTCTAGCTCCACTGCTCTCTGGAATATCATATTCCAAGCCCTCCAGTCTTTTAATATAGAAGCTGCTAAATCTTGTGTTATCCTGACTGTAGCTCACTGTACTTGAATTGTTTCCTTCTGGATGCTTATAATATTTTCTCCTTGACCTGGGAGTTCTGGAATTTGGTCATAATATTCCTCATCTTGGGATCTCTTTCAGGAGGTGATTGGTAGATTTTTTTCAATATCTATTTTCCTCTCTAGTTATAGAATATCAGGATATTTTTCTTTGATAATTTCTTAAAAGAAGATTTTTTTTTGATGGTTTTCAGGTAAACCAATAATTTTAGAATTATCTCTCGTGGGTCTATTTTTCCAGATCAGTTGTTTTTCCAATGAAATATTTCACTTTTTTTTTTCTATTTAAAAAAAAAAATTTTTTTTTTTGTTCTGCTTCCATTAGCTTTCCATTATAATTTTTCAGGAATTATTTTTCTCAGTCAGCTTTTGTAACTTCTTTCCCAATTGGCTAATTTTACTTTAAAAGTCATTCTTCTTTTCATTAGCTTTTTGCATTTCCTTTTGTACTCAACTTTTTTTTTTCCTGATTTTTCCCAGTATTTCTCTTACTTGATTTTCAAAATTCTTTTTGAGCTCTTCTATGAGCTGAGCCCAATTATTCTTTTTCTTGGAAGTTTTGGAGTATGTTTTGATCTTCCTTGTCACCATAATAACTTTCAATGATCACAAACTTTTTTTGTTGTCTGCTCATTTTCCTAACTTGATATTTGTTTTTTAATTCTTTGTTAAAATGGAGCTCTGTTTCTAAGGTGGAGGATACATTGTCCCAGGCTTTAAAGCAACAGAGTTCTGCTTTGCTGACAATAAGGCCCTGGATCTGGGACCTGAACTGTTGGTATGGCCTGCACTGGGACAGCAACCAGACTCCCACCCTGTTGCCACAGGCGAGAGGCCACCAACCATCTGAATCATCCCGGGTGTTCCCAGCTGAGAAGCTAGAAATCTCTAGTACTATTGCTAATTCAGAGGTCCCATCTCACTGTTGTTGGAGCCCAGACCAGGGCTGGGGCTGCATTGACACAGCCTGCATTGGGATTGTGCTGGGCTTCCATCCGGGTTACACAGACCTTTTCTGCTAACCTTCTAAGTTGCCTTCATCTGGAAAATGTTCTATTCCTTCTTTTTGGGTGTTCTGCTACTCTAAAATTTGTTTAGAGTCATCACTTAAAGAAATGTGGAGCAGTTTGGGGCAGAGGTTGAGGAAGTTCCTGCCTTCCCACATCATTTTTTAAGTCCCTAAGCCATAACTTTATTGATGATCACTGTTAAGGACTAATGGACATCAGAATTACCTGTTCCCCAGCTAACTATCCACCTCCAAGGTGATGATCTGCTTCCTTATGTGTTTGGGAGATAGATGCAATTCTGTCTGGGATACTATAAAAGTAGCAGCAAAGCATTTGTCAACACCTGGAGTTGCAAATTAAACAAATTAAATAAGAAATGTGAATATAAATATTTAAATTTATGAATAAACAAATATAACACATAAAATATATTGTTTTATAAACATTATTTTATAAACATCTATCAAAGTTAAACAATATTCTTAGGAGAGAGGGATTTATGCCAACAGACAGTGGATAATATTTTTAGTTGAATAAGTACAAGATTACAGCCATTAAAAGAAACATTTGCTGAATATGATCAGAGAGCATGAGTTATGGAATCCAGAAACCATTGGTAAGATGCTTTCCTCTGCTAGGGTGGCTCTGGTTACACTCCCTACATTCTCCTACCTCACTACTTTCATTCGTAGTTTGATGGGTGGCTGCTGCTAATGCCAGCAGCAGCAGGCCTAGATAAGATTGCCTGAATATAGCCATACCCCAGAGATGAGACAGACCAGTGAAGACTTGGCTGACATTTCTAGAAATTTCCCAGGAGTACGCACTAGGAAGAAGTATGGAGAAAAGGTTGGATTTGTCAAAACAGAGTAGAAAGAGAATTCTGAACTCATCTAGTCCAATCTGTATGCAAACAGAAAATCCTAAACATATTCAAATAGCAAGCTTCAATTTGAACTTGATCCAGTGATGGGGAACTTTTTAGGAAAGTATGATATGGATAATATGTAGAAATATGATATAGATAATATGTAGAATATATAAACGTAAAGGTTAACATGAGTGTGGGGCCCTAGGTAGGTAGATTGCAGCTGAGGGACAATATGGTAGCAGGCAATAAGAAGGAATAGGCAATACCAGGTAGGTGGCTAGTGACATGGAGCTGTGGCATTAGATAATAAAAACTTAGCAACATGTTCTGGAAGAACTGGGACAGAGTACCAGGGGAGGACTCATAGACTAAGGAAAGTAAGATAGGAACCTAGTGTCAGAACCAGGGACAGGGTTAAAATTCATTTGCTAAAACCATGTTACAAGTTAAAAGAAGACCAGTAAAAAAATCTATCTTGCTTCCTTGCTTAAGAATCAGATTGGTCCCCGATCCCTGCACCTGCAGGTGGAGGTTGTGTCCTAAACTGGAGGGATTTGGGGACAGAGAGCTAGCTGAGTTATTAATTGCATCACTACTCATTCACACTCCCTATTTATCTTGGTTATGTTCCAACCATCTCTGGACAGGCAATCCGGTACTGTTTGTTCCCTGATGCACCTGTTGGGAGCTAAACTACAGCTGCAACTATAGCTTAGTTCTATTGAGAAAAAAAATGAGAGAAGAAATTACAGTGGAAAAAATGTCATGCATATACAATATCCATTTGTTGGTTTTTGTTTTCCTTTTTAAAAGTTCATTTTCTACCTTCCATGCTTTTTAAGCAGTTATTTCTATATCAGGTTTAAAACTCCAACTAAAGAACTAGTAAATCCATTTGTTAAGACTATGTTTACACTTCTATTATCAATTGAAATGTAATCCTAGAATCAGAGTTTCTCTCCTGACAAATAGAGCTGAGTTTTTTTTCCCCTCTCTGGATCATTTGGTAACTTCATTTTCAGTATATATATATATATATATATATATATAGTTATTGTTACTCAAGACATTTCAGTTGTGTCCAACTTTTGATGATTCCATTTGAGATTTTTTTGCAGAGATACTGGAACAGTTTGCTATTCCCATCTCCAGTTCATTTCACAGATAAAGAAATAGAAACAAACAGAGTTAAGTGACTTGCCCACAGTCATATAGCTATTAAATATCTGAGGCCAGATATGAATTTTGATCTCCCTGATTTCAGACTTAAAACTCTGTCCACTGTAGCACCTAGCTTGAGAATATTTAGTTACTACCATTCTTCAAATGGTGACTTGCAAGGCCTCTTACTAGTATTTATTTAGCTGATGATGTGTTTATTCTAACAAAAATTCATAAATTCAACTTAACAAATTTTTTGGGTGAGCTATATTTAACTACTTATGTTTAAAGAAATTTTCCCTACCCTTTCAACTGTAGGAATTAACTAGTGTAGTTGTTAGAGCACTGGCTCAGGCATCAGAAAGGAGTTCAAATGAAGTATGGACCTTTGCTTCATTTTCTATAAAATGGGGATAAAAGCACCTACTTCACAGAATTATTGTGAGGATCAATGAAATAGTATTTATAAAGTGCTTAGTACAGAACTTGGCACATAGTTGGTGCTTAAGAAATGCTTATTCCTTTTGTCCTCCCCACTAGATTAAACCCTATTTTGAAATAAAAAAAAAAAGCAAAACATCCATTAGAATAACTGAATTTGATAATAACTGTATATGCTAAACTCTGTCCTAGAAGTTTCCCACCTTCCTTTCTTCCATGTGGAATGATACATACTTAGCTATCTGTTTTTCTAGACAATCATTAGATTTTTTGTTGTTGTTGTTGTTTGGGGTTTGGCTTCCTTTTAATTATCTTTTCATTTTCATTAGTATTCATGTGTTTACACACTCAATAGTCTTGTGACTTGTTTGTTTGTAGCCAAGGCCCTTCTTGATCAGCTGGTTATTCTTCCTCTTGATTGTCTTCTGCTGTCTTCTGAGGGAGGCGCTGGAAGAGCATTTTTTAAAAACTTAAATTTTTTAAAATGTGTATTAAATTTTCCTTTAAAATGTTGCATTCATGGTATAAAGTTATCTCCTGGTTTTGTTCACTTCACTCTATCTGTTCATATTAGTTTTCCCAGATAACCCATACCACAGTTTTGAGCAAGTGCCATTCTTAAGATAATATATAGTTAATATCTGAATTAAAATAAATAATAAATAAATTTCCTGACCCGAATAAATCTGCTAATAGTGATTACCTATTTATCAAATTCTGTTTCTGACTACTTATGAATGTCAGTTGTTTTCATATCTGTGTATATCCCTCTCACTAGCCTGTTGATTAATTAAAGTGTGAAACTAAAACATGGTAGAGACATAATTTCTGGGTAATTTAATCATTTTATTAACAAGCCTAGTATATTTATTAGTAAAAGGATGATCACCTGGCTATTTCACTCTTAATGGGGTGAGCTTACAGTTTATAAGCCCTTCAAAGAGTAGGTGTTACTGAAGATGGCAATTAACTCTGAGTGGCTAATTACATTGAACAGTGGGCTATATTACAGTGATCATCCAAATCTTTCAAAGAGACTTATCATTTTCCATATCATCTCTGTGACAAAAAGTAGGACCCAGTTTTCACAGACCTCTCTGAACAAAGGCAATTAACAAGAATTTATCCATTAAACCAAACTTAGAATTTCTTTTACAATCTTTGATTAGATCTTGGTCTAGGTAAATCTTTAAGGACATTTCCCACACTACCTGGTTTCTGGATGAGTAAGTAAAAGAAGGGAAGAATCTTGATCCTAATATAATAATTAGCTATTAATATCAAAGTCCCATATTATATTGAACATAGAAAAAAAATATCTTTTGGTGCACTGTGTGGGGCTTGAATCAAATAGTCTTTTGGAAGCAGGAAAGGTACAAAATAAGACTTTGAACAAATTGTTGGAGATTTTGTTTTCTATTTTAAAAACAAAACAAAAAAAATGAGAGGTCGTTAGAAACACAGAGAAACATTATGCCATTTAAAGCAGGCCCAGAATTGCTTTACTTTTTGTTTTTTTTTAATTAAATTTTATGAACAACTGGTATAATTGGCTCTAGAATCATAGAATAGATATCACAATAATGCTATAAAGTGGACAGATTTTTAAAGGCAGGAGATATTGTACAAAGACAAATAAGAATTGATATGTTTAATCTTGTACTGATTATGTTGTAAATGCTGTTAAGATATCATCTATTCTTTGGCTTTAGAAATGATACAAGTTGTCAAAATGTGGTTATTAGGCAGTCAAGAGACAGATTGGTTCAATTAAGGCCAAGAAATGAGTATTCACAGAATTATAAAATGTGGTATGTATATATAAGTATTAGAAATATTATTATACTCAAGATCAATAAAAGAATGTGGAGAAATAAAAATCCAGATTAAAAAGCAAATGAGGAAGGATTTGTGCAAATTTTCCATACCTTACAATTTTTTTTAGTTAAAAACAGTGAATGGAATTTTAATTTAATTAGTGCTCATTATGCATTTACAAAATACACAGCAGCAAAGAGACACATTCAGAGAACAATCTTCATGCTGTATTCTTGAGCCATCAGCTGGAGTGTCTGCTGAAAGGTCAAAGCATTCCAGTTGGCAGGGCAAATTCTTGTTGTCAATACCAGGAACTGTTGAATGAGGAAAATCTATCTATGTCTGTCTATTTATCTATCCTGTCTGCCTGTCTGTCTTTTTGTGTGTATGTTTGTCTGTTGTCTGTCCATCTGTCTGTATTTGTTATTTGCTATTTATTTATTTCTTCTATATACTTATCTATTTATCTATCTGTTGGATATTGTCTGTAATGTCCAATTAAATTCCATCTAAAGACTACCTATTTAGGCTATTACTATATAACTGGAGTACTAACAGATGTTATGGTTAAAGACATCCGGGGATTGAGGAACAAAATCCGAGTTTTATTGATAAATCAAACTGGGAGAAGTGTTCTTTTGTCTACAAAAGGGGCTAGCTAATCATGTGAGCTTACATGATTATTTAGCCATTTGGGAGACCAGGGCTATCTCCAGAACCCACCAAACCAATGGGTGATAAAGAGATCAAACTGATCAGTATAACTAGTCACTGGCAGATCACTAAGATATAGCTATCAATAGTGCTAATGACAATCTTCATTAATTCTGAAATCAAAGATTTAGAATTGGAAGGGACATTCAGGAAACATTTAATCTAACCCACCCCATTTTACCAATGAGGAAACAAACTCAGAGAGGTCAAAGATTTGTCCAAGTTCATATCTGGGGCTCTATCTGGTTACAACTCCAAGGAAGGAGATGCCCATTCTTAATCTGGGCTAAATTCATCATTTCTAATCTCATCATCATGCTACTAACTCAAGTCTTGACCAACACCATCTCCGTCAGCCTCCTCCCCCTTTGATTGGAAGACTAGAGAGTAAGTACCAAATTCCTTCCAATGCCTTCCTTTATAAAAGACCAAAAGTGGACTTGGGCTTTTCATCTTCTGTTCTGTCTGGTTTTAATTCCACAGTACAAGATATACATTTTGGTATCTCTCCCCTGTATTCCACCTCTGCTACTTTCTTTTCTCTTTAGTGTGCTTTCTCCATTCCCTCCCCTTCTCCCTCATTAGGTTGTAAGCTCCCTGAGGTATGGCATTATCTTTCTTTTCTTAATTTTTATCAATTGTGTCCCAGCACTTAGAACACTACACACCTTAATAAATATTTTTTGGATTGGAAATATCAGAGCTAATATTTATGTTTAGGTCCTCTGACTTCAAACCCAATGCCACCTCTACTTCACCATATTGCTTTGAAGCCTGAATTATTTTTTATATCACTCTAGAGGAATTATAAAGCTACATGAGAAAACAAATATAATATATTATAAATCTATTCTTTCCTTAACAGTTTTATTGCTGCTAAACAAAACTTTCCACCAAAAAACTTAAGGTACTTATGAGACTTTTATTTTATTTTGTAAATTTTTTATAAAATTTTATTTTATTTTAAAGCTTTTTATTTTCAAAACATAAGCATAGATAGTTTTCAATGTTCATCCTTGCAAAACCTTGTAATCCAATTTTTTCTCTTTCCCTTCCCCCATAACTTCTCCCAGATGGCAAGTAATTCAATATATATTTAAACATGTGCAATTCTTCTATACATATTTCCACAATTAGCATGATGCACAAGAAAAATCAAGTCAAAAAAGAAAAACTGAGAAAGAAAATAAAATGCAAGCAAATAACAACAAAAAAAGTGACAATACTTTGTTGTGATCCACACTCAATCCCCAGTTCTCTGTCTGGGTGCAGATGCCTCTCCATCATAAGACCATTGGAACTAGCTTGAATCACCTTGCTGTTGAAAAGAGCCATGTCTCTTTTTAACAATGACATGATAATAAAGCAATAATGTTCTATAACATTCATATACCATAATTTATTCAGCCATTCTCCAACTGATGGGCATCTTACTCAGTTTCCAGTTCCTTGCTACTACAAAAAGGGCTGCTACAAACATTTTTGAGCATATATATCCTTTTCCTTTTTTAAATTTCTTTGAGATACAGGCCCAGTAGAAACACTGCTGGATCAAAGGGTCTGTAGTTTGATAGCCCTTTGGATATAGTTTCATATTGTTCTCCAGAATAGTTGGATCAGTTTCCCAACGTCATTAACAATGTATTAGTGTCTCAGTTTTCCCAAATCCCCTCCAACATTCATTATTATCTTTTCCTGCCATGTTAGCCAATCTGAGAGCCCTTCTGAAATCATCCTGCTGGTCATTTCTTATAGAACAATAATATTCTATAATATTCATATACCATAACTTATTCAATCATTCTCCAACTGATGGCATCCTTGTAAATTGTAAAACTATTTAATTTTTTCAACTGAAAACTGTCTCTTTATATCCTTTGACCATTTATAAACTGGAAAATGGCTTATATTCTTATGAATTTGAGTCAATTCTCTCTATATTTTTTAAATGAGGCCTTTATCAGAATCTTCAATGTAAAATTTTTTCCCCAGTTTACTGCTTCTCTTCTAATTTTGTCTGCATTGGTTTTGTTTGTACAAAAATCTTTTAACTTAATATGATCAAAAGTATCCATTTTACATTTCAAAATGTACTCTAGTTCTTTGGACACAAATTCCTTCCTTCTCCACAGATCTGAAAGGTAGACTATCCTTTATTCTTCTAATTTGCTTATAGTATCACTTTTTATGTTTAAATCATGAATCCATTTTGACTATATTTTGGTATCTAGAAAAACAATTAATCTATTCCACTGATTGACAACTCTATTTCTTAGTCAGTAACAGATGGTTTTGATGATTCCAGTTTTATAATATAGTTTTAGATCTGATATAGCTAGGATACCTTCATTTGCATTTTTTTTCATTAATTCCCTTAAAATTCTTGATCTTTTGTTCTTCCAGATGAACTTTATTATTATTTTTTCTAGTTCTGTAAAATAATTTCTTGGGAGTTTGATGAATATGGCACTGAATAAATAGATTAATTTAGTTAGAATTGCCATTTTTATATATGGCCTACTCATGAGCACTTGATATTCTTCTAATTTGTTAGATCTGACTTTATTTGTGTGGAAAGTGGTTTATAATTGTGTTCATATAGTTCTTGACTTTGTCTTAGCAGGTAGATTTTCAAATATTTTATATTATCTACAGCAATTTTAAATGGAATTTCTCTTTGTATCTCTTGCTGCTGGACTTTGTTGGTAACACATAGAAATGCTAATGATTTATGTAGATTTATTTTGTATCCTGCAACTTTGCTAATATTGTGAATAGTTTCTAAAAGTTTTCTCATTGATTCGCTAGGATTCTTTCAGTATATTATTATATCTGCAAAGAGTGATAATTTGGTTTCCTCATTATCTACTCTAATTCCTTTCATTTCTTTTTTTCTCTTATTGCTAAAATTAATATTCCTAATCCAATATTGAAAAGTAATGATGATAGCAGGCAACCTTGTTTCACCCCTGATCTTATTGGAAATGATTCTAGTTTATCCTCATTGTATATGATGCTTGCTGATAGTTTTAGGATTTTAGTTTAGGATTATTGATTATGTTAATAATTTTCCTAAGATTGAACTAACCCTGCATTCCTGATATAAATCCTACTTGGTCATGGTGTAGTAACCTTGCGATAACTTGCTGTAATCTCTTTGATGATATTTTATTTTAAGATTTTTGTATCGATATTCATTAGGAAAATTGGTGTGTGGTTTTCTTTTTTGTTTTGCCCCTACCTGGTTTCAGAATCAGCGTCATATCTGCCTCATAAAAGGAATTTCTTAAGACTTTCTTTCCTCGTATGAGGAAATATTTTGATGGAAGTGGATTTCTTTGACAAAGAGACCTAATTGAGTTTCAATTGATAAATGACGGACAAAAGCAGCTACACCCAAAAAAAGAACACTGGGAAACGAATGTGAACTATCTGCATTTTTGTTTTTCTTCCCGGGTTATTTATACCTTCTGAATCCAATTCTCCCTATGCAACAAGAGAACTGTTTGGTTCTGCAAACATATATTGTATCTAGGATATACTGCAACATATCCAACATATAAAGGACTGCTTGCCATCTAGGGGAAGGGGTGGAGGGAGGGAGGGGGAAAAAATTGGAACAGAAACAAGTGCAAAGGATAATGTTGTAAAAAAAAAAAATTACCCTGGCATGGATTCTGTCAATATAAAATAATTATTAAATAAAAATTTTTTAAAAAAAGTAATTAAAAAAAAGACTTTCTTTCCTTATTTTTCCAAATAGTTTGCATAGTATTGAAATTAATTATTCTTTAAATGTTTGTAGAATTCACAGGTAATTATAAAATCTTTTTAACTCCTCCCTGCATTTCTTTCTAGCATTTTAGAAATATGTACATTGAATATCCTGATTTCGGCTGACCCTTTAATTTTCATGTGTGAAGTGCTGGCATTGAACTTTTAAAACTATTCATACTATGGTCTCAGAGATGGAAACAGGCTGAGATTTCACATTCAACATTGTATTCATATACATATTTCAGAATCACAGGGAAAGGAAGAAATATAGATTCAAGGATGGAGCCGAGGATGGGGTACAAGCTTTGTTATTTCTTATTTTTGAGTTCTATTTTCTTATATTTCCTCAGATTCTTGGAAAAGGTAGCCAAGCTGTGGCTAGGTTCCAATTTTCAATGATGAGGAGCTTAAGAGCTCCTGTCATACTCTGAGGCCTTCTTATATTTTTTAAGAAATGAGCACAAAGCACCCTAGGGATAGCTTTTAATCTGGTTCTGCATCTTCTGCTTGTGCTGCCCAATTTGCAGCAGCTAAAAACAAAATCCAGAATCATGTTAAATGTGTCCTGCTCATTTGTAGTTGCTTAGCTTTCACTATCCTCAATAAAAACTGCTTAAAAATAATCTCTTTCCATCTGCTCCATCCTGTCAGTTGTCTGGTGTCTCATTTCCTAGTAGTTTTTCTTCTACCTTAGGCAAAGCAATCCCATGAGTCTAGTGCCAGCTATGTCTGTGATTTTCCACTACAGTCAACACAGAAGCCCAACCTTCTGTTCTTTCTGATTCCCTAATGAGAAAACAAACTATAGCAGCATATTTGCAGGCAAAAATCGGACTACTGTTTTTCTTTTTAGATCATTTTAATCTATCAGTCTGGTCTGTGTTTTGGCATACAGACTATATTTTTTCCTCTTTCAGAGACTAAAGTGTGGTGTATGTTTTCTGATTCATGTTAGCATCCTATTGCTTAGAGTTTTTATGGTTATTACATTTCTAATGATCCATGCAGGATTGTTTTTTTCACTTTCACAAATTGCACCCATGATGGCACATAAGTGCCAGTCTTTATTCTTTATTCTTATTATTTTAGGAAGAAATCCCTTCTCTATACCATTATGTAGTTTATGATGGTCAAAAGAGCTTTGAACCTGAGTTCAAATCCTGATTCTGTCGACCATGAACTATATGGCTTTATGCATATCATTTAACCTTTCTGGACCTTAGTTTCCTCATCTGAAAAATGAGGAGGTTGGACTATATGGTGTCCAATGTAGGTTATTACTGAGAGTTATGATTTTTTTTATTCTTTTAGGCTTAGAAAAAATATCAGGCATTTTTCCCCTTCCTTTCCAATACCCCTTCCCTCTCCACACACTGAAAAAAATAAAGTAAGATTTCTCTAACAAATAAGTATAGTCAAAACAAATTTCCATATTGGTCACATGTAAAAATGTATGTTTCATTTTTACATTAATCTATCATATCTTTTTTAGAGATGGATAGCATTTATCATTTATCTTCTAAAATCATGACTAATCTCTGTGATGAGCAGAGTTCTTATTTAAATTCCTTCAGTTTTTTCATGTACTTTTCTAATATGTAAAGGCACTGACAGAATCTATTGCCTTAGAAATGAATACTTGTTCTGGTATTGATAGTTCCCCATACTAGGGGGATATATGAATTCTCATTGGCCTTTCCTGTGTGGTATCATATATTAGCTTTTTTTCTTTTTTTTTTTTAAGTAATAGCTTTTTATTTTCAAAATATATGTAAAGATAGTTTTCAACATTCAAAACCTTGTGTTGCAAACTTTTCTCCCTCTCTTCCCTTGCCTCTTCTTCTAAATAGCAAGCAGTCCACTGGAACTGATTGTTAAATTTTCCTTGTGAGCATTTACACCTCAAAAATTAGCAAAGACCACAAATTAGGCTTAATTTATTGTTTTGTTTACTGTGTGGACCTAAATGGATTAAGAAAATGTTAATAATGCAAATTAAATCTAAAACTGGTGTGGCAGTTGGCTGGTACAGTGAATAGAGCTCTGGGTCTGGAGTCAGGAAGACCTTATTTCAAATCTGGCCTCAGACACTTACTAGGTGTATGATCTTGGGCAAGTCACTTACCTACCATTGCTTCATCAAAAAAAAAATCTCAAAAAAACAAAAAAACAAGAACAAAGAACATAAACATAAAAATGTATATACTTCTCTCCACTCCCAGACCTGCTGTTAAGTATTGACTAGCATACCTCTAGTCATAGACTTTGTAGGTGGTAGAACTTTACCTTGAACCCAAGTTTTTTTCCACCATAGCCCACTGCATCCCATTAGACTATGTAAGGTTGCATTATATCTTTATACCTGTAAAGGAAATATCGATTTGACATTTTATGCCTTAAAAAGGCATATTGATTGCTAAATTATTCAATTAGGGCTTTTATTGATAATTCTATTGTGAAGGACAACTATTTAGCTTACATAACATTATTGCTTTTAATGGGAACTGATTAATTAATTAATATTGTTGAAATGAGTCCTGCTGGGTAGTTAGGCACATTTCACTCTAATGTGAAAATCAAATATCTATTCCTGAGGGTAGTAATAAGTTTAAGAGATTTTGATTCAAGGAAAAGGATAATTAGAGTTGACATGAAGGAGAGAAACCACAACCCTGATATATAGAAGGGATTCTTCTTCAGGAAGGCTTGAATTAGATGGTCTCTGACAACTCTTCCAACTCTCTGATTCTGTGCTTCTGTTGATCTAATCAATATAGACAGGCTAAACAGATAATCCAGGGCCCATACATGCACAATGTGTTTTTTGACCTTTATTCAACTTGGCAATTTTTATTGATTGAATTAACAGGATGATCATCAAAACTCTTCTTCACATCATGCTGGCAGGTGTCCACCATAGTCTAGTCTATGCCATAGTCTAGTCATGGTATTTACTGTAATGATGTTGATTCTTCCACACACAGGATGTGCTATTAGAATTATTCTGTGTTTATTCAGGTGGAAGAAATCCATGCTCACGCACAAGGACTTTGACAAATGTCTGCTCAGGCACATTGATTTTATGTTTCACAGCAAAATGCCAAAAGCAGACAGGACTTATGATAAGACTTGAATCACTAATAGTTTGGGTTCTTGTGGTTCTTAGCTAGAAGAATCCAGGTGGATGCTGCCATCTAGAGTAAAGGAACATGATGTATTTGCTCCTTTCAGTCAGAAAATATTTTTTAGTTTAAAACAAACAAATAAATCCTCACAACCACCTTGCTCTTGATGTGATCTGTAGCAATCTTGTATTTTCTCGTTCAAATAACCTATCTTTTCTTTCATTCTTTTTCCTTGAATAGGCTTTTTCACTTAATATTGAGTTCTAATGAAGAAGAAAATCATGGAGAAAGGAGAATCACTGAATCCAGTTTGATCATGTTAAAATTTAGTCATATGGGTGTTTAAAGTATGATTGGTCCAGTTTGATAAATTGGAAGATAAAGTCTACTCAATTAATGTAAATAAAAATGAGACTTAAATATTAATGGAAATCAATGCATCTATGACCTACCTTAATGATTCTTGTTGATCATTATTATAATTAAATGCCACATATTTTTCAGAATGTTTTATTTCAGAAAATGGTCAATATATTAGAACTACCTTCTAATTACTTTTTTTTTTTTTTGGCTGAGGCAATTGGACTTAAGTGACTTGCTCAGGATCACACAGCTAGGAAGTGTTAAGTGTCTGAGGTCATATTTGAATTCAGATCCTTCTGACTTCAGGGCTGGTGCTCTATCCACTGCACTACCTAGCTGCCCCAGTTCATTTAATTTCAAAGCCACAACTGCTTCTATTCTGCCTTTCTTCCTTTCTTTCTCTTTTGCCCTCTCTCTTTTTTCCCCCTCTCTATTTTTCTTTCTCTGAGTACTTTTCCCTCTCTCCTTTGCCTTTTCCTTTTTTTTTCTTTCTATATTTCTCTCTCTCTCTTTCTCTGTCTTTCTAAATATGTATACACACAACATACTTGAATACACACATATGTGTGTATATATTTTGTTATTTAGTTGTTTTAGTCATGTCTGAATCTTTGTTACCCCATTTGGGATTTGTTTTTCATTTCCTTCTCCAGCTCATTTTACAAATGAGGAAACTGAGGCAAATAGGGTTAAGTGACTTGTCCAGATTCACACAGTAAGTGTCTGAATCCAAATTTGAACTCTTGAAGATGAATTTTCCTAATTTCAGGTCTGGCATTCTATGCACTAGCCACCTAGCTCCCTCTATGAATACAAACTCTCTGTCTGTCTGTCTGTCTCTCTTTTGAGACTTTTGTGAAGAGTAGTATAGAAGATCTTGATTTGAAATTCATTGGTGTGGAGAGTTTTCATAATGGAAATTCTCTACAGCAGTACAGATTGATAAATTATTGGTAATAAATTTATCCCATGCAAAAAAATGAGTTACCATAAATAAAATTCTTTGAAAACCTTACATCACTATATAAATGTTATCTTTCTTTATTAGCTATTACATGGACACATTGATACACAGCTAAATGAGATGCACCAAGATAGTCTTGGAGAATTGCCTGGGGCAGAGTTATCAAACACACAGGGTGATACTCCTGAAATGAAATATTCATCAAAACACATAAAAAACCATAGCTAATATAAGTAAAACATAGCTAATATAAGTATGTGATTTTTCTAAGTCAATATGTAGCCAGCAGAAATTTTTATACAAAGTTTAGTGGCTCTATTTCTATTTGAGTTTGGCACCACTGACCTGGGACATTGAGAATTTCAGTGAGTTACCCATAGTAATGGTCAGTTTATGCTAAAGTCAGGAAATTAACATGGGTCTTTCTGACTCTAACGCCAATCTTTTACCTCACTTTTCCATCCTTTTTTTCTGTCTTAATGATATAAATTGTAAAAAGAAAGGTTAGTAGCATTACAGTGATAAATGTGAACAATGAATAATTTTGATTACCGGAAAGAGTTGTAAAATTACTTTTAATTTAATCCTAAACTAAATGTTTGCTTTTGGGATACACACACATATTTATTATAAATGCAATATGTTTGCTGGCTAAGTAGTATAGGTAAAGGAAAAGATTTGCAGAGTCATTTGAAAGTAGCAATCAATCAATAAAAGTTCATTAAATATGTACTGTGTGCTAGTGCTGGGGATAGAAAAGTATCTACTTTCTACCTATTAGGATTAGATACCTTTGAATGTCCATAGTACTATATAGTTCCCCTTTACCACTTACATTTGGCCTAGAAATTTAATAATATAATTATTTTGTTCAATTTTACTTAATTTCTAAAGATTTCATTAATTTAATTGTTTGTATGCTCATTTTATTCCTTCTATTTAATTGAAAGGTCTATCTGCTGAAAAAGCTCAAAGCACAGTAAAACAGGATAAGGCCTGATAAAGAGGAAGCAGGGGCTGCAGAGAATAAAACCATTACCACTGACTTGTAACAAAGGAGAAAATGCAGAATGGTAGAGAACAGTTGATGGGAACAAATATAAGGAAAAACAATCATTGATCTTTGCTGAGAATGGCAGAAGAAAAACATTATTGAAGATAAGCAGAGAGGAAAGCCATGTAGAATAGTACTCTGGGTAGGAAAACAATCTCTGACTATCTTCATTGGAATTTTATTGAGGGCAGAAAGGATATTGTAGATTTCTGGAGGAGACTTTCATTATTATGGATTCAAATGCATCTTACATATTTCCATTAACTCATTAAATTTTTTAAATTAAAATTATATTGCAATTTTTTCTCTTTGTTACTTTCCTCCCTTCTCTATTCTTCCAACCCCAGAAAAAAAAAAGAAATATAAAACCCTTATAACAAAAACATAGTGAGGCAAAACAAATCATCTCATTCTGCATATTAATCCATCACCTATCTGTTATCAAATGGGAAACACTCTTAACCATTGGTCCTCTAGAACTATAGTAGATCATTGAATTGATCAGATTTCTTAAATCTTTCAGAATTGTTTGTTTCCATTAATTTATTAATAATATTATTAGTGTTTTAAATTTTGTGAGCCTAGGTAGATTTTGTATGTATATATAGATTCCTCTCCTGGGCAAACTTCCAGGGTTAAATCATAAAACCTCCTGGGAGATGATCATTATCACAATGAAGGTACTGAGTAAAATTTGGGATGGAATAGTGAAGATCTTAGCACTTGAGCCATAGAGCTTGGATGGGTAGCATAGATGTTGGAACTATTGTAGCTCAGATGGCAGAGAAGCTGCTGGAAGAATTACAGCAATGACAATTGTTGTGATAGCAGCATTCATACAGCTTTTCTTCCAATAGCTGGAAGAAGAGAAGACATTTGTGAATTGTTAGAAAGGGACTTCTCAATTGGGGTAGTTTGCCTATGTAACTGATGTTCCACTTGGTTTTCAGATGCATTGTTGTGAATTAATGTGTCCAAAAGCCTCCATTCCCTCTTCCATTTCCTTTTTTATCACTAGACACATTGTACCAAGCTATTTTTTTTTTTTTTTTACAGTGAGTTCTGCACTTTCTCTTAAAAGTTGCTTGGCCAAGATGCATATTTATATGTAAACCTTTTTCCAGAAGAAAGCAGAATTAAGCAGTATAATTTTCAAGCTGCCATATATACTTAATAATCAAAGCAAATTTTATATAAGAGACTCAAAAGAGGTACTAGCTAGAAGTTTCCATTTCTAGTGGGATAGAGCTGTTACATAACCTATTGGGAGTTTATCAGACTATAAATAAGCTTAAAATAACTGACTAACCAATTTAAAGAATGTTTTAAAAATGACTTTGATTGAATAAGTTATTTTGTCTCTTAAAAATACCCATGCGGATAGCATCCAGAGAAAGAACTGATAACTAGAAATATGAATATAATAACTTTACATATATATGCATGCATATATATATGAGTTTAATGATAACCATCTCTAAGGTATAGGGAATAGGAAAGGAAAAAAAAGAAATTTACATGAAAATTTTGTTGTATATTTGAAAAAAAATAAAGTTGTGCAGAGTAGATTTGCAGTTTCATGTATAATCATCTTTTTATTGTACCATTATGTAAATGTTTGTTTTAGTCCATAAATTAAAAATAAAATTATAAAGAATTTCAAAATAATTGATTCAACTACTCTAAACAATAGAGTCTTAAAACCTGAACAAAGCATTCACTTTGATTTTACCTAAGAAAAAAAGTGGTCATGATCTATGTGTGGCTCACCAGGAGAGTCCCATTTGAAGATAGGGTGTCAGTTCTCCTGTCTTTACCCAAGTAAAAGAAGAGAGAAACTGGGAGGAAGTAGAAGGCCCTGCCTTAGTAGAAGTGATCTGTGAGGAGTTGAACCCTATCCCTTTTCTCAGAGATAGAAGAGAATGAGGTGTAAGTTATCAACTAATCATATTTATACAGACATTTGTAGATTATATCTGTAAGGAAATGCATTAACTATCATGGAGAGTGTCAGATACTTGATAATTTGTATTGGATCAGTGAACTGTAGGAATAAGAGGTCTCCATACTCACCTTGGAACTTTCTTTCAGGAGAGAAAACCTGATAAAAGTATTATTACATATGGAAAAAAATCCTCATCATTAGATCTTTACAAAAAAGTTACCTTAAAAGCTAATGACTTTCCTGTGACTCGAAGTAATTAAAGAGAAAATGAATGAATGACCACTTGGAGATGTTGTAGTTGGACTCTCTATTTCAGGTATGAATTGGATTAGATGGCCTCTGAGATTTCTTCTAACACTGACATTATCTGATTCTATGAATATTCTCTACATAAAAGTACGTTACTAATTCTGAAAACCAATGTTTAGCAATGTTTTTTATTCAACTCAGACCAGCTTGTGAGAAATGATCATTAAATTTTCAATGTGAGCATTTAGATCTTAGATATCAGCAAGCTATAAATCAGGCTCAATAGTTGAGATTATTGATTGTTGATTGTTGTCAGCTAACTATAGCCCAGGACCAAATCTAGTCCTGTTTCTGTACAGATAAATACTTTTAAATGTTTTTGTTTTTATGTTTTAAAATATTTTATTTTTTCATCAATAGTATTTTGCTTTTCCAAATACATGTAAAGATAATTTCAACATTTATTTTTTTGAAAAACTTTGTGTTTCAAATTTTTCTCCTTTTCTCCCTTTCTCCCTTCTTCCCTTCCTCTTCAAAACATCAAGCAATCTGATATAGGTTAAATATGTGCTATTTTTTAAGCATATTTTCATAACATATTTCATGTTATACAAGAAAAATCAGACCAAAAGGAAAAAAAAATAAGAAAAACCCCAAATAAACAAAAAAGTGAAAATACTATGCTTCAAGCCACGTTCAGTCTCCATAGTTCTCTCTCTAGATGTGATTGGTATTTTCCATTCCAAGTCTATTGGAATTGCCTTAAATCACCACATTGTTGAGAAGAGCCAAGTCTATCACAACTGATCATTATAAAATCTTGTTTTTATGTATAATGTTCTCCTAGTTCTGCTCACTTCATTCAGCATCAGTTCATGTAGGTCTTTCTAGGCTTTTCTGAAATTATTCTGCTTATCATAAAATGCTGCATTTTAAAACATGACAACCATCCTTAACTCCTGGATGATACAAAAACAGTGCAAGGGGGAAAGGGTATCCAATGGGGAAAAAGGTCTCCAAAGACAAACTTTGTCTATTTCAAAATTTTGCCTAGACTGAGTCCCCTTAATCATCAAACAAGAAAATGGGCATTATTCCTTCCCGAATGTCTGTGATACAGCTGGATTATAGCTTTAAAAGTCTTGTAAACTTCTCATTTAAATGATATGTTCTAAGAAAAAGAAGCAAATAGGTTTTTAGCACAAATGAAGATTTTTATACTTGCAATCAGGAGGACACTGAAAATGCTGCTTGCTAAGGTTTCACTGAAATTTCAATTTATACTAGACCCAGCAAAGGTATTATTCTGGATAGAAGTAAGTAAGTTTGGAGATTAAAAAGCTGTATGAATGGGGAAAGAAAGAGATTAAGTGGTTTCATATAGACCAGTATTATCATATTAAATATAATATTTCTTTTTCTTTCTTTGGTTTCTCTGATGTATAAGGAAGCAAGAATCTAAGGTTACTTAGTCACTGCAAAGGCAAACTAAAGCTGAAACAATGTTTCTATCATTACTTGGGAGAAAATACAGAAAATATTTTCTCTCTAATATAGAGTTTTCTGTTACTCACTTCAGGACAAAAAAAGAAAGTGGGAATACTGATATAGAGCTGCAGCACCTTGGGTTCAAACAGAAGCTTTTGGACTTCTAAGTTAAGAAAATGAGAGACAAGAGGGATGAGAATGATTATAATTCCAATCTGTGAATATTATTAGAGATTGAATTCAATTGATAGTAGTAAGCTATTTAGAAATGTCACAAATTATTTGTAACTCAATTTTTTCCCATGTGTGGTTGTGTGGTATAGTGGAAAGATTATTTTGCTTAGATTTAGAAGAATTTAAGGTCACCCCATGTGATTGGCATTTACTGGACAAGTCACTTAATTTCTTTGAGACTCCATTTTCATATTAGTAAAAAACAAAGCAAAATCCCCCTACTCTCTCCATGTACAGTTTTATTGGAGTAATTATTCTTTCTTTCAATGCAGATTGTGATACTGTCATATAATATCTTCCTTATAATATTTGTTTATGGTTTTTTTTTTTTTTTTTTTTTTTGCTTAGGCAATTGGGGTTAAGTGACTTGCCCAGGGTCACACAGGCTAGGAAGTTGTTTATGTTTTTACATAATTTTTCCATGGCAAATCCACTCCATTCCTTGAGTCCTACTTCTTTTAATATCTGTGTTGATATTAAAATTAATATTGCATTACTTTCTTTATGATTTTTTTTGTCTTTGTATTCTCAGATCCCAGTACAGTGCCTGGCATACTATTGTGCCTACTAAATGCAACTTGAATTGATAAAGCATAATTATAAGCAAGAAAGAAACATGCTGAGATAGGCATAGCTTAGAGGAATAAGTTTGAAATATTTTGTTTGTGAAAATTAATATTTGCTTATGAAAAGTCAAATTTTAATAAATATCCTTGCTATCCTTCACCTCCACCTCTTTCCCACAATGTATCAAAGAGTAATATGAACCAAGCAATATATTTTGTAATCTATTCAATAGTTTTAGTCATGTCTGACTATAATCCCATTTGGGGTTTTCTTGGTAAAGATATTAACATGGTTTTCTATTTTCTTCTTCAGCTCATTTTATAGATGAGGAAACTGAGTCAAATTGAATCAAATGATTTGCCTAGATTCACACAGCTAGTAAGGGTATGAGATTTAATGATTCTTCTTGATTCCTAACCCATGACTCATAGTGTCACCTAGCTTCCTTATGCAAAGCTATAGAGATTATTACTTTAGGCTGACTGTACATAGGCCATAATCTACTTGACAGCAAGGATAATCTGAATTATCAAAATTAATTCAGGGCTTCGTGACAGTTTTGTGTAATTTTACTGTGTAGAGCACCAAAGTTGCTCAATAACTATTTATTGAAATGAACAGAATTCAAGGAAAGAGAAATAGCTGGTTGAACAAGAAACCTCTTTACCTGCAAATTTGTTTCTGACTTTGTTTTCCCAGGATCCATTCCAGCATACAAGAAGGAACATTTTCCCATCCTTTCACAAAACCATGATATAATACATATTTTTCATATCAAGCTTTTTATACAGCTGTGACATGAAGATTTAATCATAAACTTCTATAACAAATTTACCACTGCTTTACTATCTTAATCTTCTCATAAATTTAATCTCCTTTTATTCTAATATATTAATCTCCTCCATAAATTTCCAGGTAACTTTAGCAGAAGTTGTTATTAGTGAAAACCCTGAAATAACTTCTGTAAAATAAACTTGAACTTTCCTACAATCAGAGAAAACATCAGAGGCAATTTTGCAGTCTATGATGGAAGACTCCCAGTGAAATCTAATTTAATTAACTACAAGATGAGGCTGTTAATTTTGGCGGTTATCTATACATTTTTTAATACTTAAAGAAACCTGTAATTTGCTCAAGGTGGATATACTGTAATGTGACATAGAATATGGCTATGCCAGAGTAGATGGAAAAATAACCATCTTTTGGTTCAGCCTTCTGGTGATGAGACTCTTTGAACTATATTAGGCTGGTCCATTATCAACTAGGTTGACAACCAAAAAACACTTTGTTACTTAGTAAAACAAACAAGCAAATTCTACTAGCCTAATTTAGCATTTAGGATAATCTCTGACAATTCATATTAATCAGCAATAAAATTTTACCTCTGTCTTACAAATTAGCTTTGGAATATGTAGTCTAAATATTTGTGTGACAAAAGTCTCATTTTAAAGTATTCTTTTTATATCTCAATTTTTCTCACTCCATCTACTTTTTACTCCTTCACTTCTAAAATTTTGTTTAAATTATATGGCATAATATCTACAGACACTCCTGATTTCTAATCTAGTGATCTTTCTACTGTACCATACTTAATCCTTGCTTTAACCTGTTTCTTGGCATATGTGTGTTTGCTTGGGGCTGGGATTACTTTGCTAATCACAATTTTTCTTTCCAGAGCTATAGTGAAAACACTATAAACACTATAGGTGTAAAAAATTATTGTTCAGTTCTTTTTTGGTATGAAGTTGCTATAGCAAGTAAAAAGGATTGTCTGTAAGGAATAGAAAAGGATATAGTCACTACAATTCTCATAAGTTGCTCTAATTATTTTTTTTACAGTAATTCTCATATTTGGAGTTCGGATTTTTGCATATCATATGGAAATGAATGCAAATTGTATGTAAATTAGCAAACAAGCTCCAAATTCAATCTTTTAAAACATGCACACAGATATGCATCCCTCCAGGACTATGACACGGACTGTTTCCTATTTCATGTTCCATTGCTCACATCATAAAATAGCTTCTAATCTTCTGAGACCAACTTTTGTGGGAATTCAAATAAAAACACCTTGATTTTCCATTACACTTGAGGACTTAGACCCAAATAAATGTTTACATCTATCCTGGTATAGCCTGAGATTCTATTTAAGAAAACAAGGGAAAAGTTTCTTGTAGAAACATATCTTTTTTTGAGATGAAAAGGGGCCTACAGAACAAGAACATCTATAAGATTAATTATTACTCCTCAATGAAGACAACTTCCTCATGTAAGCCACACTCCTTCAGTGAGATGACATATTCTTCAGGATTTGAATACAGAGGACATGGCGTAGAATGCCAGTGTTGCCAACCTCATCTTCATGATTCACTTTGGTAAATCACTTAATGACTTTACACATTATAGATACTCGTTAAATGCTTGTGGGACTGAGTTCTAGTTTCTTTTTCTGTGAAATAGCCGTGGGAAGCTGGACTAAATGATCTTTAAGGTCCTTTCCAGCTCTTAGTTCTGTAAATTAATTACACTCAGAGTGACCTCCTCTGAGGCAATTTCTCTGTACATTTAAATTGAACATCTCAGGATTAGAAACTGCAAGGGTTCTGCAGCTGGGGTTGGTGTACTAGGTTTTAAAAAAAATAATATTTTCATAGCTCATTCAATATAATTGACTTTAGTAATAATTTTATAGGTTTTATTTTATTCACTTAAAAACATTATCAGAAGGAATCAAAGAGGTCCAACACACACGCACACACACACACACACACACACACACACCAGTCCCGCCTCCCTCCCTTCCCCACGAATCACCTTTCTTATCACAGGAAAGAATAAAGCCATTGCTTTTATACTTTTCCTACTTTGGAGGGCCCTAAGGGGGAAGCTGCTGGATAGTTCTCCAGGGACAAGTTGGGAGAACTGTAGTAGTACCAATAGGGGAGGATTTGGAGATACTGGTGGGAGAGCAGCCAATTCCACTGGGGGTGTGGGTGTGGGTGGGTGGAGTCCAGGGTTCCATACACTAGTAAAGGTAGAAATGAAGTACGACTCGTATTAGAGTTTGAAAGGCAGTGGAGAGGAAGGCTCATAAAGCCGATGCTGGGGAAATATAGACAAAGTGCAGCGGGTCAAGCTGCCTTCAACCCTCAAAGCTTGGAGCAGGCTGCAGAGAAGCTCCTGCAGAACAAGGAGCAAGGCAGGAGGGGACAGAACACTACGTTGTTTGGTCACAGGCCTCTTGTCGGACTCTTATTTCCTAATTTCCACTTTGTTTTTTTTTCCCTTACCACCTGATTTCAGAACAGGGAAATAGGGGGTAGAATAAAACACTGAAGTCTGCCTTTATTGTGCTGAACCCCAACACAATGGGGATAGGAGGACAGTGGAATGAACAACCTGAAGTGAAGAACAAGAAAAAGACACTCATATCGGTCTGAAAAGTGGCCTGGGATCAGAGGGCAGAAAGGTTTGCAAACACTTGGAAAGTAAGTATCTTTGATTAAATGAAGAAAAGATAAAACTCTTTAGTGTTTATGTGTGTGTGTGTGTGTGTGTGTGTGGATGTGGATGTGTTTGTGTGTGGATGTGTGTGTGTGTGAGAGAGAGAGAAAGAGAGAGAGAGAGAGAGAAGAAGAGAGAGAGAGAGAGGGAGGGAGGGAGGAGAGAGAGAGAAAGGGAAAAGGAGAGGGAAACAGAAAGGGAGAGGGAAAGGGAAAAGGAGAGGGAGAAGGAGAGGCAGAGAGACATAGAAACAAAGACAGACAGACAGCAGAAAAGCAGAGAGAGAGAGAGAGAGAGAGAGAGAGAGAGAGAGAGAGAGAGAGAGAGAGAGAGAGAAACTCACAGAGAGATCCAGAGAAAGTCAGAAATATAAAGAGGAGAAAAAGACAAGAGACAGAGAGGAGAGACAGAAGAAGAATATACTTGTGTGAGAGAGGGGGAGATTAAGAGACAGAGAAACAGAGAAATACACAAATAATATGTGTGAAAGACAAAGAGACAGACTGATAGAAAGACAGAGAGAAAGGAAGGGAGGGAAAGAGAGAGAGAAGGAAACAGAGAGAAAAGACAGACTCTCAGAGGAGAGACAGAGAAAAAATGATAAAGGGAGAGAGAAAGAAAGATGGGGAGACAGAGACAGACAGGTTGTATGTATTGTCTCATACAGGTTTGATCCCATGAAATGTTTTGAGTAAGCATAGGTTAATATAGGTAAATGAAGTTCTAGTAGATTGGTAGCAAGACCTTGAATAAATACAAACTCTGTGCTATAGGAACACCAGATTACTTTCTAAAAATGAACATTTGAACTACTGAAAAATGTTTCAAGATAAATACTGGGGAGAGTGGAATGGGGAAAAGGAAAGAGAAAAGTATAATCTAGGGATAATAAAATGACAGGAAATATAGAATTAGTAGTTTTAATTGTAAATGTGGATGGGGTGAACTATCCTATAAAGCAGAAGCAGATAGCAGATTGGATTAAAAGCCAGAATCTAACAATATGTTGTTTATAAGAAACACATTTAAAGCAGAGTGATACATACAAAGTAAAGATAAAAGACTGGAGCAGAATCTATTATGCTTCAGATGAAGTTAAAAAAAAAAAAAAAAAGCAAAGGTAGCCACCCTGATCTCAGATGAAGCTAAATAAAAAATGGATGTAATTAAAAGAGATAAGGAAGGAAACTATATCTTGCTAAAGGGTACCATAGATAATGAACAATATTAATTGCCTCTTTGTTAAAAACTCTGATTTTACTTCTGAGTGAATAGTTCTGTGTCTCTCATAAATTTCCAGTTCATCAGGAAATACTGAATAGTAGCACTTATGAAAGAAAAGAAAGAGAAGGTATCAATTAAAAATACTATCTTATTATGTTAATTTTATAGTACAGGTAAATACAAAGATATAAAGTCTATCATAATGGACTTTCATTGCCAGATCAATGACCAGTTTTGATTTGTAAATATGTTCAACAAGCAAAACTGGAACTCAATACATATTGTATTGGTATACTTTGTAGAGAGATTAAAAGAATGCCAGCCACAACCCAGATATATACTCAGAAGCAGCAGTAGTATCAATTATATTTCAAAATACATAAGATTCCTATATTTATTAAATAAAGTTTGAAATAGTGTTACTAATTTTCTTAATAGTAAAATAATTTAGACTTGAGAATTAAAATTTGAATTGAAATAACTAGACCACGCAAAATATCTATCTTTTAAATATTTTGATATTTTTTATGTAACTTGTCTTGGGCAAGGTTGCTGTTATTCAATCATTTCAGTTGAGTCTGATTCTTTGCAACTTCATTTGGAATTTTTTTTGGCAAAGATACTGGATTGATTCACCATTTCTTTCTCCAATTTATTTTTAATTGATGAGGAAATTGAGACAAACAGGGATGAGTGACTTGTTCAGAATCACATTGTGAGTGTCTGAGGCCAAATTTGAACTCAGTAAAATGAGTCTACCAGGCTTGATACTCTATCCACTGGGCCATCTAACCCAGGTATTGTGCATATCAGCATTTTTATCTATAATAATCTATTTTCCAGGAGTATGACATTTTAGAAAATAAACATGCACATATAGAAATTTATACACACACACATTCAGACTATACACACATAATTTACATTGACAGGAGACTCAGGATATCAGTTGTTAAAAAGGAAAAAAAATAGGCAATAGATTCAATTTACTAGAGAACACTTTCTTTATTAGACAAAAGAATAGAAGACCAATAAGCCTTCTATTTTTCGAAGGCAGAGAGAATATAATAGGAAACTTGACAAGTCATCTTTTTTCTTTTCATTTCTATAAAATTTTAAAAAATGTATGGAATCCATGAGAGTTTGGATTTGAGAGTCAGGTACAAGTAGGTGCTAATTTAAAACAAAGAATGACCAAGATCCCCAAGCACGCAGAAGGAGGAAAAAGCACCTGTCAAAACACTGAATCTTTGTGGAAACCCTCAGTGAATAGGAAGAAAGGTATAACCCAGGTCCTTGAACATAGTCATAATATTATATTTTATATTTATTCAATATTTTATAGGTTCATAAAAGTGTTTTCTTCATAGTAAACCTCTAAGTAGTTAGTACAAATATTTCCTTATTTTACAAATGAGGGAACTGATGCTTACAGAGATAAAGTGCTTTGTTCAAAGTTTAACAAACAGGCAGTAATACCTGATTGATATAGGACATGAATATGGATCTTGTGACTAATACATTTGAATCAAAGAAGATGGTTTTAAATCCTGGCCCTGTAACTTGCTATCTGTCTGATTTTAGTCAAGTTAGACTTTCTGGAACTAATTTTTTTTTTTTAAAATTTGAAAAAGGGGATTGTATTAGAGGATCTCTATAATCCTTTCCAAGTCTAAATTTATAGTCTTAAAACACCAAGTTTATTGCAGTAATGAACTGTAGACATTTGTTGAACAAAATAGAAGGAAACAAAGGGCCAAGAGAACTAATTAGAAACCTAAGTAAAAAAAATAATCGATTGATTAATGTCTGTGAAACTGATGCTAAAAGAACAAATTCTTAGCCACACTTATAGCAGCATGGCATTATACTAGAAGTTACTAATATACTACGTGAAAAATTGTGTTATTTCTTTAGACCTCAGTTTTCTCATTTATAAAATGAGATAGTTGGAGGAAATGATCTCTGTAGTGGTTCAGTGCTCTTTACCTGCTTCATGTAGCTCCCATTTCTCTGCATGATTACGGTTAACTATAGGAATATCAAGTTAATTGAATACTGTTATTGTTCAGCCATTTCAGTCATGTTTGACTCTTCATGACTGCATTTGAGATTTTCTTGGCACATTTACTAGAATGGCTTGCCATTTTCTTTTCCAACTCATTTTCTGGATGAGGAAACTGAGGCAAACAGAGTTAAGTGACTTGTCCAGGATTACACAGCTAATAAGTGTCTGATACCAGATTTGAACTCAGTAGAAAGGGTCTTCCTAACTCTAGGACCAGCACTCTATACACTGTGCCACCTACCTAGGTTATTGAATACTAACAACTCAAATTTATATAGTGTCATTTAAGATTTGGCTTTTAAGCTTGACAAAAACCTTCCTCAAAACAATTCCGTAAGAAAAAATGAATATTATTATTCTCATCTGACACATAATAGGAACATGGAGCACATTTGAAGCCCTGGTTACATTCAACTGAGGAAACTGAGACTTTGAGAATTTAAATAACTTCTATAGAATTACATGTGTCAAAAGCAAGATTTCAATCAAAAGCTGCTGCCCTCCTGTACAGTACTCTTTCTATTATATCATATGGCTTCTCAATGTTTGTATTCTTTTCAAGTGTGCATGTATATCTGTACAGGCATGTTGTTAACAAATTCAAGAATCCTGAAATCTGTCATATTTTTTGATTGTAACAAGACTATGATTGAGATGCCTGGTCATGGCGTGAGAAGGAATATTTTGACTTTCATCTTCTCTTCCCTTCTTCCTTCATCTCCATAGGATACTTTGCCATGAGGAGATGATATTGGATGTTACCACTTGTAATAGTGCTCCCCTGAGGAACTTGCTTCAACATAAGGAAAGAAATCTCACAAGAAAGCATTTGAACATTGAGCCTTCTCCAGATTATTTAACTGCTCAAACAATCAGGGTTTCTAACAAGTCAAGATAAAAAGCAGGCCTTTTTCAGGCTACTCCTGAAACCAGGTATTTTTGATTGCAAAGATTTAAAAAAAAGCTTTGATCCTATTCACAGAACTATTTCTGAACCTATTGCTCTCAGATGACTTATTGACTAATTCCTAGAGTAAAAAAGTGAAAGAATTAAAAAAAATTTTTTTCGTGACATCTGAAAGATTTGGAAAGTATTTTTCTTTTCTGAATTTCTCTTCATCTGGTATCCAGAATGAGTATCAATCTGACCACAAACCTGAGCTTTGGAACTCTGCTGACTGACTCTGAGGAGAAGCAAAGAAGTGGGCTTTCTAGGACAGGCCATACAGTTGTGGCAGTATTTCTTGGTATAATTCTTATCTTGGGTTTCATCAATAACTTCATTGTGCTCATCCTCTTTTGCAAGTTTAAAGTCCTTCGAAATCCTGTGAACATGCTTCTCCTGAACATCAGTATCAGTGACATGCTAGTTTGCCTTTCAGGCACTACACTAAGTTTTGCATCCAGCATCCGAGGCAGGTGGATTGGAGGGTACCATGGATGCAGGTGGTATGGTTTTGCCAACTCTTGCTTTGGTAAGAAGGCCAGATGTTTGAAGTGTCTTAGCAGTCATGAGCTGGGTCATAGACCTTTTTCTTAAATATGGTTATAAATTGAGGTTTTTAGTTCCTGAGAATTCAAAAATATGGTAAATCAAAAAGATTCTTTCTTTTGGTGTATTTTTCAGATTCATGATCAAGCCTAAATAATAACATATTTTCCCTTTATTTGAACCACAGAAGTAAAGGAGAAATTGTAAAAATCACATTTTTCACAGATGACATTATGTCTCATTATATTTGCTGTCTTTAGTTATTCATTTGAAAAAGCATGTGTTAACACAGAATGGTTGAATAATGAAATGGTGGAGAGAATGATTGATTATCAATGACATCCCTTGGGAACAAGGCTTCTTTAATTAGGTTACTTGGTTAGTTATAGGCTTTCTCTGAGTATATAAAAAGTGACCTGACACCTGAGATAGAATTTAATTTCTAAAAATTTATATGCCTAACAGTTTAGTTTACTTGGTTGCAATACTAATTTATACTTAGTAACAGAATTTATGGGCAGCTAGGGAGCAATGTAGAGATAAGAAAATCTGAGTTCAGACCTAATCTCAGACACCAAATAGCTGAGAGACACTTGGTAAATTACAGAACCTTATTTTCCTCAGTTTCCTCATCTGTAAAATGACCTGGAGAAGAAAATGGCAAACCACTCCAGTATTTTTGCTGAGATAATTCCAAAAAGGGGTCACAAAGAGTCAGACAAAACTAAAAACAACTAAAGAACAGAAATAGAATTTATGAAACTGATTCATAGGAAAAACAGTGTGACAGAGTACATAGAGACCTTGTCTTGAGTTAGGAAGTCCAGAGTTTAAAAGTCCTACCTCTGACATGAAATGCCTATGAGATGTTGGACAAATGCCAGGAAAAGCCATAAGACTGGGAAGTATAGAGCAGGTGCCCATTTATTCCTGTAGAGAGAATTTCTTTGCCAGGATTTCTCTATTTCAGTAATATTACAGATTTTGTATAATGATGATGATGATGATGATGATGATTAAATAGTATCCTAGTTCTCTGAAAAATTTTAGATGTCATTTATTCCAAACCTCTTATTTTAAAGAGAGGAAAGCTAAACGAAGAGAGGTGACTTTCTCAGGATCAGACAGATATGTTAAAGCAGTCTCTTTTGGTAACAAACCTATAACAAATTCTGGTGTTTCCTTTGTGAGATAACAAAATGCAAAACAGGCTACCAAAATTGTTCTTAATAAGCAAACTGAAGAGGTTTTGGTATGTTGATTTAGCCTCCTGCACAAACCTTTGCTGTTAGCTTTAAAAAAAAAAATATTTTCAATGTCCAAAAGGTTTGGATAAAGGCTCTTGCTTTGGGAAAAAAAGTTAAAGATTTGGCTGGAACATCTTTTAACAGAACAAAATATCTTACTGTAATTCTGCTTTGGACAATTATCTAAAAAATATAATTGATACATCCATTCTTGAAAAACAAAAGTTTCTAATTAAATAATTAAACCCACTGTATTATTATGCACAAATAATTGGAATATGCCAGTTTGAAGATTATTTTCCATTACAATACTCTTGTGAATTCTTTCCTAAGTAATATAAGAAGAGGTAAAAGGAAAGAGACTGGGATCACATGAGCATAATTCTGTACTATCCCTTTCTCAGAAAGAGAAGAGTAAGAGAGAGGAGAGGAAAAGGAATAGGATGACAGATTCTTCTATTGGGATACCATTAAGTAACTAGCAAGTAATGAAATTGATTTAGATCTCAAAAGTTCTGGCCATAGGGATTTTTAGCCCTTTATATCCCTAATTTCCAGTGAACACTATGAACCCCTTGTCAGAACAGGTTTTTTAAATGCATAAAATACAGTACAAAAAATTATAAAGAAAAATCACAATTAACAACAATAAAGATACAATTTTCACTTCCAAGTTTAAAGATTCTCTGAAATTTATGAATAGAATCCTTGAGGATCCATATTTAAGAGCTTCTGTTCTAGATTGATGCATTGCTTATAGTGGACACTCATTGAATACTTGACTTTTAGCAATGGAAAGGCACTCTGGCATATCTTTAATTTAAATCTTTGAACTTCAGGATAGAAACATTATAATATGGAAGCTTGTCATAGCTTGTCATCTGGAGGAGCTGAGTTTTCTTCAAGTCCTTTTCTTAGACCTAAGACTTGAGTACATAAATCTTAGGGACAGAGATTAAGTGATTTGCCCCAAATTAAACCTCTAGTATCTATGGTGAGACTTTAACCTAGTTTTCCTGATTCTAGACTCAGCACTCTATTTACTGTTTCATGTTATCTCTAGACTTATCATTTTATCTAAATTTATTTTTTTAAAAAGAAAAAAGAGGGGAAATTTTTTTATATAACTTTATTATATATTTAAAAGGAATAGAAAGTTGTATATAATAGGTTTACAATTTCAGGTACAATCATCTTTTTATTATACAATGCTATGGAAATGCTTTTGTATTCCATAAATTAAAAGTAAATTAATTTAAAATATTATTGTATTTGGTTATTATGAATCTACAAGAGATGGAGGCTGACTGACTATTGTGATTGAGGTATTTGTACCTTTGACAGTGATGTCTCTAGTCAAAGTTTATTTTGTTGCATTGTATATTTAGAAACTTGATTTCATCTATTAAGACCAGTTTGATGATCATTTAAAGGAGATATAATGTAGCTTAATTAAAAACAACAAATTGGCTCATAAATTCAAAGTTTTACTAAGAAGTATACTTGTCAATAGTAATAAAACACACCTGCATGTCTGCAAGTTTTTTGACAAGTAGAAATATTCATTTATAAAAACAAAGTCAAGACTGAGAGTTTTTTTTGATAAGTAGAGTCAGATACAGGTAATTGGATGATTTTTGCTTGGAAGACTCAAGTTCAAATCTAGCCTTAAACATTTAATAACTCTGCAACCCAGGATAAATCACTTAATCATTGTTGCTTCAGTTTTCTCATCTGTAAAAAACAAAAAACAAAAAAACAAAAAATCTCTCAGGAGTGTTGGGAAAAATATTTGTTAAATATTTAGCATAGTGTCTGTTACATAGTATGCATTATATATAAAGGTTAGTTACTATCATTACTACTATCATATGTTATTGTTGATGTTATTATGATTATTATTAGTTTACCAATCTAATTTGATATTTCCTTTTAGGGCTTTCAATCTATAAAGAATATTGGGATATTGTGTTTCCTGGTCAGGGTACCCTCTCCTCTGCACATTATTGGAGATAATCTTTACCATAGCTCTCCTTTATTACAACCCTGTTTTCCCAATGTTTCTCATCAATCACCAAAAGCTTTCATTATCACAACACAACTTGTGATGGACATAATATGATTTGTCTGGTAACAATCTCCTTACATTTTAGGTGGGAACAAGAAGATGCTCAATGATTTTATGATCATATTTATAAATTATCTATTTTTTTAGGTATATTATTTTCTGGGAATTTTTCCACAGAGAACTGATCTAATACATTTTGTGCTGCTTCTTGCTAGTTTCAGTTTTAGAGAGTAACATTGTTTGACATGTCCCTAAATTTTGGCTAGTACATTTTCTTAATTCTTTCTCCCTTTTTTTCCTATGGGTCTTTAAAATACCCTCTACTTTTGAATGATAGATTTTTAAGCTGATTGTTACTTTAAAAAGATGGTGTTCTGGATTTATAGTTTCTCCCCCTGAATTTTCTCTCTTTTCCTCACCAGCTTTTCTGCTTCTTTAATTGTTGCCTACCCTTATCTTCTACATCCTTTTTTTTTCATTGTATTACAAATTTATTTTATGTTTAATGTAACAAAACAAGCATTTCCATAACATAGTTCAATAAAAAATAATTGCACATGAAACTACAAGTCTATCAGATATAATTTGCTCTTTCCTTCAAATATACAACAAAGTTATCATAAATTTATTTTTTCCTTTTTTTCTCCCTTCCACCCTAAAGGTGACTACACAAATTGGAATATATATGTGCATATTATATATATATATATATATATATATATATATATATATATATATATATATATATATATATATATATATATAAAATTCTACACATCTATTTATCAGTTCTTTCTCTGGATGCAGATAGCGTCTTTATTTGTTCTTTGTTTTTAACGTTTTAATGTATATAATTGTCACAATTCCTCATTCAAAGTTATTTTTAACACAATATTGCTTTTACTGTATACGATGTTTTCTTTGTTCTGCTCACTTCACTCCATCATTTTGTATACATTTTTCATGCCTTCTAAGGTCACTGAACTCCTCATTTCTCATGGTGCAGTAGTATTCCATCACAACCATGCTCCACACCTTGTTTAGCTAGCCAGTCCCCAGTTGATAGTCTTGTAATTCCTAGTTCTTTGCCACCAAGAAGACAAGTGCCATAACTATCCAATTCACATTCAAAGTTATAATTACTATTTGTGAGTTTCCCTTCATTTTATTTTTAATTATTTTTTTCTAAGCCTCTCTTTTTACCCTATATCTTTAATCTTCTCTTCCCACTAGAAGAGAATGATAAAGGGTCTAATTGTTGCATTTCTCACAAGGCTGAGTTTGCTCTGCCCAGATGAAGGTTTAGAAGAGACTTTTTTTTTTCCTTTTTTCATAATCTATGTCCCAAACTTTTAAATGTCAGTGAGAAAACAATAAGTAATAGGTTTCATCAAAAATAGTTCCCCAGAGACCAGTGATCATTTAGTACTAGAAAGGATCTCAGAGATCATATTGTCCAGCCCTTTTGTTTTTATAGAAGAAGAAACTGAGTCACAGAGAAGTAATTTGCTCAAGTCAAATAGCTAGTTAAGTGTCCAAAGTGGAATTTACTTTATTACAATCAAGTAAGAGACTTAGGTCTTTTTTGACTTTAGGCCCAGTGCTCTATTCATTATGCCATGTTAGAGGTAACTAAGTGGTACAAGAGATAGAATGCTCAGATCAGACCTGAGTACTACTCTAGCCCCAGGCAAGTCACTTAACCCCTGTCTGCCTCAGTTTGTTCAACTGTAAAATGGGGATAATAAGTGGTATCTATTTCACAGAGTTGTGAAAATCAAAAGAAATAATTCTTGTAAAGTGCTTAGTACAGTATCTGGCATAGTATGCTCTTTATAAATGCTTCTTTGCTTAAATGTCTGAGGCTGAATTTGAATCCTGGTCTTTTTGACTCCAGGCCTAGTATATCTATCCACTGTATTTCCTAACTGATCTAGGATACTTAAATAAAACAGAATGCAAAATAAATAGAAGGTAGATAAATGAAATAATAAATGCTTACACTACCCATTTCCAGTCATCAACTTGCAATGTAGAAGATCATGAACCTGTGAGTTCCTTGATTTCTGCCCTCGTTGCTGCATGGTCTTGTTGGGGGTAAGAGGAGATAGTGGTGGTGATGGTTATAAGTTTATTCAATAAAACCAATGATGAAGCATAGTTGCGGTGTTTCACCATAAGAGTACTGATGCACTACAAAGTAAGTTTCCTCTCAGAAAGTAGGAGAGGGAAATGCTTCCTACTATATACCAGGGATAATCATACTATCCTAAGTCAGAAACAACTATGGGGAAACGCCTCTTACTGCTAGCACCAGAAGGCCTATATGGAGTCAAGGAGAATGATTTATATCATTGTCCCTGACAAGATCCTCCTTTTTCTTCCTTCTTTCTGGGGCTCTCTTGTTTATATTCTCCTCTGCTCACTGAAAGCTAGACTAATGTATTTGATTCTAGCTTTTCCGTTCCAGCAGCTTTCAATTGTATCCTTGGAGATTATGATGCAAAGGTGGTTAAGATTCAATTTCTTTTAAAAGTGTTTATTTTAATCTTATACAATGTATCCTAGATGCTTGCGTATTTTAGGATCCATTCTCTATCTCCATACAGTGTATACTATGGATCATAACTTGAATGTTGCTTCCCCCTGCTGTCCACTCTTGTGTGTGCAAGCAATGCAAATTATTTTTGCTGGATTATTGGCTCCTTAATTATATTATACTTAAATTGATATTAAAACTAATCATCTTTCCCCAAGAAAATTAGGAATTATTTTTATTATGTATGTTATCACTCTATTAGTATGGCAAAAGAGAATGAACCACAGATAAATTAAAGACCCCTAAACTCATCCAAGATGCTCCACTGTTCTGAGGTTTTTCCCTCATTTCTAAAGGTCCCTGAGGCCCTTTAAAGCTGGCATTTTTTTTTTTTTTTGCTGAGGCAATTGGGGTTAAGTGATTTGCCCAGGTCACACAGCTAGAAAATATTAAATGTCTGAAACCAGATTTGAATTCAGGTCCTCCTGACTTCAGGGCTGGTTTTCTATCTATTCTGCATTATGTAGGTGCCCTGAAGCCTGCAATTTTGGTGATTTTTGTAATTTTCTAAATGAACCCTGATAAGTTATTTTTAGACTGTTTGGTGTCATGAAGCATCATTAATTTGGGGAAAATAATAATGCTTTATATTGTATTCTACTTTATAGTTTTTATGGTACTTTCCTATATGTTTTTTTCACGTGTTCTTTGCAAATACTTTGGTGAGATTAGCAGGACAAATATATTTCAGGAAACTGAGGTGGATTAGAGTCCCTTGCTCAAGGTCACACAGTCAGTTAGTGGTAAAACCATCTTTGTGTTTTTATTCGGATACACTCTTTTATACCATACTGACTCATAATCATCTATTTCAACGGATCCGTGATCTTGGTCTCATTGATCTGAACATTCCCTCCAAAATATAGGTCATAATCCATACATGCCTTTTTAGCCTGTGTGGTTGAATACTTCAGCTTGCTAATGCAAGGATTTTTTACCTGCAGTTTATGAACTTTTAAAAACATTTTTTATTACATGAAAATAACTTTTTAACATTCATTTTTATAAAATTTTGAATTCCAAATTTTTTCTCCTTTCTTTCTTCCCCACCCCAAGATAGCAAATAATTTGATAAAGATTATATATGTGCAATTTTATTAATTGATTTAGGTTAAATATGTGCAATCCATATTAATCATATTGTGGAAGAAGAAACAGAACAAAAATAAAAAATAACCATGAAAACAAACAAGTTGAGAATAGTATGCTTCAGTCTGTATTCATACTAGTTTACGTACTTAAAAATGTTTTAATAGCTATATTGCAAAGAAAGAACCTTTCTTTACAATATTATGCATTTTATTTTATTCACTTAAAATATTCTGACAAGGCCACAAAAAAGTTAATGTGGATCTTCTCTACAATATTGCTGGTTTCTTTTTTCTTTATTTTGTTGTATTTTTTACATTTTCTTTTTAAAGGTTTTTTATTTTCAAAATATATGCATAGTTTTCAACATTCACCTTGTAAAACCCTGTATTCCAAATTTTTTCTCCCTCCCTTCCCCATCCCCATCTCTTAGACAATAAGTAATCCAATATATGTTAAACATGTGTAATTCCTTTATATATATGTCAACAATTATTATGCTGCACAAGAAAAATTAGATTACAAAGGGAAAAAATGAGAAAGAAAATAAAAAGAGAGCAAACAACAACAAAAAAGTGAAAATATTATGTTGGGATTCACACTCAGTCTGCATAATCTTGTCTCTGGGTGCAAATGGCTCTCTAAATCACAAGATTATTGGAACTGGCCTGAATCACCTTGCTGTTGAAAAGAGCCACATCCATCACAATTGATCATCGTATAATCTTGTTGTTCCTTTGTATAATGTTCTCTTAGTTCTATTCACTTCACTCAGCATCAGTTCATGCAAGTTTCTCTCAGTTCATGCAAGTTTCTCCAGGCCTCTCTGAAGTCATCCTGCTGATCGTTTCTTATAGAACAATAATATTCCATAACATTCATATACCATAACTTATTCAGCTATTCTCCAACTGATGGGCATCCACTCAGTTTTCAGTTCCTTGCCACTACAAAATAGGCTGCTACAAACATTTTTGCACATGTGGGTCCTTTTTTGTGTGTGATCTCTTTGGGAAAGAGCCCAGTAGAGACACAGTTAGATCAAAGGATATGAACAGTTTGATATCCTTTTGGTTATAGTTCCAAATTGCTTTCCAGAACGGCTGGATCAGTTCACAACTCCACCAACAATGTATTGGTGTCCCAGTTTTCCCACATCCCTTCAACATTCATCATTTTCTTTATCTGTTATATTAGCCAATCTGAGAGTTGTGTAGTGGTACCTCAGAGATGTCTTAACTTGCATTTCTCTTATCAATAGTGATTTAGAGCATTTTAAAAATATGATTAGAAATGGCTTTAATTTCTTCATTTGAAAATTATTCATATCCTTTGACCATTTTTCAATTGGAGAATAATACCATTGATTTCAACCCATCAACAAATCCAGCCAATATAATTCTGTACAATTCTTATTTATGGACTCTCATAGTTCTTTTATAGAAGATAAACTCAATGGAAGGGAGGTTCCTCCTTAGAATTTTTGATACTGCCTAAGTGTTACTGGAATGCATAGGCAATTAGTGGAATACATATACTTCTCATTTCATCTGCCTTTCTACTCCTTCTCTTTTTGATGATATTGTATGTCATAGTTTGTACTAAATAAAATAAAAATTTTATTTAAAAGAAATAGAATAAGAAAAATAGAAAAGGAATACAAAACAAAACAAAACAAAACAAAAGAGAACACTGTCATGTGCCCAGCAGAACATCAGAAAGGATTCAAAATATGTGATAACAAATTACCAGATCAAGAAAGTACACACACACACACACACACACACACACACACACACACACATATATATACTTTCTTCTACTAATATGTACACATGTATATTAGTAGAACAAATTATATTCATAAATGTCCATTTCTCATTTCCTTGTAAATTGTTCTTTTGCTCTCTGATGTATATATTGTTTACTTAATTTCCCCCTTGTTATTTTCCCCCAATCCCAAATAAGCTACAGTTAAAAAAAATTTCTTTATGTATACATAAGTATATGTATATAGTATAAACACACACACATATCTTTCCTATACTTACTGACTTTGCTTTAATTCTGCTCCTTAACTTTCCTTGCTATTACTTAACCTCCCCCCATTCATGGATCCCTTCCTTATCTTCTTCCCATACTCCTTTCTTTGACCATCCATCCATCCCTCCCCCCTTATTTCTTTACATATTTTGGAGGGTGATATACCCTTGTTTGTATATATGTAGTATTGCCTATTAAACCCATTTCTGATGTGAAGAGATTTTCAGAAGTATGAGTTCTCTTTCCCCCCTTTAATACTTCTGTATCTATTCTTCCTTTGTACTTCATTTGTAAAATATAATTACTATTTTTAGCTTAACTTTATCTTTCTTTTGAGCTACTCTATTGTTGATATGAAATCTTAAACATATAGTGTACATTTTCCCAAGTAAAAACAAAACAAAACAAAACAAAAAACCATTTGTCCATGTTGCGTTCTTTGAAACTGATCTTTGATATTGGCTCTTGTTATGCTAACTTTTCTATTAAGTTTAGGTTTGGTTGACAGAAAGTCCTGAAAATCTGCAAGTTTGCTGAATGTTCATTTTTTTTCCTCATTTGATATCATGGATAATTTTGCTGGATAGGATATTTTTGGCCACAAGTTCTTTTGATTGTCAGTAGATATGATTTCAGGACCTGCCATCTTTTATTGTTGCTATTGATTAAGTCCTGTACAATATACAAGTCCTGTATGTAGCTCCAGTGTATTTGAGTTTTTTTTTTCTTATTTAAGTTGCAAAACTTTCTCTTTGATTTGGGAGATTTTGAAATTTGGCAATAATAGTCCTGTGTGTAAGGATTTCATTGAGGTGATGATTGTTGAATTTTTTTCTATTTCTACTTTCCCTTCATGTTCTGTTATTTCAGGACAAATTTCTTGGATTATTTCCTGCATTTTTTGTCGGGTTTTTTTTTTTTTTTTTTGGTCACAACTTTCAGACAATGTAATTATTCTTGTATTTTCTCTTCTTGATCTATTCTCCAGATCTGCCATTTTTATTTTAAGATGTTTCATATTCTGTTCTATTTCCTCATTCTTTTAAATCTGTTTTGTTAATTTTTTTAGTCTCTCATAGTCATAGGTTTCTCGTTGCCTAGTTCTAGTTTTCAAAGAATTATTTTCATCTTTGAGACTCTATCTCCTTTTCTAGTTATTTTTTTCATAATCTTCTTGTTTTTCTTTATTTTCTTTTAGTTTTTTTTTCAGTTTTTCCTCAATGTCTCTCATTTGATTTTTAAATTCTTTTTTGAGTTCTACAAATTTTCTCTGGGGCAGGGAGCCAGTTCATGGTACTCTTTTGCGTAGAAGTTTTTATTTTTTTTATTATTATTATTATTTTTTTTTTACTACAGTGTCCTATTCTGAAAAATGTACAGTCTTCCCTGTTCCCATAATAAGCTTCTATGGTGAGATTCTTCTTTGCCATTTTTTAAAAATAAAAGGTATTAGTATAAACAATACTAATTGTAGGAAGGGGGAATAGTGGTTCTGCCTTCATTTGAGCTCTCCCCTCTGACCTGGAACCCCAAATCAAGAGCTCCATCCTCCAGCAAATGCCTGCAGCCAGCATCACCCCTGTCTCATTGCCTCTCCACTCACCTGGCACTGGTTCCTTTTTTCCCAGGGCCAGGTCCCAGTAGCATATCTGGGAATGGCATTCCTAATCAGCCGAGTTTATCACAGTCTTTCCTCAGGCCAGGACTCCATAAACAGTGGTGAAAATCTCTATGGTTCCTGCTAAGGCTCCAGCCACAGCTACTTAGCCCAAGGGGGTCCCCACTTGACATTTCTCCAGCACTAGCCCTGAGGTGTTTGCACTTCACATGGACTAATCCTGGACTGGGGTCTTTCTTTAGATTGGATTATACCAGGAAGACCCGTCTTTGGCTCCAAATCTTCTTGATTTTTCACTACTCTATGTTCACCCTGAAGCAGAAATTTGTTCTATTTGTGGGGGAAATCTGGAGAACTTGAAATTTACCAACCTACTCTGCCATCTTCTCAGAATCCTCCCTTTGTGCTAAATTCTTCATTGGCAATATTCTACAGCCTACTCATGCTCACCAAATATCTCTCTATTTTCTTATGAGTGACAATTTTGATTCTTTGGGGATTGTGAAATTATAGAATTTGAAACCATGCAGTGTCATTGAAGGACATTTGCATTTAATTGATGGAGTTTTGGGTCAAGAAGCTGCTGTAGATAATTGAAAGTGCTGTACAACTTCCCAAACACAATCAACACCATTCTTCTATTCATGTTCAACTCTGGGTCCAACTGAATAGCCATATACAATATTTGTATAAGATATATGTACAGATAAACCAACTATTCATCTAGCTGCATATCCCTGTATAGACCAGAGACATGAAACATGTGTCCTTGAGCCTATATTTTGGCTTGAAACTCAAGAATATGGCCTGAACTAGATTAAAATGTAATTGGGAAATATTTAACAAATAAAAATACAATAGAATATAGATGATATTTTCTAAATCAATATATGATCTACAGGGACCCTTATGTATTACCTTAAAGTAAAGACATTTACTAAGATAAACCTAGAGCTTACTCTATCAAAAATAAGAGAGTCACTACATACTTAAGGCACTTAAGACACGAATGTAGCAAGCACATCTGGCAAACAAAACTCATGTCTCTCTATCGAAGGAAAGAACTTTGTTTTCTATTTTTTATTCTCCATGGCACTTAGCATACTACTTGGCACATGATGAGCACTCACTTGAAAAAATGACTGTCTGACTGGGTAACGCTGGATAATGTTGCCCCTGAGAAAAGTATTACTAGTGAATCTTGCATAGTGAATCATGTACAGTGGCAATGTTAAGATGTCATTACTTGTGGCCTATTTAGCAACAAGCATCAAAGTATTGGGGTGTTCTCCTTGCTGCCTTGTGGAGATGATATCTCTTCAATGGTAATAGTAACAGTTCCTTTCAGTCACAATGGTTTTGACATTGAGAGGTTCCCCTGATCCCTGTCTCAAATCTGGGAGCACAGAGTTAGCAGTTCAGAACTGGAAGCAGCTGGGGATGAAGTCAAACACATTCCACCCACTTCAGACCTTGGCTTTAAATCACCAGTCTGCACCTGGTGCTGCTGCATGTCTTATACAGGACTACGTCATGGAATCAAAGAGTGGGAAGTCATGTAGACTAATTCAATTCCTTCTAAAGCATCCCTGACAGATGGCTAACAAGTTTGAACAACATACTATCTCAGAAGTATTTTATTTTTTAAAATAGCTATAATTATCAAAAAGTACTTTCTTATAAGTAAGCCTATAACTTTTTGCCTACTTCTTCTAGTTCTGCTTTCTGGGGCTACACAGAAAGTTTATGCCCTTTCCACATGAAAGAAAGTTACATATTTTGAGACAGTTATTAATTTTCCCTTTAAATTTTCTCCAGGCTAAACCTTCCCAGTTCCTTAACTGACTTATATGATATGGCTTCAAATTCCTAATTTCCATTTCTAATATAAAGGCAACTAGTGCACCTGTTTGAACTCAAAGTTAGGAAGAGTTGAGTTCAAATCCTGTTTCAAACACTACATGATACCTGGGCAAAACACTTAAGTTCTATCTACCTGTTTCCTTATCTACAAAATAGGAAAAAGAGAATATACTTTCCTTGATGATTCTGAGGATTAATTGTGATAACATTTGTAAAGTACTTTGCAAATCTTAAAGTGCTATATTACTATTAGCCAATAATACTAACAACAAATAAAATGATAACAAAATAATTAATAATAACAATAATAGAGTTTGATGGATATAGAAATCATGGAACCTTTCTAACTTTGGATGTTATTTTTTCTATAAATTGTCTTCCATAAGCATAGGCCAAGATTACATAATTTTGTTTTTATTTTTCCATCTTTTAATAAAAATCAAATCATACTAATGACTCATAAGCAATTAAAATCACCAAATCCTTTTTATATAAACTTTTGCTAATACTGTGCATTTGTAGTTTAAAAATATAAATCCAGAAATTTACATTTATTTTTATTAAATGTTAGTTTGTAAGACTTGGACCACTGCCATAATTAAAATATCACAGACATGAATTTTTTTTTTTTTGGAGTGGGGTGATGAGCCAGTTGGGATTAAGTGATTTTGCTAGGGTTACCTAACCAGGAAGGATTAAGTATCTCAGGCCAGATTTGAATTTAGGTCCTCCTGACTTCAGAGTTGGTGCTCTGTCCACTGTACCATCTGTTCCTATAGACATGAAATAACATGAAATTTAATGGTAATAATTAAAAGAGGGCAATGCACCGTTGTGCAGTGAATAGAGAACCAGCCCTGAAGTCAGGAGGACCTGGCTCAGACAGGTAACACTTCCTAGCTATGTGACCCTAAACAAGTCACTTAACTCCAATTGTCTCTAAAAAATAAAGTAAAAGGTGGAGATCATCTTAGTTCAGCGGAAAGCATTGGATTGGTATTCAGATTTATGTTCTTGTCCTCCTACTACTTTAGATAAGTCACTCCACGTATTTGTACATGAGTATTCTGTTCTTTAAAATGAGTGGATTGAAGTTGATGACTTCTCAAATTTATTTAAGATTTAATATTCTATGATTCTTGGTTTATGATTTCGAATGAACTTTAATCAAACTGTAAAGTTACTGTTGGCCACCAGAGGGCTTCCATGTTATTATGTGAAAGTTGAATAGACTAAAATAGGAAAAGGAAAAAAAAAAACCAAACATTGTACTCTGTCCCAATTCCTTTTTCCCCAAAACATATAAATAATAATGCATAACTTTTGAATTCCTAAATCTTATTTATTTCAGAGAATGTGAAATAAGATATGGTTAAGAACCATCTAGTAATTTAATCTATAGATGTAGAAACCCAATGAAAAATTTTGGGGGGATGGTTATCTTTTTTATAGACACATTTGTTATATTTCTATATCATAAGGTTCTACAGTTTGTAAATGAGAAAGTTGAAGTGCTTGATGAAGTAAAAGTTCCTACCTATATTTCTATTATTTTTTTCCAGTAAAACATGAGGTGGTTTTTTTGATTTGGAAGTTTTAAAAGAATAGTAGTCCAACAACTTTCTTAAAATTTATTATTAAAAACATGCCTATCAGAGAAATCTAATGATAACTCCCTATGTGTTCAATAAACTATCTGAGTGAATTAGAAAAGTGCACATAGGAAAAGGATACAAAAGAGATACAACAGTCTCCAACTTGTCAGATGACTTTTATAGGACAGAATAATAATTTTTGTTCAGTTCAACAAATGTTAATAAGCACCTGTTATATGCTCAGCACTGAGGAAGTAAAAAAGGAAAATAACTCTTGCATTCAAAGATTATGCAATCTACTGTGGATGGAGGAGGAAAAAAATACATGAAAAGGATGCTAAAATCTACAAAAAGGTTATCATAGATTTAGAGCTGAAAAATTTAGAGGAAATTGAATTTAGTTGAATCTTAATTTTATAGATAAGGAAATTGAGATCCACAGATGTTTAGTGTCTTGCATGAGGTCATGCAACTAGTCAGAAACAGAATTGGTACTTGATTTCAAATCTTTTGACTCCAAATCCATTGTTTCTTTTGTTATGTATCACCCTTGGAACATTAGTTTGAGAAATTAATTTTTACCTTATTTTGAATGAAAACAGATCTCCATGCCATTTTCTGATCACATCTATATCATGCTACTTCTATTTGGACTATTGTCCTTCCTCCTCTACTCATTCTGTGGAAATTAAGACTCTGTCAATGGGATACAGGGTTCTGACAGGTGAGCTTTGCTTTTATCTTGCCAGGAACCAAGACTTCATGCCACTTCTCATACCTAATCTCCTATTACCTACCATCCCTTTCCTATTTCCCCTTTGTGTGCTGGGCTAACTCATTAAATTGGGGCAAATAAGTGATGCAGTAAACATCCTTCCTCAAACATGTATGAACTCTGTGACCCTAGTCAAATCACCAAATCTCTGTTAGCCTCAGTTTCCTCATCTGTGAAATAAGAATCATAATAGTAATTATCTCCCAGAAATGTTGTGAAGATTGAATAAAGTAATATTTGTTAGGTGTTTACACAGTGCATGGAACTTGTATAAGCACTATATTGTTAGCTATTATTGTAAGCTTCTGAAGGGTAGGCGTTGTTTGTTTAATATCCCCAGAGATAAATATTGTGCCTGGCACTTAATACAAGCTTTCTGTCTCTCTGTCTGTGTCTTTCACTTTCTCTGTCTCTCTCTGTCTCTCTGTCTCTGTCTCTCTCTCTCTCTCTGTGTTTCTCCTTTCTCTCTGTCTCTTTTTTCTCTCTCTTTTTCTTCTCTTTCATCTCTCCTTTCCTCTTTCCCTTTCTCTGTTTCTCATTGCTTCTTTGTCTCTCTCTGTCTCTTCTCTCTGTTTCTCTCTCACTCTTCTTCATCCCTCTATTTCTCTTTCCCATTGCTTCTCTATCTCTCTCCTCTCTCTGTCTCTGTCTCTATCTCTGTCTTCCCCTTCCTCCTCTTCCTTCCTCCTCCCCCTCCCCCCTCTGTCTCTCTGACTCTCTCTGTCTGTCTTTGTCTTCCTCTTATTGCTTCTCTGTTTTTGTCTCCATCTCCCCCTCCCCATGTGTGTGTCCTTCTGCTGTCTATCTGTCTAATTGCTTTTCTGTCTCTGTCTCTGCTTCTCTCATTGCTTTTTTGTAAATGTAAAGATATTATCAACTATTTTTTTTTGTTTTTGGCTTGATAAAATTGTATCCTTCAAGTATGTCAACTCATTTTGTAAGTGTTGCATAAATTCACAAAGTATGGTATCATGGACATAGCCTAGACATTTAATTGAAGTTAGAGTACAAGATGAAATGGTCTTTTGGTGATAAAATCAAGTTCTTTGTCAATCTGAAACAAAACTAGACCATCTGGCCATCATCTACTATTTAACTAAAGCATAAAAGAATATCTCTATAGTCTCTTCCACCTAAAACACTTCTAATCCACTTTGTTACCCATGATTTTGGGGTCATCCTTATAACCATTTAATATCCATAACCAATAATATCCATGATATTAAATATAGAGTGAAATTCTGGCCTTACTCTCCCAAACCACCTACATAAACACTAACAGATTAGGTTCTGAGAAAAATGTTGGATTCATCTTCCTTTAAGGGTTCTAAACTGAGGGTTGGGGAGACATTACTAAACCTTTCAGCTTGAGTATTCTAATGTGTTCTTCTTAATGTTAGCAATAAATGATTATCACTTCCTTATTTAACCAATTAATGTCGATTAGCTTTTACAAATAATACTATTATTGAGAAGATGCATTAAAATGTGGGTTCTAAAGATTTTCTCCCAACTTCTAAGATATAATTTTCCCTTTATCATTTTGGTCCTTGGAAAGAATAGGTTCAAACTTTAAGCTACATTTGACTCACCAAGTTTATCTCTGATTTCATCATAGCCAACTATAACCTCCTCTTGATTGTCTTCAAACTATATTAGGTCAAAAAAGTTACCAAGAACTTTGATCCTAAACATCTACTTTCTCATAAATTCTTATCAGCGTTACATTTACCAGTGTCTTACTTTCCTGATCTTCCAAAATTCACAAGGCTATAATCATCTCCAATACTCCATCTAAAAAGTAGGACAGAATAGACAATGCAAAGACAGAAGCAACATCACTGCCATATATTCATAGACTGCATAATGTTGGCTTTTGGGTAGAAGAAGGCTCGAGACAGAGGTTTATAGCATTCCTTGTGTTTGCCTTTAAACATAATGAGGAAGAAATGATCAAGAACATGAGCAAAGAGCAAATGAGAGTCTTTTTTTTAATAATTATAACTTTTTATTGACAGAACGCATGCCTGGATAATTTTTTTTTACATTATCCCTTGTACTCACTTCTGTTCTGACTTTTCCTCTCCCTCCCTCCACCCCCTGCCCCAGATGCCAAGCAGTCCTATACACGTTAAATATGTCACAGAATATTCTAGATACAATATATGTGTGCAGGACCAAACAGTTCTCTTGTTGCACAGGGAGAATTGGTTTCAGAAGGTAAAATTAACCTGGGAAGAAAAACAAAAATGCAAACAGTTTACATTTGTTTCCCAGTGTTCTTTCTTTGGGTGTAGCTGCTTCTGTCTATCATTGATCAACTGAAACTGAGTTAGATCTTCTCTTTGTCAAAGAAATCCACTTCTATCAGAATTCATCCTTATATAGTATTGTTGTTGAAGTATATAATGATCTGGTTCTGCTCATTTCACTCAGCGTCAGTTCATGTAAGTCTCTCCAGGCCTTTCTGAAATCATCCTGCTGGTCATTTCTTACAGAACAATAATATTCCATAACATTCATGTAATACAATTTATTCATCCATTCTCTAATTGATGGGCATCCATTCATTTTCCAGTTTCTGGCCACTACAAAAAGGGCTGCCACAAACATTTTGGCACATACAGTTCCCTTTCCCCTCTTGGGATATAAGCCTAGTAGTAGCACTGCTAGATCAAAGGGTATGCACAGTTTGATAACTTTTTGGGCATAATTCCAGATTGCTCTCCAGAATGGTTGGATTCGTTCACAACTCCACCGACAATATATCAGTGTCCCAGTTTTCCCGCACCCTCTCCAACCTTCATTACTATTTTTACCTGTCGTCTTAGCCAATCTGACAGGTGTGTAGTGATATCTCAGAGATGTCTTAATTTGCATTTCTTTGATCAATAGTGATTTGGAACACTTCCATATGAGTGGAAATAGTTTCAATTTCATCATCTGAAAATTGTCTGTTCATATCCTTTGACCATTTATCAGTTGGAGAATGGCTTGATTTCTTATAAATTAGAGTCAATTCTCTATATATTTTGGAAATGAGGCCTTTATCAGAACCTTTAACTGTGAAAATGTTTTCTCAGTTTGTTGCTTCCCTTCTAATCTTGTTTGCATTAGTTTTGTTTGTACAAAGGCTTTTTAATTTGATATAATCAAAATTTTCTATTTTGTGATCAATAATGACCTCTAATTCATCTTTGGTCATAAATTCCTTCCTCCTCCACAAGTCTGAGAAGTAAACTATCCTATGTTCCTCTAATTTATTTATAATCTCGTTCTTTATGCCTAAATCATGGACCCATTTTGATTTATCTTGGTATACAATGTTAAGTGTGGATCCATGCAAATGATAGTCTTTTTGACTGGTTAGTGCCTTTTGAATGCAACCCAGAATCAGTTACCAAATGTCTATGTACGCCCCAAATTGGGCCTTTCCATTAGACATGATCATGCTTTTCTGGAAGCAAACTCCACATCCTTTTGCCCATAGGAATTGTATCAATAAATCATGCTGTACATCTTCACCAGCCAAACCATCCCTTTCCACCACTTACTTATGTAATAAACTAAGTGTTCATCCTTTGAAATTGGCATGGAATTAAGAGAGGAAATAGTATAGCTAAGCAGAATTAATATGCCCTATCCTCTATTCTGTAAGGACTGAGGTTAGGGATAAAAGTGATTATTCTTTCATGAAGTTGGAGGTTAGTAACATGGTATAAAACAAATACATTTGCAAAAGTATGGCACAAGTAGTAGAAGGAAGCTTTTTCTATCTTCTTAATCTAGGCGTGCCTGTGGGAGATAACGAAGAGAAACAGTGTAATGTAATGAAGAGAGCAGGAAGCTAAGCAGCCAAAATGCACTAAATGTGCATGCCATAGTTCACAGAGTGCCAGGCTTGGAGTCAGAAAGGCTCATTTTCCTGAATTCAAATCTGGCTTCAGACATTTACTAGATATATAACCCTGAGCATGTCACTTAACCCTTTTTGCCTTACTTTCCTCATCTTTAAAATGAGCTGAAGAAAGAAATAGCAAACCACTCCAATATATTTGCCAAGAAAATCCCAAATGGGGTCATGAAGAGTCAAATACAAAAGAAAAAAAAAAAAACCCTATTCAATAAGTGAAGAGACCACTGGGGTCTTAATTGTGCCTAGATTGTAAAATTAGAGTGTTCACTTTAACCATTCTGGGTCTTACTGTCTCACTTATAAAAGGAGGGAATTGGATTAGAGGTTTGCTATGGGTCCTTCTACTTTTGAAATGTTTTGATTCAATTCAATCTCAATCCAGTAACTATTTTTGATTATTTTTGTAAAATAACCAAATCCTTGAGAGTACATTTACATAACACATAACACAAAAATTTTCAGAATCTACAAATTAGCTTTGTACAGTAAATTATACAAAGCAGTGGGTTCATTTCTTTGTCACACAAATGAAAATGCTAAAAATTTTAATTTAATTTAGTATTTGTTGTTCATCCTTTGTTCATAACACAGACTAATGACATCAAAAAAAGCATTTATTAGGTGCTTACTATGTGATATGCACTATGATAAACACTGTGGATATAAAGGGGGAAAAAGAGTTTCTGCTTTCAACAGGTTTTTATTATAATGACGGAAATCAAATACATAAAGATCATACATTCAAGATAAATACAGAATAGATGAAAGGTAGTTTAAGAGCAAAGTACTATGGTGTGTGTGTGTGTGTGTGTGTGTGTGTGTGTGTGTGTGTGTGTGTGTTGGGGGTTGGAAGGAACCACAAAAGACAATGTGAAGAAAGTGTGCTTAATTTTTAAAGGAAGGCAAAGAAATTAAGAGTTGAAAGTTAGGAAGGGTAATGTTCCAGGTGTAGTTTCTTCAGGAGAGTTAGATATTAGGCAAGAGAGCATTCCACTTGGCACAAACTATTACTTGTATCTTTCTTGATGGACTTTGCAGCCTCAACCAGATTGGCTTGCCAGCTGAGCTCTTGCCTCTTACTTGGAAAGAAAACTAATGTTTTTCATTGAAATTATTCTTACTAGTTTGCTGGATTTAAAAAAAATCCTTAAAATTTTGGAGGTAGTGAGTTCTCCCTTACTGGAGGTCTTCAAACAAAGACATTACCTTTTATCATTTGTGTTGTAGTGAGATTTCTTATTCAGATAATCACTTTACAACCAACAAACTGGTTACCTTCTAAGATCCTTCCAGCTCTGAAAGTCTATGATTCTAAGATCTGAATCTGAATTTTTTCTCTAACACTTTGAGCTATGTGACCATGAAGAAAGGGGCAAGTCAATTCATTTATCTGAAACTCAGTCTTTTCCTCTTTGAAATGGGGATAATAGTTCCTGTAACATCTACTTCACATATTTATTGTGAGACTCCAGGAATATAAGTTATCTAAAGCCATTGTTGTCTAAAATATTCTATAAATACCACTATTATTTTCTCTTTTTATTGATGTGTTTTGTTTTTATATCACATTAATTTTTGACTACATTCTTCCTTGCTTCTGCTATCCTTCAAGCCTTCCCCTGTTAAAAAAAAAAAAAAGATTTTTAAAAGAAGGGGAAAGTCCATCCAACAAAACTAATCAATTAATCTATCATAATTTGATATTCTACATCCAGAGTCTCCATCTTTACAATAAAGAGACGATGGGTACTCAATCCTCAAGCTCAATTCTTCTTCAGGGCCAACCAAGCTTATATGTTATGGTTATATAGCATTCAGATTTTTTTTCATTTGTTTGTTTTGGTTTGGTTTTTTTGGTACTCTCAGAACTTTATTATATGAAGTTTGGGCTAAAAAAAAATGAAACTTTTGAAACAATTACCCGATTGGTGTTTCTCTTGAGTTGGAGGGATCTTGTTTTCTTTTGAAAGGGAAGGTGGAGGAATAAAGTTGGCCCTACTTTGTGAACTCAGGCCAGGTATAGGAGTAGAGACAGAAACAATTTCAGAAACTATACAGGCTGAGGCTCTGATGGGAAAAAAAATATTTCTTGGAGGGTGGGGCTTCCCCTGTACAAACATATGACCCATATCTGATTTCATTTCAGAGAGGGGATGGAACATTTCTGTTGTCATCTGACCAAAGTAAATGCCAACAGGCCGGGGGAAGATATGGGATGGGACAAATGACAGAATGGTGGTTTAAAAAAAAAGTAGCAGTGAAAGCAATATTTATAGAGAATGAAAACTCAATGGCATAAAAAGGGATAAGGAGAGGGAGAAAAAACAAAACAAAGCAACTTGATTCTTCATGTGTACCAGGCTTTTCCAAACTTGAACTAGCATTTAATTTTGTGTGGTGATTTACATTGATAATGCTGTCATCATTGAGCATATTTTTTCCTGGTTTTGCCTATGTAACCTTGCATCAATTCACATGTCTTCCCACATTTAAGTTTTTCAAACTTGTCTCAGTAATATTCCATTGCCTTCATGTAATGTAGTTTGTTCAGGAATTCCTCAAGCCAGGGGACACCTGTTTCTTTCCCTCCTTCAAAAGCCCTGAAATGAATACTTAGGGATTCATGAAATCCTTTTTTTTTTGTATTTAATTTCCTTGAAATAAATGTTTAGCATTGGGATTCATTATCAAAGGATATGGGCACTTTGGTTACTTTTTAAAGCATGATTTCAAGTTGATTTCCAGAAAACTGGACTAATTCATAACTCCACCAACCATCTACCTGTCTTCTCACAACAATTCTAGTATTGACTATTTTATAAACTCATGGATCTAGAACTAAAAGATACTTCAAAGGTCAACATCCTCATTTTATAGAACAGGAAATTGGAGTTCCAAGAAATTAAGGGACTTATCTAAAGTCACAAAACTCAGAGAGAGAATTTAATCTGAATTCTTTATTTCTATTATGGCATGCTACTCCTCTCATTTTTGCATCATCTTTATCACTTTGCTGAGTGTGAGCTAAAATCTTAGTGTCATTTTAGTTTGCATTGTCATATTACAAATCACTTATTTGGAGCAATTATTCATAGTATCATTAATAGTTCAAAAATTTTGCTCTTGAAAACTATTTGTTCATATTCATTGATTACTTATCCATTAAGGGAGGTTCTTAACTTTATGGAATAGTGTTAATTCTCCATAAATAGACTATCAGATACTTGACAGAGATATTAATCACAAAGGCTTTTCCAATTAATAGTTTTTCTTTTTATGTTAGTTGCATTGATTTTGTACAAGCAGATTTTCAACATTATGTAATTAAAAGTATGTATTTCATATTTTGTTATCCATAACTCTTGTTTAAAAATTCTTCCCCAAGCCAAAGTTTCAAAAGAAAACTATTCTTCTTCTTCCTATTTTTAAAAGATGTGACATTTTATATTTAAGTCAAATATCTATTTGGAACATGTTGTCTTATGTGGTCTAAGATATAGTTATTAATATTAAGGAAACACATATGTGCACCCTTCTGTCAGCAACTAGAATTCTATTTCCTCAAATGTCTGAGATCAGAATGGTTGGCAGAAGATTATGTAATATATTTGAGCACATTCTATCCAACTGACTTGAATGTCTCCCTATCCCTACCTGGGTTCTCCCCACCTTCCCAAGGATTTGTGCTGGTACTAATAAATCATGCTCTTAAACTGGAGTTTCTGGAAGATTCATTCAATCTAATCAGATCTCAATCTTTTATTTCTTGATCTTTATCTAATAGTAATTTTTAGGGTCTTATCCTTCCTTAAGCTTTTCCCCTCAGGTGGCCTCCAGCATCCATGAGTTTTTAGATCTCTTTTTCTCTTAAGTTTGTGTGCTTTGTTTATGGTATCTTGTCATCCTCCTCTCCCCGTATCCCACCCCCTCACTACCACCACACACACATGAATGCTCCAATCTGCTCATATTTGATTACCTGCCATCAAACAAGCAAGAAGCCTTTCTTTTCACATTGACAAATAGTGAACAAATATCTGCCTTCTGGCTGGAGTTGAATCAAGATAGCTTTCTTTCATGCTGTCTTTCTTCCTAATTTATTGCTTTAGTCTGGCCTCTGCAGTTCCTGAAGCTTAGTTGGTATCCCCCTGGAGTGGTCAAATCTTTCTGCTCTGCTTTGATTTCACTCTGCCAAAAAAAAAAATGAATGTATAAAATCTACTTCTCAAAACCCATAGTTAAGAGTGGTAGGGAAGAACTGTCTGTATTTAGTAGAATAGTGTTTTGACAAACCATGTATTCTATGTGTATTGTGGAATACATGATGATTCAGGATTCATAATCACTTCAATTTTTCTGTGTAAAAATTCTGCTTTTCATCTGTACATTCATTAGAATCTTCTCTTTTGTTCTTAGCAACCACTAATGGGAAGAAGACTTGGATTCTTGACAGTACTGTCATCAATCCCCTCTTAAAGGTTATATACGTAGGACTCAGTTGCAGGACAAGGGATGATCAATTTTTTAATGAGTCTTTAGAAAGTTGAAAAATGTTATTATGAAGAAATAGCAGCATAAGGAAAGAATGGCAGATGACAAATTACATATGTGGATTCTACTATTGCCACTAATTGTGGCTTTGATAAATCATTTCTATTCCCTGGGCTTAATTTTTACATCTATAAAATGAGGTGATTGGATAAGGATATTTTTGAGATCTACATGGTCATAGTATAGAAAAAAAGTTTGAAGAGTTAGGAATGGAGCTGGCCTGATCACTTCCTTAAAATGGAGGTCCTACAAAGGATTGGTCAGTTACTAAAAGAGACCAATAGGGACAGAATGGTTCTCCAGAGTTAGAAGGTTACTAAGACATGACAGAAAAAGAAATCCAGGGAACTAAAAGTGGAGCTTAGATAGGAAGAAAAAGATGATGTTTTATTAAAATTAAATTATAAAGTACTTTGGGTATGATAAAAATAATCTAAAGAAAGTAAAGGGTATCAAATGTTTGGTGATCAAAGTGGCCTATGAATGGGTAGCTATCATTAATATTACAAGAGGAGATAATGGATTTTATATGTCTCCCAATTGTGTGCTGTAACAATGAAGATATAACCCATCACTGATGTCCTTCATTTCTATCAGGAATGGAGGGAAAAGCTAGGAATTAGTATATTAATTAAAATGATCCTGTAGTGCTATCTCATTTAAGGTAAGATCTGTAAGAAATTAGGGAACCAAAGCTCCTTGATACAATCCTGTATCATGAGAAAAGGGGGTTTGATTTTGTAGCTGACTTTCCACAAAGGTCTATTCTGTAAAAAAGGCTATTTTGCTCTTTGCTTAGAGGATTAATCTTTTACATCCCAGGAACAAAAGAATAAGAAGTACTTCCTTTTTGTATGCCTTAGTGGGCGGCACTCGGGGGTGGTTTTCAATTGTGTGGATTAGTCATCTGTTGTACTTTATATTTTGGACCCATTAGTGCTTAAGGAAGTCTGGATTTTGGGCAAAACAGAAACATTTTGTGACTGTTACTTTCAAAACATAATAAAGATTCAGAAAACTTGGCCTCCAAATGCAAACCTAGTCTCACCTTTTATCTAATTTTCCTATCTAAGGAAAGCCCATTAAGGCTACATGGACAGATCAATAATAGCAAACAGAGATTCAGCAGCTGTCACTGCCACTCTGTTGATTTCACAAAGTGTCCTAAATAAAATCTATATGTAAATAATCAATATTGCCCCATGATTAGTGTGCAAGGTTTGGAAGCTAAGGAGAGAATATTGGTAGATAAATAAAATAATGTTTGATGTGCTCTTTCATGTGATTTTGTTGTGTTGGGAGAAGTTTCCAAACAACAAAGATGTTCATTAGGGGATTAATATAACTTAATTTTTCTTTTTGTGTATGTTGAAATTTTTCATGTCATTGGTTTTTCAGGTCACATATCTTCTCAAACATAGAAATTCCTTTATGGGGAGGGAGGCTTCAATTATGATTTTTTCCTTCAAACCTGTTTAGAAGTAATATTAATGAACAATAATATATTTCTCATTTTCTTTGCAACAGTCTTGCAAGGTAGGTAATACTTCTGTTGGTATTATTCTAGCATTGCTGGAATAGTGATATTTGTATCAGGAAATTCAAGTTTAAGTCTTGAGGCTAATGTTTTCCATCTATATAATTTGGATTGGCTCAACTTCAGCCTCAGTTTCCTCATTTGTAAAATTGAAAAGCAATAATTGCTTTGAGGAAAATGATATATAAACTTTAAAGCATTATTCAATTATCAAGCTTTGGTTGGGATATCTATCTACTAGGTGCCGAGTATAGTGCTACAAACTGGGGATACACAGATAAAAATTAAATAGCTCCTGTCCTCAAAGAGCTTACATTCTTTGGGTAGGAATGCACTATGTACAAGAATAAGTAAACACAGAATATGAGAAAAGATAAAAACAAAGCAATTTGGGAGATGACATTCAATGGAATTCCACCAGGTAGAAATGATGAGGCAGTGAATTCTAAGGATGAAGCATAGAGGTAGAAAATGGGATGTCATGCATAGGGAGGAATAAGTAAGCAAGTTTGGTGGGAATGTGGACTATGTGAAGTACATTAAATGTGCAATTAAATTGCAGAGACAGGATGGAACTAGATGCAAAGGGTTTTAACTGCCAAAGAGAAGAAATTGTATTTTTTTTCCCTAAAGGCAAGAGGGAAGAGGGTGAAATAATCTCTGTGCTTTAGGACTATCAATTTGGCAACTACATATGGAAGATAGGTTGGAGAGCCAGAGAGGGAGGCTATTGTGATGTTCGTTGTCATTTTTTTTTCAATTTTATTTGTCTCTTCATGACCCTATTTAGTGTTTTCTTGACACAGATACTAGAGTGATGTGCCATTTCCTTCTCCAGTTCATTTTACAGAAGAATAAATAGAGGTAAACAAGGTTAAGTGACTTTCCCAAGATCATATAGCTAATAAGTATCTGATGCCAGATTTAAACTCAGGAAGATGGATCTTCTTGATTCCAGGCTTAGCCCTCTATCCATTGTGCCATCTTGAAGACATAGTCTGGGTGAAAGGTGATAAGGAACTAGAATATTAGTCACATGAGTAGATACATATGAGAGAGATGTCAGAGTGATATAACTAACTGATAAGCTATGGTTGACTGAACGGATGATGGTATCCTCAAAAGAAAAAGGGAAATTAAGAAGAAAGAATATTTTTCAAGAAAAAATCATATTTTCTATTTTGAATAAATTAAGATACCTATGGTTCATTTTGCTATAAATGTATGATAGTTGAACTGTTGTGTTAATTAAACATATGAGGAAATTAAGGCTCAGTGAGTATTAAATGACTTACTCAATATCACACAGTTAGAAAGAGATAAATCTGGGATTTTGAATTCAGATCTTCTGACTAAATTTAGTATTTCTATAGTACCATAAATTAAACCAAATTTAGTTGCTATGGTGATAATTTGCCCACCGAAATGATTTAACTTTTTAAGTCAATATAAGAGACATCATCTGTATAATAGCATAGATGTCATTTAGACCTTCTAGGGCTTCAATTTCCTCTTCTAAAAAATAAAAGAGTTGGGCTAGGTGGTTTCTGAGAGCTTTTCCAGGACTAGAGCTACTATTCTATGATCATGTTATTAAATTTTTTTTCTTATTAGTTTTTATACCTTACTTTATGGCAATAGTAAACCAAGATACAATTATAAGATTGGGCTATGTTATTATAATTATGTATTATAACCTCACATGTATGTATATGTATATGATGTAGCAAATTTGTTGTCACATAGGATACATGTCACTAGGTATACTAAGTGACACAGGAGGACCAGATATCTGGTAGTCAGAACAAATATGAAATAACATCATTGTTTAAAACCTTTTTGGTGTACTTCATGTCCTGGCATCAGATACAAGAATGGATCCCCAGAAGGAACTTCTCATTTCAGTAGCCAGGATCACACAAAACAGAAGAATGTGGTAAGAAAACCCAGACTACCAAAGTCAGGCCACTTCAATTTTTGTAGAAATTTATTTGGTCTATTATTTCTTTTAAAAATAATATTTATTTATTTTTCCCAGTTACACTAAAATATTTTTTTACATTTCCTAAACTTTTGGATTCCAGATTCTCTCTCTCTTATCTTCACCTCCAGTCCCTGTTAAGAAACCACATGTGAAATTATGCAAAACATTTCCATATTGTAGAAAAAAATATAGATCTTCCACTCTAATTTAGGAAAAATCTGTTGGAGTTCAAATGTTCTCTCTGGGTGCCTTCCCTGGAATCAGGATTTTGTCGGTCCCTGTTCGGGCGCCAGAATGTTGGAGTTCAAATATTGGAGTTCTTGTTCTTCTCAAAACACAGCTGGTTTAGCTTAGAGCCCTCCGAATGTCTCCAAACCCAAAGGTTTTGTCCTTCAGCCTCTGCCTCTGCTTTCTTCTGCCTCCAGCCAGCACAAAGATGGAATGAATCTCTTGTCTCCTTCACTTGGGGCTCAGCTAGCTTTCTGGTGAGTCTTTCAGACCAGCTTGGTCTCAGTGGGGGGAGTGCAGGAGCCCAGCCACCAATCACAGTGGTGTGAGATGAAGATGAATCTGGTTGTCCGCTGAACTCTCGACTCATAGCTTCTTCCTCTGAAAACTCTTTCTTCCGCCACCAGCCAGCCAAGTGGAAAATATTCTCTCTTGCCTTGCCTCGGAGAGAGGGCTTCTGGCATAATTCCGCTGAAATCTCGACTTGTAGCTTCTTCTTCTGAAAACTTCCTTGACTGGCCCATTGAAGCTCTATTTATGCTCCTTCAAGAGAGGGATTGTGGGTTTTCTCCCATAGTGCTCTCTGGCCCAAAGAGCTTCAAGGGAGGTGTGAACTCAGAAAGGTACAAAGTTTACTTTGTGAAGCTGGCATACTTGTGAACTCCAATGAGTAAAGGTGTGAACACAAGCCTTGTATTAATTAGTTCTACTTAGTACCTTGTTTCAGGTTCTGCCCAAAACATCTTCTTGTAAGATTAGATCAACTCTAATTAGTTAGCAGTTTGTAAAGATTCCAACAAAATCCTCAAGAAAAATAAAGTTAAAAAAATTTCCAATTTTTTGCCCTGAGAAGCTTGCTGCTACAAATATTTTTGTAATATAGGTCCTTTTCCTTTTAAAAATCTCTTTTTGATATTCATGCCTAATAGTGCACTGTTGGATGAAATTTATAGCCTTTTGGGCAAAAATCATATTTTTTTTGATCATTTATCAATTTGGGCATAGCTTTTATTTTTTATAAATTTGACTCAATTCCTTCTATGTATGTTCTCATACATAGGGCCTTATCAAAGAAACTTGCTTCAAAATTCTTTTTATAATTACTATTGCTAAATGTACTTCCCCCATTTATTCTATTCTCTTTCTCCTTTTACCCTGCCTATACTCAGAAGTGTTTTGCTATTGATCACTCACTCCCCGAATATGTCCTTTCTTTTAATCCCCTTCCCCCTCTTTTATCCCATTCCCTTCCTATTTTCTGCAGAGCAAGATAAATTTTTATATCTGTATAGAGTATGTATATATTTTTTCTATGTTGAGTTAATTCTGATGAGAGTAAAATTCATTCATTCTTCTCTCCTTTCTCTCTTTTTCACCACTGTAGAAGCTTTTTCTTTCCTCTTTTTTATGGCAGATTATTAAAACCATTCCACTTCTCCTTTTTCCTTTCTCTTAGTACATTCCTTCTTCACCCCTTCATTTCATCATTTAAAAAAAAAGATATTCTCTTCGTATTCAACTATATTGCCATAATAATGAAAAAGTTCTAAGTTACAAATATCATCCTCCCATGTAAGAATGTAAACAGATAAATCTAATGAAGTCCCTTATGATATCACTTTCTAATTACCTTCTTATGCTTTTTCTGTATACTGTATTTGAAAATCAAATTTTCTATTTAGCTCTGGTCTTTTCAAAATGAATGTCTGAAAGTCCTGAAGGATTATACTCAGTTTTTCTGAGGAGGTGATTCTTGGTTGCAATTCTAGTTTTGTTGCTCTCTATAATATCATATTCTAAACCCTCTGGTTCTTTAATGTAGAAGCTGCTAAATCTTGTGTTATTCTGATGTGACTTCACTCTACTTGAATTATTTTTTTCTGGATGCTTATAATATTTTCTCTTTGACCTGAGAGTTCTGGAATTTTGACCAATTATTCCTCAAGGAAGCTAGTGTGAATCAGTGATTAAGTTACTGAATTTAGAAAGGACTGAGCTCAAATCCTATCTGAGATGCTTACTAGCTATGTGACTCTAGCCATATCACTTTTTCTTTCAGTCTCAGTTAAAATGCATGATAACAGTAGAACCTTCCTTTACTTGGTTTTTATGAAGATTAAATAAAATAACACATTTATAATGCACTTAAGTGCAAACCTTAAAGTATTATACACATTATTATTATTACCCTCTCATAAACTGCAACATGAAATTTATGAATGATAGGTCAATTTGACAATTATAGACTGCCACCAAATACAGGGTGAACTTGGTTTAAATGCTTCCTATTCTGCAGCCCAAGTGTAGATGGATTCTTCTGGTATATGTCCCCAGATGCGTTCTTCTACTATTGATTCACTGGTTGCTCATATCAATGATAAAGATAATATTAGAATAGATATTTCTTGAGCAGAAGTAAAATAAGTTACTCCTATCCAGTTCCCTGATTCCGTTTTTTCTTGCTGTTACAGAAAGAATAGGGAGAAAGATTTGAGGTACTAGTATCCTCCTCTTACTCCTAGTGACCAAGGATGCAGAACAAAGCTCCCAGGATTCTGCAAGATTGCATGTATGGTTACTTTCAAGGGATGTAATGGGGCAGAGTTGAGAAGAGTTGTTTCTTACTAAAGTAGACTATCACTGTTTTGCTCTTCTTCCTTGATATTCATCATACCTGAAATGGCTTCTTTCTTTTCTATTTATCTAAGTCCATCTTGCCTTCAAGTCCCAAATGAGTAAATTGTGGGTCAGGGAAGACTGATTGTTGAGAATCTGGAAGCTTTCAACAGATAACATTCTTGAAGATAATGTGAATGACTGAAGGAAGGCTCAGCTTATATACTGACTTTCTTAACTTGTTGCCATAGCAGTGTTTATTTTCCTCTTTGGAAAGTTACATTTCCTGAGCCTGTACTAAAATGTAAGATTTACCCAGTAGCATTATCTTTTAAATCAATATAGTTCAGCAATGAAAGAATGTCCCAGAGCACTTGGGAATCATAAAATCCTACCATTTTTAATAAAAGATTTTCTTGTCTTCTTCCTTCTTTTTTTTATAGGCTATCCTGTCATTTTATCCTATAACCTTGCAAATGATATACTAGAGATACTTCTGAGATAAACATAGTATCTAATTTCTTCTCCTGGGGATGAATACAATACTTTAACCATTTTACTTCATTCTGTGGAAGCACTGATTAGAAAGAGGGAGATGTAGCATCTCAAATCAATTCCCACATAAGTGAGAGGAAGAGAGAGAGAAAAAGAAGAAAATATAAGGCCATTTTCCAAGAGCTTTCTTTTTTCTCTTCTTTTTCATCTTGCTTCTCTCAAATTTCTCTTCTCTTCTATCTTTTTTTCCCTTCCACCCCCATGAAGAGGTGGTCCTTTTTCTTCTTAGGAAAGGTCTTTACAAGAACTCTTGATTCCATTTTATCTACTCTTTTCCAATAGATTGTCTTTAGTATCATTCTTACTTTTATTAGTCTTCAATCAATCCCTATCTTCTGGTTGCTTCTTTGATGTGTATAAACTCTCCTATATATTCCTCTTCCTCATCCTTAAAACCAAAACAAACTAAAACCTCACTTAATCCAATCATCTTTTCTTAATATCATAGTATATTTTCATTTTTATGACAAAACTCCTTGAGAAAGCTATTTACAATCATTCTTTAACTAAAACTGTTCTTTCCAAATTATCAATAATATTTTTTAAATTGCCAAATCAAAAATTCTTTTTTAGTCCTCATCATCAAACATAACTTTTGATACTGTTGATCACTGTTTTCTGGGTATTCTTCCTCTTCTAAGTTTTTTGTGATGCTGATCTCTCCTGGATCTTTTTCTATCTGTCACACTTTTTTTCTTCTCAGTTCTTGCTATCAATCAGCTCATTACCATTTATTATAGGTTCCTCAATGGTCTGTTCTCCCTTTAAAACTTTTATTTCTCTTTCTCTTTCTCTTTTATTTATCATCTCTATGCAAATGATTCCCATATCTAACCTCTCCAGATTTGGTTATACTTATTTGAACAAGAGGAGAAAAATCAAGGCAATGAAATGTTTTTCTCAGGTTTCAGAGGCAGCGTGGTGTAGTGGACAGAGCTTAGTTTTAGAGTCAGGAATACTTGGATTTGAAGCCTACCTTTGACATTTTTAGTTGTGAGACACTGAACAGATCACTTAACCATACCAAGCCTTAGTTTCACATCCTGAAATATGGAGATAATAATGCCAACCACACAGGGTTGTTCTGGGAATCAGCTGAGAAAATATATGTAAAATGTATTGCAAACCTTAAGGCATTATATAGAGGTGAATTACTATATTTAAGTCCACAAGAATACTACATATCAGCTAGGTAATATTTAAAAAAATGCTTTGACTCTGTATACATCTTAAAAATTAAAAGCCTTTGCCTTGTGAGGAGAAAATGAAAGTTAAGGAAGATTACAACAGCTAGATCTGTGTCTAAGTATTGTCGAGCCTTTATTCTAAGCCATATCAGCTTTTTTTTCTTCCTTTTTCTTTGTCCCTTTAGCCTTAGCCATAATTCAACTACCCTAATCAAGCAATAAAATGATTTTTTAAAATAAATATCAACTTTGGCTAAGGCTGGAGGAATTGAATATAATAGATATATAATACAGCTCATATATATATATTTGCATATATATATACACATACATACATATTACATTGTTGTCATATTGCCACAAATATTGTTTGAGTAGGAGAAATGTTTTTGAACTTGCAAATCAAAGGATTTGAGTTGAAGTCTTATTTTTCTCATTTATTAGCTAGATAACTATGGGCAACTTCAATTTTCTAAATGCATTTCTCCTTTTTAAAAATGAATTTAATAATATTTACTTAATCTATTTCAAAAACGTTATCATAAGGAAAGTGATTTATGGACTTAAAAGTGATATTTAAATGCAATCTATGATTCTTATTATAATCTATTTTTTTTATTTAAAAAATCTCCTTTCCACCAAAACTTCTGCAGTTTTACAAGTAAGAGTTTTTAGTTTTAGTGAATGATACTTTTAAAAATGAAATAAAAGAGACTATAAGTTGAATAGTCTATGTGCTGAAACTGTCAGGAATATTTTAAGATTTTGTATATGATTTCTATTCTTTCACTAACTTTTGTAACGTATAAATCATACATAAGGTGTTGTGCTTAAGCTCAAATAGAATTCAATGGATTCAGGATACTTTTTAATTTTGAGAGTCAAATAGGAGAGCCTCTAATCCAATACCTTCATTTTATAAAGAAAGATATTGTTCAGTAGGATTCAACATTTTATGACTCCACTTGGCAGTTTCTTGGCAAAGATAACTAGAATGGTTGGTCATTTCTTTCTCTAGCTCATTTTACAAATGAGAAAACTGAGACAAATGGGATTAAGTGACTTGCCCAGGGTTGCTCAGCTACTAAGTTTTTGAGTCAAGATTTGAATTTAGGTCTTTCTAACTCCAGGCCTGGAACTATATATTTTCTCTGTGCCATCTAGTTGGGCCAAAGGAAGATTCCAAGCTTTAGAGAAGTGAAATGACATACTAAGGAATTCTAAGCTAAGTGTTAGCAGTGCCCCTGGCTACCAACTCAACTTCTATCTATCTCCTCTGCTTCCCCCTCTCCCCATTATAACATAGATGAGAGCACATCATTTATATCTATTAAGCAAGGCACTTATCTTCTCTGAGTTTTAGTTTCCTCATTTGTAAAGTCAGGAGTTGGATTAAATAACTTCTCAGGTCCTTTCTTGTTCTAAATCAATAATCCTATGTTAACAACATTAGAGATGATTCTTTTGATGAGATAAAATGATTGCTGATATTTCAATAAACATTTACTAAAAAATCTCCTATGTTCAAAGTAATTTAGTTTAGTGCCTGGCACATAGTAGATAATTAAGAAAATTTTATTTCCTACCAAGAACAAGCAACTTCATTGCTGGAACATAATATTTCATCTTAGGATGCATTGATAAAGTCTTCTTTCAGAAATCTATGGAAAACAACATAAAATTCTTTTTTATTATTAATTAAAGCTTTTTATTTACCAAGCATATGCATGGGTAATTTTTCCAGCATTGAACCTAGCATAACCTTTTATTGCAAATTTTCCCCTTCTTCCCCCAACTCTTTCTCCCATCTGGCAGATAGTCCAATACACGTTAAATATGTTGAAATACATGTTAGATCCAATATGTGTATACATATTTATACAGTTATCTGGTCACACAAGGAAAATCAGATCAAGAAAGAAGAAAAAGAAAAACAGAAAAAAATCAAAATGCAAACTAATAACAATAGAGAGAGTGAGAATGCTATGAACAACATAATGTTCTTGGACTAACATGGTGAAGTTCATGAGCTCAGAAAAGAAACTTGGAAATAAATTCCTTTATATTCCAATGGAATATTTTCTTCCCTCAAAGACCATGTCCCTTGTGACATACGCAGAGGTCAATATTTGAGAACAATTTTGCATAATTGAAAAATGTGAGCAGGAAAAACTGAGCAATGTAGGCACTTAACCAATTAACATAAGTATTTGCTTTTGGATGTGAGCAAATGAGAGATGATTAATTAACTCACAAAGCACAACAACTTGGTGAAGACAGTTGCAACAAAGTCAAGTAGGTCTGAATTCATATCTAACTTCAAACATTCACTGTGTTATTCTGGGCAAGTCACTTAATCTCTGTCTCAAGTTTACTCATCTGTAAAATGTAGATAAAAATTACTCCCACTACTCAGTATTTGGACTTAGATCTTCCTGACTCCAAATTCATCAGTCTATCTACCATGCCATCTAATTGCTAATTATCAAAAAGTTATTGCCATTATCCAGTTAAAGACTTTAAAAAAACTGAATAGAATCAGTGGTTGTTCATGATCATACCTTACTATGGAAAAGAAAGTTACCTCCTACATTTGACCATTTTTTTTTCACTGTCTCTCTGTATCTATTTCTCTTCCTCTCCTTTTCCCTCTTTCTTCTACTTTCTCCCTCTCTCACTCTTCCTCTTAGTCTCCTTTCCTTCCTTCCTTTTTCTCTCTCTTTTTCTTTTCCTCCTCTCTGCCTCTGTCTACCTATGATTTCCTTTTCTTCCCCCCAACCTTTAATAGGGAATAGACATTGCTACTATGGCCATGACATCCTTTTTTATTTCCCAGAAGAATGATAGTCAGTATATTTGCTGAAGTAGAAAATAATGAATTTCCAATTTGGTATGGAAAGGTGTTTTCAGGGGGCGATTTCCTTGCTGTCTCTCCTTAAAATATTTGTTTTCTTTGAAAGCATTTGAGGACTGACAGATAAAGTTTTAAGAGGCTTAAACAAGATTTCAATAGCAATAATTCTTGCTTTGTGTATACCTACATATGTATTTTGTTTCCCATTACACACACACACACACACACACACACGTATGTACATCTTGTCTCTCTTGTAAGGAAAATAATCTCTTTAAAAACAGAGACTGTTTTCTTTTGTCATTGCATTTCTGGCTTGAAGTATATTGCCTGGCACATAGTAGTAGTTACATCTTCTCAAGTTCCTTTGTTGTACTTGAATTCTTTAGGTATTTGTATACACTGGTGTAATACTCACTGGGGCTATGATTTTGTTTTGAGTCTCTGATGTATAAAGACAAAGGCAAGAGGGAAAATAATCCAAAAGACTCATTGTGGCATGGAGGCAGCTCTGAAGTCTTAAAGACTATGGCAGTGAAGCTCAAATTCTGTCAGATTTTGCCGGGCTGGAGAGGCTTTCAATATAGCTTGCAATGGTTGGTTGGTATTTAAAGATTAACCTCATTAAATTCAAGTTTGGATGTAGTTCACTTGGCGAAGTTGTAGAGGGCTTATGATTAGCATCACTGGAAAATAAAACAAAAATTGTGAAACCACAAGTCCTTGAAGTACTGAACAGGGAGGAAATTGTTGAGAAATTGTTGAGAAAGTAGTAAACCATATATATATATATTGTTGAGAAATTGTTGAGAAAGTAGTAAACCATATATATATATATATACATATATGGAGCAATCAATGGTGACAAGTTCTGGCCAGTTTAACACAACAAATTGTCATGATTCTGAATCTCTACCCAGAGTTTCATGGTCTCTACCTGGGCAAACAAAGAGCAAGGGAAAGGATGGAAAGTGCAAGTGTACCCAATTCTAAACTCTCTCTCTCTCTCTCTCTCTGTGTGTGTGTGTGTATGTGTGTGTGTGTGTGTAGGTCATAATAAACAACTATGTGCATAGACTTATGGAGCACAAATGCTAAAAAATAATTAAGACATAATCTTATTGTCTAGTGTAAGAGATGCCATATACTCTATTCAATGGCTAAAATAATGAACTTGGATTCAGAAAGACACCAGAACAAAATGCTAGGTAAAGTCTATTTAAGAGATTCAGCCTTGAAAATTCCCAAATCTGTACTATAAGTCATGAGTGAAATTTAACAGAAACAAATGGAAACATTATTCCTTGTTTGCAATCGGACTAAGTAGAAGGTTGAACAACTAAGATACTAAGATAGGGAGTGGATCTGGCTATATCAATATTCTATGTGTGCTTTTGTATCTTTTCTCTGGGTCCCTGAGGCAATCCAATCAATAAGTACATATCAAACATCTATTATGTACATGGCCCTGTATGGGATGTAATAAAAATGTGAAAAGCTTTAAGAAAAGAGCAGGCAACTGTGTCCCAGCTTATTGGAAAATGCTCAGTTTTGAGAGAAAAGATGGAAGATGCCCACCCCCCCTTCAGGTTGCTGAAAGAAAAGAATATAAGAAAAAGCTGACATAAAAGGGAATCTTTATCGTGCCCCCATTTCCAGCTTTTTATTTCAGAAACTTTGGAGAATTTCTCTTTGGATGAAATCTAGGATTCTATCTCTTGGTCAGCTGAGATGCCTTGTCCTCAATGGGAGAGCTTCTTTACTGGGTACCTGTGGTATTATTCTCCCATGTATACTTTTTTCTGTTTCTGTTTTGCTATAATTCAGATAAATGTGCTTATTAGCTTAAAAAAAAGGAAAAGAAAAAAAAGAAAGTGCATGAGATCAGCAGATCTGAGTTCTAATCCCATCTCTTCTACTTAATTGTTGTAGAGCTTTGAACAAGTCACCTGACAATTTCCTCATCTATAAAATGGAAATAATAATACAAACCTCTTCCTTGTAAGTTTGTGATGATGATCAAAGATAAATACAAGCTTTTAAAAAATGACTATTTTGGTTTTTGCATTTGTTTTCTTGATGATGGTGTATAGTCTACCAGCTCCTTAATTCCCTTTGGAGGCAGCATTTGAATTGACTTCATGAATTAATTTCTGTTTTAGGTATATCTATATATGTGTTTTGTATTTCATTATACTTGGAGAAATTCATTTGGGAAAAATATCTTTAAAATCTCTTTGAATGAGAAATGTTGAGATATACTGAGTATGAAATTGAGAATAACCTCACTGCATGACACATAATAGAAAGTTAACGAATGATTTGATTGGTATATTTGATTGGTATATTTGATTGGTTTCGATATAGAGGTATTTTTCTGAAGTCACACACATCCCCGTGCTCTACAATACAATGCAATACAGCTCTACAATGAATGGATGTATCTGCATAGCTTCCCTTTTCCAGCAATATTTCAGTCACCACTTGTCTGGAGCAACAAAATATCAGCTGTTATATATGGTGCCTTGCTAGCAGGCTGTTTCTAGTTTAACTCAGTAAAATCTCAGTTAAGCACTGGAATGAGAATAAAACAGGTGGGGAAGAAAAATAGAGAATTTGGCTCATTATAGTTTAAGTCATTTGTTTGGGAAAAATATATAATGAAAAAGACCAATTATTTAAGGTTACTGTGGTGGTGGTATTTTTGCTCAGTCATTCAGTAATATTGAATGGTTCATGAGCCCACAGACCATAGCATGCTTGGCCATTCTATATTTTACTATCTCTTGGTACCTGTCCAAGTTAATATTCATTGTTTCCATGATGTTATCTATCCATTTCATCCTCTACCATTCCTTTTTCCTTTTGCCTTCAATCTTTCCCAACAGCAGGGTCTTTTCTAATGAGTTTCATCCTCTCATTATGTGGCCAAAGTATTTAAGCTTCACCTTTAGTATTTGACCATCCAGTGAAGAGCCTGAATTAATTTCTTTAAATATTGACTGATTGATCTTTTTGCTATCTAAACGATTCTCAAAAGTTTTCTCTAGCACTACAGTTTGAAAGTGTTGATTCTGTGGTGCTCAGCTTTCTTTACAGTCCAACTCTGACAGCCATATATTGCTTCTCAAAAAGGTGCTAACCATTGTCTGATTTGAATTTGATATGATCTCATAGCTATCAAAGAATAAGTCTGTGCTTAAATGTATTGCTTGCTAATTTAAGTCATTTTATGACAGTAAAAAGATTTGGATTTTTCTCTGCATCTATAGTTTAAAATCTTATATATTAAAGACTGCATCCCATAGAGAGGACCAAACTATGTATCATATTTTGGCAACTCAGTCATAAAAAGTAAAACTGAAATGGCTCTTCACAGAATATATAATCATGCTTCTTTAACACAATTTTCTTGCTACAGAAAAGAAAAAAATGATTTCCTTTAAGCAAAATAGGATTTATATCTTATGAGACATAGCTAATACTATTAATGATTGTCAATAGCATTCCCATCTGATAATTAACTTTCAGCTCTGCTGAATTTATTGTTTTAAAATCCTCCTGGGGAAAATATCTTTAAAATCTCCTTGAAAGAGCAATGTTGAAATATACTGATTATGAAATTGTAATAAAAATAAGCCTAAGAAATTTCTGTCAGCAAAACAATAAAATGGCTAGGAATGAATAGAAGACAAAACAAAGCCTAACCGATTGATATAATTATATTTATCAAAATGGATTTTTCCAGAGTTTCAATGTTAATAATATCTCAGAGTGACATGATTATTCTTTCATACTTCTGGGTCTTCACTCATGTTGTTTCTCTGCCATCTTGGGACTACTTTTTCATGTCAAATCCTATACTTGCCTTACTCAACAATGGAAGTATTCTAATAACTCATTAATTGTTCCTTTAAGGTTTACCAAGTGCCTACCCCATAACAGCCTTGTGTGGTTGGTTGGACTTTGGAAGATCTGAATGTAAATCTGACACACAAGCCAAGCTCCAACTAACTTTCTAAAATGCTAAATTGCAAGCATATTGCTGCACTGAAGGATGGGTGGAATGAATTTCTTTATTATGATTTCCCTTATTAAATGAATGGCCTACATTGAGGAAGACTCATCTTCTTGAGTTTAAATCTGGCCTCGGATACCTACTAGTTGTGTGACCCTGGGCAAGTCCCTTAACCCTATTTGATCCAATTTCTCATCTGTAAAATGGGTTCAAGAAGGAAATCACAAACTCATTAGTATCATTGCCAAGAAAACCCCAAATGGGATCATGAAGAGTTGAACATGACTGAATGACTGAACAAAAACAAAAAAGCAAGGATGAAGAGTTGGATGGGGCTGAGCTGAATATGAGAAGCGGGCCATAAAGGTCTCATTTTTAGCATCTAGAACACAGCTTAGCACAGAGTAGAAAATTACTGAATGCTTGTTTGATTGAAAAGTTCAATTAGGATTTAGAAAATGTAGAGTTAAAATAAGAATTTATTGGTGGGCTACTAATGCTATCCAAAGAACAATATGGTTTGACTAGTAGATATGAATATTCTTGTTTTCTTGGTTAGTTGGGTCTCTGATGGCAAATTCTGGATTTATTACAGATGGAGGTGTCAAATATGCTGCCCTTGAGTCACATGCAACCTACAACATTCTGCTGTAGTTAGAACCAAATTAAAATGTAATTAGAAAATATTTAACAAAATAAATAAAAATATAATAAAACATAGGTGATATGTAGTTTTCCAAGGTGATATGTGGTCTCCAGGGATTCTTATGTATGGCTTACTGGCCCTCAAATTTCTGTTTGAGTTTATCGCCACTGATATCTACCATATAGAAAATAGAATCAGGGTCTTTCCATAAGAAATTTTGTATTTTATGTATACTGTGAGATCACAAAAGAAAAAAAAAATCTGGCATATAGGAGTAATAACTGATTTGCAGTTCCTTCAAGTGTGTTAGGATTCACAGCTGTAGGGGCTTTCTGAGAACCATCCCACCTCTTAATGGTACAGTCCCCTTTAGCCTTTTACAATATTTCTGGGTTTCGTGTTTAGGCGTGGTCCTCGACACCTGGGTTATTGCATTTTGTGTTATGTAGTGTACTTTTAAGAGCCCCAAGTTGGGGTGCCAAATGTAGTGTCTGGATTGGGTCTCTAGGGAATCTCAGGACCACCCCACGACTTTGGTCTTAGAGCAGGAGAGATGAGGCAAGGACCCGCATGGATGGTCAAATATGAAGTCCATTTATTTCAAGTTCTCTCAGCCTTAAATACCTTAGTATTTAATTACATCACCACAGCGCACTGAGCATGTGCTAACTATAGTATGATTACATCACCACAGCACACTGAGCATGTGCTAACTATAGTATGATCACTTCACCACAGCACACTGAGCATGTGTCAACTTTAGTACCATTACATCACCACAGCACACTGAGCATGTGCTAACTATAAGCACCCTACTATTAATATATCTTTTACTGCAAGTATCTCTGCTTTTAGTAGAATACAGGTTGTCACATCTCCCCCCACCCCCCACTTCTCAGGAAGGGTGAAATGCCCCCAAGGGGAGATGAGAGCTGAACCAGACATTGATAGCAGTTTCCCTCTGGGCTGAAGGGTCTCAACCCTCTCTCTTTCTCTCGCTGAGAATCCCTCCCACTGTCTGTGGCCCTCTATGGTGTTACTTTGGGGGCAATTTCACATTGATCTTTCTCTAATTTTTTCTTCTCATCTACTCATCACTCTTGCCTTTGGGGAAAATGCAGAGGAGAGCAAAGACAATGCATATAAAGACTGTGTGTACGGATGCATGTGTGTGTTTGTAGGCTCCATTATATTGTGCTTAACTAAGCCTTGAATGATTGGTTGCAGGTATTGTGTCTCTGATTTCTTTGGCCATCCTATCTTATGAGCGCTACAGGACCCTCACCCTATGTCCCAGACAAGGGGCAGACTATCAGAAGGCTCTACTGGCTGTTGCCGGCTCATGGCTATATTCTTTGATCTGGACTGTACCACCTCTGATTGGCTGGAGCAGTTATGGAACTGAGGGAGCAGGGACAAGCTGTTCTGTGCACTGGACCTCAAAATCAGTCCAATCTGTATCCTACATCATGTGTCTCTTCATCTTCTGCCTGGTCATCCCCATCCTGATTATGATCTATTTCTATGGACGACTTCTGTATACAGTTAAGCAGGTAAGTTATCCTTTGTTTCCATCTATTTGAGATGAAGGAAATGCTTTCATTCTTGTTTTTGATAAAGTTGTCATTATAATGCAATATTTTTGTTACATGCAACCTTAAAAACCAATAAAGTTAATTAACTATACAGCTATTTATGTTTTAAAATTAATTTCTATGTATGGTTTAACCATAAGAATATATGTGTTATTCTATCTTTATCTTTTCTGTTCTCTTTCTATCCATTTATCTATTTTCCTTTTTTATAATTTTTGAATATAGAGACTCTTCTAGTTCTATTTTCTTTGTTTCACAATAATTCATCTGTCTATCTAAATTCCTTCATATTCCTCATGCTTGGAATTAATGACAGTTATAATTCATAACTTTGATATTAAATAATTTAATTAGTGATTGCCCAATTAGTATATTTAGGGTTTTTTGAGTTCTTTTCAATTACAGATAATGTTACCACATGCATTCTTTTGAAGAACTGTCTCTATTTTTTTCTTGAATATTGAGGGCATATTTCTAATAATAGGATTAAAGAAATCAAAAAAATGATGATTTTTGTGGTTCCTTGTGTGACAAATTGCCCTCCAAAAATTGCCTATTTGTGGTGTATGAATGTATTTATTTTCTCTACAACCATTTCAGCTTTGCATTTTGTCATTTTTTGTTAATTTTTAGTTAGTTTACCAAACACACATACACACACACACACACACACACACACACACTGCCCATGATCAGACTTTTTGGAGAGTGACATGCTATTAATTTCTTGATCCTATATAAATGAGGTTGGTGTAATGACGGGTTTGGTCTTTATCATCCAGTGACTCTTAAAAGTTGAATAACTCTTTTATATTTCCACTTGAGTAGTCAAATAGATGGGAAGATAGGTAGGGAATGAAGGAGGAAGACAGAGTCATTCTGAATAATATGAACAAAAAAGAGTTGAGCATTCACTAGAAGCAGGCATTTTCAATTTCTTTCACAGTATATAACCTCAAACTTTACATGAGGCCAATGAGACTGGCTGATTTAAAGGTGAAGTTTGATATAGAAAACCTCCAGTATGAAAACTCCTCTTTTGTCAAAGGAACTTTCCTATGATTACATTGCTAGCAGATTTCAGATATGCAACTTAAATCTAGGTCTGACTGGCTTTGAGTACTACAAAAGTTTTGGTATTCTATTCTAATAATTATTGTTTGTTATTGTAAAGCTAGATGAAAGAATAGTAATGAAAAAAATTATTGCATGTAACTGAAGCAATTAATTCCTAAATTTTAAAAAATGGTTACTGATAATGAAAAATGGACAGTGGACATTAGAAATAATAACTTACAATAATTTTATATAGAAGCATAAAAGATTGAAAGTGAAGTCATCCTGAGGGCATTTAAATGATGAAAAGGGAAGGATAGTAAATAGAAGAAAACTGGAGAAAATTCACAAAGATTTTTATAATTATGTTCATCATTAATAATAGTAAAAACATATCACTTACACTCTAATATCATGATTCTAAGTAGTATTATAGAAGTTGCAGAATGGTCATTGGATAGAATAAAGATAGAAAAATAGCAAAATTAGACCAACAGTATGTAAAGAAGATTCATGTTGCAAGTGAAATAATTATGCATGAATTGAGTTAAAAATTCACAGAATTTGTGAAGACATGTGGGGAAAATCTGAAGAAGAAGACATGTGGGGAAAATTTCAAATGTCATTATTGCTGGAAAAAATGGCGATGACAGGATTTAGAACTACTAACCAGTATGCCGATCTTCCCATGTATACCAAATTTTCGTTAGAATTGTCTATACATGTATCAAGAATACACCAATCTTAATGGTGGTATTACTTAGACTTTTACGAGTAATATTCTTTAATGGAACATATCTTTGTCATTAGCAGAGAGAGATCAAAAAGATGTAGATAAAACAAGATCCTATTTTGCTTGTTGTTGATTATGAAAAAAATGATTCATTAGAATAAAATACATTCAGTTAAGTCAATATGCATTTATTAAAGCTCTACTGTGTGCTCAGTAGTGTGCTAAGTGTTCTCTTTTCCAACAAGGTACCTCACTTACATACATTAAGCTCATTCAAGATATACCAATGACTTCAGATGAGTCAAATAAGAGCAAGATGTACACTCACTAAAGATGTTTCCCACTGGGATTGAGGAGATCTAGCACAAGGTTCAGGTTGATGGAGAATTTTCTTTGCATGATCAAATATTTTTCTATTTGAGGATTGCATTGGTTGAATGCACCAACATTTGAAAAATTTCAGAACTTCCTGAAAGAAATATGAAATCTCCTATGAGTTTGAACTGAACATTCATATCTTTTGATAAAGTAGAAGAAACTATTTCCCAGATTGTGATATGCAGTTGAATAGACCACATAGAGAGATTATTCATCACTATTGTACAGTTTCATCAGGGGTTAATCAGATGAGAAGTCTACTTAATCATTCTTTTTAAAATGCATAATGGGTGCTTCTTCTTCATTATCCATTATAAATTAAAGTAATCAGAAATTACCTATTTCTACAAAAGTCCATTTCATAAAGTCTCTATATTATTTTTCAGCTGCTTAATGATCTCTTGAGGGAATAGAACTTTATAGTAATGGAACTTCATCAGCAGATTGCTCCATTGCTTCTTCCGGATGCAAAATTTCCCTGAAATAGAAATGTGGCTGAAAAAAATTATAGATTATCCATTCATTACTTGGTTGAGAATTAAGTCTTCCTGTGCTTCTTACAATACATACTCTCAATAAAAATTAGTCTCACGTGCCACTATTAGAGGCTATTGTTTCAAAAGTAGTACTGCTGACAACCTGAGAAATGGTTATTATATAGTATTCTTTTTTGTTGCCTTCTGGGAAACCATGGACAGTTCAGCTTATTTAATATTTTCTGGCTTACTAGATTTTAATTAGAACATAACCAATGCATTTCAACTCTGCACTAGGATATGCCCAATGGGTGATAAATGTAGTCTGTGAAAAGTTAAATAATTTTAAACCTTTTCTAACAATGCCAAGTTAAAATAGAGATTCATTTTTCATTATTCTTCTCTTTGGAGCATCCAGTTGATTATAAATATTACTTCAATTATTTTTTTGTTATTTTTTTTTAACTCAAGCTTTGTCACTATCTTATCAAATAAAAAAATATCAGCTTTGGCAGAGGAAATGAGCACTGTGTTAGTGTCAATAGTGATTTTTCTTGTTGCATCTGAGAAGCAAAATAAGGACATAATCCTTACTTGGAACAGATTAGTAATGAGAAGCAAAAGTTGTCCTCTTGACTTTGAGATAAGATTTCTTGTCAGCAGTTGTCCATGATAAGTTGTTTTTCTTCATAAACTTGTTAGCTGCAGAATTCTCTTGGTTCATATCATTTCTACATTATCTGATTTCTTAATGTTTTGAATCGGTTTGTGATACATGACCCAGATGGTTTAGAATATATATTTATGTCTTCCTCCAATGCCCCTGCAAATAGGTGGGCAGCTTTAGGTATGGCCATCAAGAGGAGGGGATTTCTTCCATCATTATTGTTTCTTTAGCCTATAAAGACCAAGTTTTCAAGAATAGCATGTGCTCCTATATCAGCAATGATAGATGTATATAATTATGTGTATGTGTGTTTTCAAATTGAACTCCCATTAACTGATCATTTCAAGAACAAACAAAACATTCTGTCAGCTATTTTTAGAATCCAGACATCTAACGACTGGTGTTTCATCATAATTGCCTTACCTAATGGAAAAAGATAAAACACAGAGGTGGATTGCTACGGGGGAACAGAAAGTAAGGAGCCTGAATTTCCATTTAATATACACCTGCCCTTTCATTTTAGCTTTCTGATTGAGGGTGGTTTACAGTAAACATTAAAAGAAATTTTGAGGAAGGTGGAACCAAGATGGCAAAGAAACAGCAAAAATTTGCTGGAGTTCTCCCCCAAACTTCTTCAAATACCTTTAAATAATGCTATAAAACAATTCCTGGAGAAGCAGAATCCACAAAAGGAGAGGTGAAATAACTTTCCAGCCACAGACAACTTAGAAGATGGCAGGAAAAGTGGAGCAAGGTCTGTTGTCACAGTTCCAAGGAAGAAAAGAGTACTTGGGTTCATTCATAAACCAGAGAATAGGTTAGGAGAGTAGTTAACACCTCTTCTTAGATCGACTTCTTTGGAAGAACTGAAAACTTATAGGTCTCTAAAAGTACCTCTGAAAACTGTTGCACAAAACCCTTAAAGCTTGGGATTATATACCCTTTACCCTGGGCGTAAAGCCCTACATTAGAAAAGAGTCAAGAAATAATGTGAGAAAATGATCAAACAACAGAAAAAAATTCTGATCATAGAAGGTTATTTTGGTAACAAGGAAGATCAAAAAACACAGAAGATAACAAAATCAAAGCTCCTATATGCATTGTCTCCAAGGAAAACAAGAATTGCTCTCAGGACATGGAAGAGCTCAAAACAGATCTTGAAAATTAAGTAAGAGATGTAGAGGAAAAAATGGGAAGAGAAATAAGAGTGATTCAAGAAAATTATGAAAAAAGTCAATAGCTTGGTAAAGGAGACAAAAAATATAGAAGAAAATAATATCTTAAAAACAGACTAGATCAAATGGTAAAGGAGATACAAAAAAGTCAGAGGAGAAGAATGTCTTGAAAAGCAGAATTGGTCAAATGGAAAAGGTGGTACAAAATCTCACTGAAGAAAATAATTCCTTAAAAATTAAAATTGAACAAATGGAAGCTAATGATTTTATGAAAAATCAAGAAACAATAAAATAAAACTAAAAGAATGAAAAAAAATAGAAGAAAATGTGAACTATCTCATTGAAAAAACAACTGACCTAGAAAATCAATCCAGGAGAGATGATTTTAAAGTCATTGGATCACCTGAAAGTTATGTGGGGAAAAAAAAGAGTCTAGACACCATCTTTCAAGAAATGATTAAGGAAAATTGCCCTGGATATTTTAGAAAATATAATAAAAGTTGAAAGGCTCCACCTCCTGAAAGAGATCCCCAACTGAAAACTCTTAGGAGTACTATAGCCAAATTTCAGAGCTCTCTGGTTAAAGGGAAAGCATCCAGGAAGAAACAATCCAAGTATAGTGAAATAACAGTTAGGGTAATACAAGATTTAGAGCTTCTATATTAAAGGATCCAAGGACTTAGAATAAGATATTCAGGAGCACAAAGGAGTTAGAATTACAACCACGAATCACTTACCCAGAAAAACTATGTTTAATTCTTCAGGGGAAAAAATAAACATTCAGTTAAAATGGAGGACTTTTAAGCATTCTTGATGAAAAGACCAGAACTAAATAGAAAATTTGAATTTCAAATACAAGACTGAAGAGAAGCATTAAAAGGTAAACAGAAAAGGGAAATAATAAGGGATTTAATAAGATTAAACTGTTTATATTCCTATGTGGGAAGGTGATACTTGTAACTCAAAAGAATTTTCTCATTATTAGAAAGAGTATATATAGACAGAGGGCATAGATGTGAGTTGATGAAAAGATGATATCTAAAAAAATTAAGAACTGAGAAAAGAATACACTGGGAGAAAGAGAAAGAGAGAGGTAGAATGGGATAAATTATCTGAACATAAAAGAGGCAAATAAAAGTTTTTAGAGTGGAAAAGTAGAGGGGAAAGTTGGAGCAAAGTGAGTAAACTTTACTATCTTCAGAATTGGTTCAGAGGGAATAACTTACATACTTCTTTGGGTATAGAAATCTATCTTATCCTACAAGAAAGTAGGAGGAAAAAGACATAAGAGAAAAGGGGATTGATAGAAAGGAAGGAAGTAAATCAGTTGTGTGATCCTCACATCACTTAACCTCGGACTATCTCAATTTCCTTGATTGTAAAATGGGAATAATGATAGCACCTACCTTGAAGGGTTGTGAGAATAAAATGAGTATTTTATACATCTTAAAGTGCTATGTATATGCTATTATTACGGTTTTCATTATTATTATTCACAGATTAGCATTTCTATATACATATTTATTTAGAAAAATATATTTAAAGTTAAATAATTTAATATATTTATATTAATTTTATACATTTACATATGTACATATGTGTAAAATGAAATTATCACAGGAGTACCAAAAACTACTGTGCTTATCTTTACTTTATTATGAACTTCCCTCTCTTTTTTTTTTTGCATTTAAAAAAAGTTTGATTCCTATTTCTTATCTTCTTTTTTTTTTTTGATATTTTTATCTCTGCTTTCTACTCTTTCTCCCACTCCTTCTACCTCCCCAAATAAAAACTCTCCCACGTAAAGCTATATATAGTAGAACAAAAGAGACCCACACAGTAGCTGATGAGATCTAGAGGGAACCAAAATGATGAGGTTTAGATTTGGGGTATCCAAATGAAAATGAGATCTAGTGGCAAGTTCGGGATACAAGGAGTCAATTGGAGCTCCCCTGCAACCCCTTTGGATTCGGTGCAAGGGTAGGAAGTTAAATGAGGTCTAGTGGCAGCGCAAGTAGTATTCTGTAAAGGAATTTACAGACACGAAAACCTAGATTGATAAAAGAGGTTTATTATGGGGATTGGAAATAAGGTTCAAGTCTAGTTAGTAAAAGGTATTAGATAAAGAGAGGAGGGCACTGGAAACATTATTCCAGTTGGCAGAGACCCTTGGCATGCCAGGCGTAAGGCTGGTATGTTTGGAACCTCTGCAAAGAGAGGGTTTTAATTTGGCTCTTTTATAATAGGAGATTTAGCTAAAGGGGCCTGTGGGTGGAGTCCCAAGTTGGCTCAGATCCTGTGGGGGCTGGGACAAGCCCAGATCTCCTATTGGAATTCAAAGGGATGCTTTTGACCAGGATTTGTGAATCAAAGGTTCTAGCTTCCTGAATTGATAATGCATCAGCCAGGTAGGGTTGGGAATCAGAAAGGAATAAATCAATCTGAAAGGACTAGTTTCTTAAAGGGACCACAACCTGCTTCAGTAGCCATATCTGAAAACATATATCTCATTATATATCTATACTTACACATAAATCAGCTTCCTTGTTTTTACTAAAATTTTTTTTATCCATCCTAATTCTTTTTTTTTTTTTTTTTTTTTTGCCAGAAATACTAATGACTTTAGGGGGAAATGTTTTTGGCCCATATGTGCAGTATGTTGAGAAATCAGTTCCTTTCAGTGACACCTGAATGATATTGGACAGTCCTACAGAATATGCATCATGCTCATGTTCCTTAATTATTCCTATCTAGTACATTTTAAGGTTCTAGGCAAATATCTGTTATGAACGCTTTTCAGTTGATGGAAAGGAAATTGCTCTGTTGTGTTTATCTGCCTCAAATTTGTCAATGGAAAAGAAAATAAATGCTCTGCTAGACAAGTTATAAGATAACATTCTATACTTTAATCTCTTAAAAAAGTGAAAAATTAGTAAGAGACAAAAACAAAATTAATTTTATAGGCAGAAAAGATAACTGGATATATGATAAACTGGATCATAGTTAAGGTTTTTAAAATTCCAAAAAATGGAAATAATCCTGTTCAACAACTTCTGATCATAATCATCAGAAGAATAAAATACCCAAACTGTTCACCATTATGATGAAGGAATTCCAGTATAGAGTTTAAGTTAAACAGAGGTGGGAATGGTGAGGCTCTTCATATGCTCCTTTATAGGTGACATTTTGCTGATTATATTAAATATATCAGATATATAATAGAGCTTCCTAGAAAATGTCTGTAGTCACTCAAAGGAGATTGGTTTGATAATTTACTCAGGAAGAAAAAAAGGAAATGAAGCATATCTATATACTAGAATACAATATGCATTTTAATTGACAAGAACTAGAATTTGTCCATCAGACAACACAGATAGATGATGAGTTTGGTTTACAGTTGAATGAGGAGGGTGAAATGGGCTAGATTATGTTCGGAAAATGAAAATTTCATTTAATTACCACAGACTTCTCACAAAAGCAAAGTCCCACTTTTCATTAAAATCAGCATTCTACTTTATGTCATAGAGATGAAGAATACAATAGTATCCAAGAAACTAAAAATCAGTGTAACATAGAGATGCATAATGGACTTTGGGAGGTTATGGCATATATATAGTATTCAATGGATAACTCTTAGAAGAATGGGAGAAAAAGATATCAGCAAGGAATTGTATCATAGCATATATATATATACATATAAATGTGTGTAGATATATGCATACACACATTTGTATACAATGTAGATATATGTGTTTGTATATACATGTAGGGAGAGAAAGAGGAAGAGGAGGAGAAGGAGAAGGAGGAGAAAGAGAAGAAGAGAAGGAGAAGAAGAAAGAAAAGGAAAAGGAGAAGGAGTAAGAGGAGGAGGAGGAGGGGAGAGAAGAATGCAAAAACATGATTTTTGAATTATTTTAAGCAATACTGAAGGAGTTCAAGGTAAACTTTTGAGTTCTGGTCTTAATGACTCTCTCAATTGCTATTGAATCTATATAATATGTTCTGAAAAACATTTTGGTTCATCCTTAGAAATCTGGAAGAATCTTATACTTCCTAATTGACAATTTAGATCTCTAATTCTCTACAGATTTCAAAAGGCAAATCATAGCTCCTTGAAATTTATTAGTTTATCTTATTCCTTTAATGACTATTGTTCCCTGTTTTTAACTGGCAGGCACCAAAGACAAGCCAAACAATGATTTTGCATATAGAGGTAAGAATAGAAGCTTTGCAAAGACCATAGGGGTAGTCCAATTCAGTCTTATCTCCATATGCAAAATCATTTTCACCAACCAATATTTAATTGCTTAGGGGTGTGTGTGGGGATTTGGAGAGACTGGGGATAGGGATTGCAAAGAGAAGCAATAAATTCTGCCTGCAAAGAGATTTTAATCAGCTAATATCTAACTAACCAATAGGTTCAGATATCCCTTCTATATTGACGGGATTAGGAGAAATCTAGCAAATTTGCTTAAATTTTTTAGCCCTCCCTTTGTTCTTCTTTTTTTATGAGGGTCATTTACAGGACCTTATTGTAAAATTTGGATTAAGTCAGGCTCAGCATCATCTGCAGTTTCTACAAAATTTCCTGCAAATTACAATTTAATTTTTTTTTTTTTTTTTTTTTTGGCCAAGGCAATTGGGGTTAAGTGACTTGCCCTAGGTCACAGCTGGAAGTATTAAGTGTCTAGGCCAGATTTGAACTCAGGTCCTCCTGATTTCAGGGCTGGTGCTTTATCCACTATACTACCTAATTGCCCCCAATTTAATTTCTTATGTATTGAAATGGTGATGGGGGAAAAGTCTGGAGTGGAAAGGATAATTGTACAAAGAAAAGTGTAGTAGGAGTAGAGGAAATCCAAAGTGCTCTAGCAGAGGAAAAGAACACTTTTGGGATGGGATGGGATGTATCAGCAAAGTCTATATATGTGGAGGAGGCAGAGTTGAGTCTTTAAGGTAGAGAAATACTTCAGTAGGTAATGAGGAAGGAGGGCATCAAATACATGGAGATTGTGTGTAAACGTATGGAGGCTGAAAAGGAAAAATGACATCTTAGAAAGTCTAGTTGTCCAGTTTGACTGGGATGTGGAGGGTAAAAAAGATATGGACTTAAAAATCTTTATAAGCTACTTGAAGACTTATAGTTTTGAGTTTATTAATTATTGAGGTGTATCAACAGCCCTTCACTATAGTCAACACGAGTCTACAAAGTGGTGGTTTGTATGTAGTAGCTTTTCTACCTTGCATGAGTTTTAGCCAGTGTCATACAGAATGGATTTCAGAAACTCTGCAGAATAGATTTAGCATTTGTGAGACTCTCCCTTTCCCCAATAGTTTCTGAAATCCATTTTGTATGACACTGGCTAAAACTCATCAAATTAAAGTGAAGCTTCAGCTTTGACAGTTTTACTTGTTGCCTTGAAAATATTGAACATATTTTGCAGTAATATTTTATCATGTTAAAAATAATATTGATGTCCATTTAACAGGTTTGCTTCTGGCCATTTTCTTGTCATAAAAAATATTAATCAGCCACAGAGCCTTCTGCCATGCTATATAAATGTTTTCCCCCAAACTCCTTGCTTATACACTAAAGCACTAAATGCAACTGTAGGGGGAAAAAACTCTTCATATGCTCCTCTTGTTCCCAAAACGTTGGCATTTTCTTTGTGGATTATAAGCAGCCTTATATGAATTTTGTGAAGATAATTAAAGAAGTCAATGAACACAATTATCTAGCATCTGATAAAAACAGATATCCTAACTACTGTATTAAGGGTTTGGCATTTGATAAAAACTGTTGGGAAAATTGAAAAGAAATCTCATAGAAACTAAGTAAAGACCAATATCTTACAATGTGCTACGTGATTTGGGGCAATCATTTAATCTCTGTTTGCTTGGGAGGCATCTAGGAGGCTCAGTGAATAAGGCTCTGGGTCTAGACTCAGGAAGACCTGACATCAAATTTGCCTTCAGGCAATTACTAGTTGTGGGACTCTGAGCAAGTCTCTTAACCTTTATTTATCTGTCTTAATCTGTTGGAGAAGAAAATGTCAAAATACTCCAGCATCTTTCCCAAGAAAATCCCATGGACTTGAGGGTATGTGGAGTCTTGAAGTATTGGATACGACTGATCAACAGGCTCCAAATGAATATATGGCAGACTAGAAGATGACTTACTTAGCAAATTAAAGGATAAAGGAAGAAATTACCCAGGCTCATACTTTTAGCTTTACGTTAAACTTTTCACTCTCTTTCACCCTACCATTTATTCCATCAGTTGCCAAGTATTGCTGTGTCTACCTCTACAACATTTCTCTCTCTATTCATACAGGCAACCTTATTAATTCAGGCCTTTATCACTTCTCACCTAGATTACTGCCAGCGTCTCTCAGCCTCATGTCTTTTCCTACTCTGGCTTTTTCTCCACATGACTGCTGAAGTGATTTTCTTTAAGCACAGATATATTCCCTTCACTTCTCTGCTTGATAAACTCCAGGGATTTCCTATTGCTGCTAGAATAAACTATAAACTCCTTTGCTTAGCTTTTAGATCCCTTTATTACCTGCCCCAACCTATCTTTCTAGCTTCATTGTATATTACCTTGAGTCGCATACTTTTATATATGTATTTTGGTTGCACATAAATTTTTGAACAAACAAAAACAAATACAGATAAAATGAGAAAAAAAATTCACAATGTAACTAAGAAACTTCCTCTTTCAGAAAAAGGATTTCCTTTGGAAAAAGTCTTATTTCTAAAAAAAAAGATTAGGAATTAATTCAAATTTATAAAAATTAGTGCCACTTCCCAAGTGTTAAGTAATCAAAGAATATAGTCAATTTTCTTTTTTTTTTAATTGAAGTTTTTTATTTTCAAAACATATGCAAGGATAATTTTTCAACATTGACTTTTGAAAAACCTTGTGTACTAATTCCCCTGCCTTTACCTTAGATGGCAAGTAATCCAATATATGTTGAACATGGTAAAAATATATATTAAATCCAACATATGCAGACATATATAATTATCTTGCTGCACAAGAAAAATCAGATCAAAAAGGAAAAAAAAAGATGATAAAAAATAAAATGCAAGCAAACAACAACAAAAAGAGTGAAAATGCTATGTTGTAATACGCCCTCAGTTCCCACAGTCCTCTCTCTAGGTGTAGATGGCTGTCTTCATCACAAGATGATTGGAACTGTCCTGCTGAAGAGAATCATATCCATCAGAATTGATCCTCGTATGATTTTGTTGTTGCTGTGTACAATGATCTCCTGGTTCTGCTCATTTCACTTAGCATCAGTTAATGTAAGTCTCTCCAGGCCTCTCTGAAATCGTCCTGCTGATCATTTCTTATAAAACAGTAATATCACATAACATTCATATACCATAATTTATTCAGCCATTCTCTAACTGATGGACATCCATAGAGTCAATTTTCAAATTAAAAAAAAAAATCCAACAGCCATGAAAAATGCTTCAAATCAGGAAAAATTAGAGAAATGCAAAGTAAAGTAACTCTGAGATACTCACATATATTGTATTGACAAAAATGAAAATGATAAATATTAGAGGGGCTACGGGAAAATAGACACATTAATGCATTGTTGGAATTGTGAATTGGACTAGTCATTCTGGAAAGCAATCTAGAATTATTCTGAAAAAGTCACTAAACTGTCCATATTCTTTGACACAGAAATAGCACTACTACTGATAACTACTGCTGCTGCTGCTGCTATTGCTGCTACTGTTACTCTTAAAAGATCAAAGGAGAAAAGACTGATATGTATAAAATATTTCCAGCAGTTATTGTTTTATGGAAATGGCCAGTGTTAAGAGTTTGCTTTTTACTTGATTATGAATATTTTTATACTAAGATTTTGTTTTGTGAGAGGGGGAAAATAGATTTTTCATCAAAAATATTGTATTAATTAATAAAATAAAGTCAGTCCATAAAAATCTAAATTAAGAAAAAGAATTATTTTGAATAAAGAACTTGTATGTTGAAGCAATTACTAAACATTTTGCACTGTGCATCTTTGTAGGGAGGAAGGCAAGATAGATAGATAGATGATGGATAGATAATCTTTTAATCATTACTTAGTGTCAGGCATTTTGCACAGTGCTGATGAAACAAAATCAAAGGGCTTAATATTTTAATGGTGGGCAATACAAAAGGGGAGCTGACATAGAAGGGGTATGTAAGTGAGAAAAGTGGCATGAAGGCTCAGTTCTGGATGAAGTAATATTAAAACTCACCTATAAATGTCTGGCATCTCAGGGTCACAATTCAAATTTACCCTCAGCAAAAACAATAACAGCAACAAAATTAGATTAATCTGGTATGTTTCTTAAAGAAACCTCATATCATTGCTTTTATTTCTAGCTAGTAAGTTCTCATCTAATGCTTAGCACAAAACTTGGCACATAGTAGGTTCTTAATAAATATTCATTTCATAAGATCTTTCATTTCTGTCTTTGCATTCCCAGCATTTAGTGTAGTGCCTGGCACACACTAGGCACTCAACATTGCTTTTTGATTGAAATGTAGCAGTGTAATACTTTTATGTTCATTCATCCTCTATTGCTTTTATAAGCTGTATATTTCGTTTAAAAAAATCTATGTTTTTGGATGAGTTATCTGCATATTCACACTAGACTCTAATAAGTATCGCCTTGGATGTTGCACGCTAGCCAAATTCCTATTTTGCTTGCTTCAGATTCTTACTTGTTTTCTCAAATCATGGAAGTTCAGAAACAACATACAAACATACCTGCATACAGACATTATTTCTCATTCCTATTTCTCCATTTCTCCATTCCTATTTCTCAAGGCTGGCCATTGCAGCAAGAAGAGAAAGCTGAAAGTAGTAGAGGATAGGGGAAATCCATTTAAAAAATGACCAAATTCAAATAGCAGAGCAGAATGAAGCTATCTTAGTGGGAAACAACCTGCTAACATCTATAGACCCCCATCACATAAAAACGTAATACAACAATCAATTGCCCTATGCATAAAGAAAAAGTTAATATGTTCAATGCAGAAGGAAGGAAAGCATATAGCAAAATGTATTTCAGAAATCATTTCATCCTCAAAGTCTTTAAATTTTCTAAGTTTGGGGTCTTAAGCTTCAATAACAAAAGCCATTTAGCACATTTCACTCCTTGAACAATTACATATAAATGCGGCACTATAATAATACCTTACTTTCACTTGTATAGCACTTGTCAAGTTATCAGCTACCTGGTAGAGTAATGGTATATTGTCTTTCTGATTAAAATCCAATGAGACATATACATTTGAAAAGATAACTCACAGTTTTTCTTTTTAGATTGGATCTATGATTTCATTGCTATATATAAAGTTCCCAAAGAAGAAATTCTTTCTCCCACTGCAGATTGACAATACTTTGCAACATCATTGTTGTTTTTCATCCTTCCTTTTCAAAGAGGACCAATGATGAATTTAAATTTAAATGAGACTGGGTTATGCAAAGTCATCAGCCTTTTTTTCTCTTTCAAGTCATCAAAGTCCAATAGCAAGTCAAAAGTCAAGGTGACAGGCAATCCCCTGAGGTATAATGGATGGTTATGGAATCTTTAATGTCTGACCAAGGTCTAGGCACTCCACAACACCTGCCTCAACTGCTCTTATGGCCACTAAAACAAATTGTTCTCATCTACCCATTACACTGGAAGGAGTTTTCACATCCTGGTGGTAGACATCCCTTAACTTAAAAATTGGTTTGAGGTCTGTTAGTTTCCTCAACATTGTTTAGCCTGCCTGCTGAGATGTTTTACCAGGGTATGGTTACTGTGCCTTGTACAACATGTTGAACCCACAAGTAAGAATTATATGAAGGTGGATGCAAAAAGTGGATAAGCAGCTGTCAGAAGTCCTCTGCAAGCACTCACACCAGAGGTACTATTCCTCCTTGAACACCCCTTATTTACTACTCTTCGATCTATAAACGGCCTAGGACAGAGGTTAGGTCCAGTTCTTACCAGCAGCATGTGACAGAAATTAGATCACGTGTATCCTTCCAGAAGCTGTGAGATTAGTCAGAGAACAGTGTTTCTCAGAAGAGACGGATTTATGGATATGTAGGAACCACAGCTGTCTAGAGTTAGAATCTAGCTGTATGGAAAGGCAAATATTAAATTTCAAGGGTGAATTGCAACTTATTTGTGGGATATACATTAGGGCAACTGATTATTTCATTGATTGCCAAAATGTAAGAAAATAATGGAGAAAATATTAATAATGCAATTTAAGGTTAAAAGTGTGTTTGTTCATTTTTAGAGACATTTCTTAAATATTTACCAGCATCTTTCCTGTTGTTGTTTTTATTTGTCCTTTATTCTTGAAGAGGATCATGAATCAGGGAGATAATAATGCCATGATATACAAGTGAGGGAACAGTATATATGAGGAAGTCAAGGAATTGGAAGTAGCTCTATTTCTATCCTAAAACTTACATTATAAGTCCAGGAATCCAGTGTGGTGTTATGGCCAACCCAAAAGGAATTAGAGTTTTTTTTTTTTTAAAGCCCTAAAGAACAAGATTCTGGGAGAGTAGCCTAGTGGGAATTTGAACTTGAACTTGGTGGGACCAATATTATGTAGGAAAAGGACAGGCTCTGAATCTAATCCTCCTTCCATCTCCAGAGACCAAAATCATACAGGATAGCATTATGCTACTAAAGTATTGGAAAAAAAAAGTTTGGTTTTCTTGTATCTATGAAGCAAATATACTTTTGTAAAGATAACTTGACATTAAGTGGCTAAATGCAACTGAGATGTTGGGTCAAGGGACCCATAAAGTGAAGGAAAACTCAATTAATATGTTCCCAGATGATGACAGAGTCCAGATATAATTTCTAATCCCCTCAGGGTACCAGAGAATCTTGAAAAGAGAGTTAAAATATAACAGGTCTGGACCTCAGAGAGCAAGACCAACATAAACCATATTACACAAGATAAGAATCAACAAATGCCAAATGAATGGAAAGAACAGGAAGTTTTAGGACTTTGAGGTGGACAAGAATTTGATTTTGATCCTGCTCTCTCTGGCCAAGGTCTATTCTCCTCTGGTGTTTAATCAGGGACAAATGATCAGGAAAAGTTTCATGAAAGATGTGGGATTTAAGAGTGATTAAAGTTCTATTTCTATTCATGTTTTCAGATGAGAGAACAGTAGCATAAACAATTAGGTTATAGAAAAATAATAAGGAGGGAAGTGATAACCAAGAACATGTTAATTCTAAAATGAAGGCAACCAGGTGATAGAATTCGGGATCTTAAGTCAGGAAAACACAAGCTCAAATTCTGATTCAGATGTTCATTAGCTGTGTTACTCTGTTGTGAGGATGAAATGAGATATTTCAAAATTGCATTAGAAATCTTTATTATTATTTTTACATGCCAAGACTGAAAATAAATAATTAAGGTTTGTAATGAGAAATAACTCAAAAGATTTTATCATCTTCTTTAAAAAGCTTTAAAAATCAAAATTCCACCTATAAAATAATTTATATCTTTTATACTATTAATATTCCAGGGGTTGAAAATATTACCATCTCTATTTTTTTTTAATGTCATGCTAAATGAAATTACTCATTTTTTATGCTGTTGGAAACATGGTTTTTAGAAAAGTCTGTTTGGTGAGTGAAAACTAAGGACTCTTCTCTGATTTCAAGATTGAAGCAGGGCAGGAATTTCAGATCCATAAAAATAAAATAAAACAAAACAAAAACTGTATTATGTAAGGAGGCCAGCAAGATAGATTGGCAAGTGAACCTTGTCTGCTTCCTCCATCTTCATTTGCAAACTAATCGAGAGTGAGTTTAGGATGCACATTGGTTTCATAATCCCTAGCCTCCACAAAACTCCTATAAGCTTTTTGGGGGATCAGAGTTCTCAAGATAGATTTTGAGGATGCAAGATTACAAACAAGCATGTAACAAGAATTTTTTTTAAAAAGTATTTCCTAGCCCTATGTGTGATAATTGCTTGGTATAATGAACTTTAAGTTAGTACTAGCCAAATTCAGTTAAAATAAAAGATTTAATCTTAGCCTAGGGCATTATGTTAGTTTTTATTTGGTTGTTAGATAGACTGATAGGACAGCTAAGGTGACATGCTGGATAGAGAGCCAGCCTAAAGTCAGGAAGACCAGAATTCAAATATGATCCCAAACACATATCAGATCTCTGACTTTAGGTAAATTCATCTAACCCTGTTTGCCTTGATTTCCCATTTGTAAAATGGGCTGGAAAAGAAAATAGCAAACCACTTTGCCAAAAAAAGTTCCAAATGGGGTCATGAAGTTTAAGACACAACTGTAAATGACTAAATAATAGAAAAAAAAAAGGCTTTGTTAGTTCATGCCCTAGGTTACATATTTTAAGAGTTAGAGCATGTAATCTTTTCTGCTACAAATGGAGATTAACTAGCTACTTCGGTAGCATCAGTGGGAATAAAGAATAACATTTGTACCTGAAAAATTTAGATAGCTAAAACCTAAGGGATAATACTAGAGAGCATCTTTGTGACCATGTGCTTTATAGAGATTCCCAGTGGACAATTTTTTTACTCATAGAATATCAATATATCTCTAGCCTTAGACATGTGAATTATTCCAGATAAATGTATGCCCTTGTCAAGTATCTGTCCGATTCCCTATATATGACATCTCTTGTCTGTCCCCTGACTACATGTTCCTTATTTGTGGGCCTTCTATATACATTTCCCTGGTCATATGTATGCTCCTCCTGTCTTTCCTTAATATTTGTGTGTTAACCCACAGAAATATTTATCCCATATTGTTGGGGGAAGGGAGCAAGGATCTTTTCTTGTCACTTTATTTGCTATGCTATGTAATTAAATACCTTTTATTTTGAGCTAATGTGTCCTTTGGCTGGCTGGTAAAAGTAAACACATTAGTGCAGTCTCATGAACTTGGATTTTGAGTGGGCAATAATTCATAGAGTGCCTCAACCCTGGGACAGCTTTTCTAGGGGCCCCTATCGGAGAGATGGCTCTGAGAATAGCACTGGAAAGAGAGGCCAGGCTGGAAATATGACATTAGCTAAATGCCTGAAAAGAATTCTCCATTTTGTACTAGTGAAGCATTTTCAATAAACACCCAAATATCTTTCACTTCAATGGACTTTTTTGCCTAGAAAGACAGCATACAGAAAACATAGGCAACCTTAACTATATTTATTAAAATATATGTTCCATACTGTGCAAAATTGAAGAGAAAATATCCAACTCTATATGATTTGTCTTCCCAGAGATCTATTTAACTTAGCAATAGGACACCTGAAAAATTCTTTTAAAAGTACCTGAGAGATGAATGACCATGTATGCTAAAAGTAATTAGAAGAGAGGACTATTCTCACTAAGACTTATCAGAGACTCATTCCAAGAGAAATGATACTCTTATACTAATAGTCCTTATTTACCTCTGTGGGCAGTGGTAAATATCTGCCCAAAATGAGCAGGAGATTTTCTCAGCAAATATGGTGTTTGGTAAATGAAAAACTCTAAAATTCATGAGGATTGGAAACCCAATATCTATTCATTGTCTAGACAAAACCCATTATGGTCCCAGTTTTGGACACGAAGAAATTAAACATGATGATGAGAGAAAAAAAAGAGCCAAATTTGAAGATAAAAAAGTGAGTATGTCCAAAGAGTATGTATACACTTTCTGAAATAATCTGCTTTCCACTGTCATTAACTAGAATCCATGTTAATGGTACTTCCTTCAGAAGCTGTGTTAGGAAAGAAGGAACAATTTAATATATATTGCTTATTGAAATGCACAACAAAATAAGCAAAGGAGTATGACTTTTTAAAAGTGTGATTCCCAGTATGAACCTTGGGAAGTTAATTCACCTTAATCTTAGCTGCAGAAAATACTAACATCAGGAGCTTCATTTTTGAATTGAAGTGATATTTTGTTACTGGGAATAGGGAGAGAGGGAAGTGTTATTTCCATTTTGTCCCATTGAATGTATTTTTAAAAATTATAAATTGACCTTTTTTCAATCACCATATAATTTGTGTTCAAGTCCTCCTCATCTAAGAGTCCTCTATACCAATTAAATCAATTTACCAATATATCTCTCCTTTTTCCCCTACTCAAGAGCTATTCCTTATAAAATTTAAAAAAAAACAAAACAAAAACAAAGACCTAAAAATATCAAGTGGTCTTACATTATGCAGTGTTCTACACCCACAATTTCTCTCCCATTCAGTTTAAAAGCAGCAAGTATTTATTGAACAATTACAAAATACTGAGCACTCTGCTAGGTATGTGGAAGAGGAAACAAAGGAACCATTTTAAAAAGCCTTTTCCTGCCAACATCTAACATTTCTGTAGTGCTTTAGGTTCTTCAAAGTACTCTATGCAGATTATCACATTTGATCTTTATAAAAATTCTGGGAGGTAGGTAGAAGAGATATAATTGTCCCTACTTTGATGGTTAAGAAAACTGAGGCACAGAGAAGTGATGTGATTTATGGCATGGCTGCATAGCTAATAATTATAAGAGGCAGGGTTGAATCCAGATTTCTCCTGCTTCCAAAGAAAGGGCTCATTTTTATCTCACCACTCTTGAGGGAGATGAGATTAACTCATCAAACAAATCACAGATAACAAGGACTGTTTGCTTAAGTGTCCAAATGTACAGACAGTTGGTTGTCTTATTAAAGGATAAATGTGGGCTAAGGCAGGTTTCACAGAGAAAGTAGGGCTTGAACTACCCCTTAAAGAAAGGGTAAGATATTATAAGTAGAGTGTTGAGGAATAGGCAAACATTCTAAGCAGGGGAAGCATCTTGAGCAGAGATGAGATGCAGAGGTAGGTGTAATATATTTAGAGGATAATGATTATGTTGTACTAATTGGAGGAGAAGGCATGTAACACAGGGAATAATAATATTTAAGGTCAGATATGTAAAAGAGATTATGGAGAGTACTGAATGTTGATTCAAACAATAATTTGAAAAATTTCTTGAGCAAGAGGATCACATGAAAAAGGATATTTCAGGCAGCATTTAGGGTCTATATAGGAAAGAGGAAGACTGGAAGCAGGGAGATGGGTTAGATCTCTTTAAGATCATCTCCAATTATAGAAGAAGTAGGAAGGAAAAAAAAGATTTATTCTAGTAGATTATTTGATTATTTTCAAATTTCAAATGTATGAACAATTTTATGGAGTTCAACTCAAAAAGGTTGGATAGAAAGGCAGCATGGCAAATTGAGTGAAGCCTGCTACAAAGCTTGGGTTTATATACTAACAAATATCAGTTATGTGACCTTGAACCAGTCTCTGTGACTGCTCTCTGTCTAGATTATTCTCTGTGAATCTAAATTATACAGCAGACATCTATCTGAATGGATAGAAGAAGTTTTCACACTGAAAGCTCCTTCTACAGATGAAACCACTGATCAAGAACTTAAGATAACAAACAACAAATAAAAGCCTAACTGATGAAGTCAATTTAGGATGATTCCAAAAAGCTAATTTGTTATTTTTCAATCAGGCCACTAGATGGTAATATTGCATTTAGGGAAAAAAGCCTATAGTTTTATTTGGTAAATTCAGAACTCGAACTAGAGACCTCTAGAATTTCTCATCTGAGGAAACCAAGGTAGGGTCATGTAAACTTTTTGATAAGCAACAAAATTGGGATCTGAACTGAGGATTTTTGAATGCATTTTTTAAACCAGTTAAATTTATTCAACTGGGATATAATTTTAAAAGTTTCTCAGTTTAATCAGTTTTATATACTAGGACTGTATTTTCTGGGATTTGTCATGGTTGAATTGACAAGGGTTCTCTTAAATTTTGTCAGTTCATTTTTCTTTTTTTAAAAAAATTCTCACCATCATCAAAAATATTCTTCCCTAAAGGAAAACATAAATATAGGTTTCACTCTGAAGTAGAATGATTTAGAAGTGCTTTTGTTACAATCTCTGAAATAAAAACACAAGTATCCATAAATCTATGTTGATCTATTAGTTATCTGTGTTGGGAAAATATGCCAGAAGTTCATAACACCCATAATGTTAACAAGGTTGTTATGAACATACTTTGGAATAATCATTTATTTGAGAGAGAATTCTTAAAATTAAGGAATAATCAGATAAAGGGGATTAAAAGGAATGAAGATGGGTATTTGAAAAGAAGGAGAAATAGGACAAGAGTTGGAGCTGCATGTTTTGGATTATGAAGTAGCTATCCCACTCTACTCCAGAGCCACCAAATCTGAGAATACTTGAACAATTCATAGTTATCAGGGCTAGTGGAAAATAGTTATGAGGTTTAGTGTGTTTGTGTTGGTTTTCATCATATGTAGTATGTAGTTTGGTTTTGAATTCCAACTCTGTCACTTATAACTTATATGGTCTTGGGCAAATTATTCTCTTGGCCTCAGTTCCCTCATCTGCAAAATAAAGGAATTGGATTAGATGTTTTCTTATTCTAAATTGTGTGATTTAGGAATCCTATGATAATCTTACTAGGACCTGGATAATGAATGTCCAATAAAATCAACTTGTTTATGCAGTGCCTATCTTAAGTGGTGTTAGTCCATATCATCAGAAATATGCATTGATAAGTAGAAATCCAGGGAAATCTTCAAGATTTCCATTTTTCTTATAGCCAGCATAGTTATTAACCTATGATAAACTTGAAACTACCAAATCAATGTTGCTGAATAAGCTAATTAATCTAAGAAATACATTTTCTGGCCTTTTTGATGGTTGTTAAAAACTTAGTTTTTGAAATCTAGTAAATTTAAATGTTATTTTTGAAAATAATTATATCTATTTCTGGTTGGCAAGAGCACTTTCATGAGCCTTTACAATAATAATTTAAAAAATCCACACTGGATTAAGAGCATTGCCCTTCAAATATCCTCAACCTCTGATAAGCATTTAAAAAATTCCTTTGACAGTTGATTGACAGTAAATCTCAAGAATTTGGTTTTAATTTGGTTTAAGATGTATTTGGTTTTTAATCTGAACTCTAGACAAACATAAATACTATTCATTTTCTTATTTTAATGGAGTAAATGGCCTGAGGTTGGCATGAGACTCAAATTTACTATACTAAATTTTATTTTTTATACTGTCCTGAATAGTTAAACTTCATTCATTCTAGAACTTTAGATTCAGAGAGATCCATTTCTGAAAAGTTCTAGAAACAATCCAAAACAAAACTCATCTTCATTTAAATCATATTAACCTTCACTTTCTTGTTACTTTGTCTGGTGAGAACCATTAAAATTTTAATAGCATACACAGGGACAACTGTAGTATACAAAGTTTTCTGATTTTAGAGTAATTTTATTGCCAGTGAGATACTGAAAGAATTATCCATTCCTCTTGAAAAGAAGGATCAAACAGATTTAGGTTTCTAGATTCTTGTGAAAATTGGCCAGTGTGGTTCGACAAAGGAAGAAAAACCAGAAGGGGAAGCAAATACATAACAGTTTTGTTACTGATATACTAAAACTAATTTTGAAAAAAATAAAATGAACTCGACTGAGCAGGAGTTTACAGCTTCATATGCAATTCTTTTTTTCTTATTTTCTACATTAAAAGTTCATGTGTTTGATTTTTATTAGATTTATAATCATAAAGATTTTTTTTAAAGGGAAAGAATTGGATTCAGAATCAGAAGACCAGTCTCAGCTCTGTTATTACCTGTGAGTTTTGACAAGTTACTTTACTTGTTGGTCCTCAAAAATCTTATACTCCTAAAACTAAGTGGTGGTAAGAATAAGCCAGTATAACTGCTATTTCTCTAGCCTTTCACAATAACATTTCTACTTTTTAAATGGACTTTATTTAGTGTAAATTAATTATATGTGTTCTTTGTACATTGAGTTCCATTGCTTTTCTATTTCTATATTTGTCTTTGAAGCTTTATTTCAGAAACATGCTCCCTCTCAGTTTCACAAGCTTGTACTAGGCTATTTCAGTGAAGTTTGCTATCTTTTACTCCTTTTCTTTAGATGTTTTTGGGGTACTCATTCATTGAGGGATGAACAGATTAGATGGTCCATTAGCATAACACTTGATAAAATTTTCTTGATAAAATTTTCTTGGAATGGTATCCCTCACTAAGCATACTAATTCAGTCTAAATGTCAGAGTCAGAATGTATTTATAATCATTATTGTTTTTTATTCAGCAATCATATTTGGTGTTTTGATTGACCCTGACCTTGATTTGGAAAACAGCACAAAATGCTTGGTTAATATTTTCATCTTCATTACTGAATTCTGTCAAGTGAGGAGTTTGCTCTCATTTCTTTTCAAGAAAAACATTCCTTATTGTTTGATGGTGAAACTTACTCCTAAGGGCATTTTTGCTTCTTTTCTACTTAGAACCCTTAGAGGAAAGGAAGAACAAGATTTTAATTTCACTTTATGTGTAATTCTAAGCAAATAATTCAATCCTCCAATCATCTATAAATAAGGAAATGGGAATCACTGATCACTAATGTTCCTTCATACTCTAACTATATAATCTTATGATTCCATAGGGAGATTCTATCCTGCAGTGGGTAGAATGCTAGGCTTAGAGTTAGGAAGACACATTCTGGAGTTCAAATCTAGCTTCACTTACTAGCTGTGTGGCTCTGGACAGGTCACTTAATTGTTTGCTTCAGATTCCTCATCTGCAAAATGAGCTGGAGAAGGAAATGGCAAACCACTCTAGCTAGTAATCTTTGCCAAGAAAATCTCAAATGAGGTCACAAAGAGTTGGTAATGACTGCAATGACCAAACAACAACATGATTCCTTACATCTAACCATCTCATTCCAACTACTGATATATATATATATATATATATATATATATATACACACATTCTTGGAATTATAAGTTTCTGATATGGAAGTTTTTTCAGAGTTATTAAACTGAATATAAAGATGAAGATATAAATAGGCAATGAATCAATGGTTTCCTTGGTATTGAGTATTATCAGAAAAGAGAACTTCTCAGCCAATGTAATTTGGTATTTTCTTGTAACTTAAAATTTTAGAGAATTGCTATAGGTCTGTTACATCTGCAGGTAAGAAGCAGAGTGATCTGTTCATATCCTCTGATTAGGAACCTTCCATTTCCTGTTGCACATGTCTCCTGAGTTTCTAGAGGTGGAGTGATTTCCATTTGTGCCAGAACAAGATAGCTTCTAGCTCCTAATGTCAGACTGCTCTCCAAACTGAGATATAAAAATGTCTTCGGTGCAAAGAGGATTAACTTTCTCTTTGACCTTTGATCTTTCATATTTTATTGTTCTTGATCCTTGAGGGAAGATGAAGAATAAAGTTGTTGGGAAGTGGGACTAATTTCGCCTGCTGTGCATATTTGAATTCCAGATCCTGATATGCAGTTTTCTGGTTGATCTTCAGCCTATAAGGGGAAGAGGAAAGGTGAAATAAGGCTTTCCACTTTATTAAGCTTTCATATCATGAGTACTTGTCTCTATCCTAAATTCTAGCCTCATCTGAGAAGAAGTGGAACCTTCCACTCAGTGATGAACATTTTCATGCCTTACACCTTATACATCACAGTCATAATGAAAATCCACAGGTCATTATCCAAACCCCATTCCCTTCCCCTAACACCTGATTCTTTATTCCCATCCCCTTCAATTCTCCTGCTTCAAGTTTTGACCAAATCCTACTGAGCCTTTCAACTGTGTCCTCTGGAGTGCCTATTCCATAGATAATAAATTTCCACTCATCTTAAATAAAAAGATAATAAAAAGAGATTCTACCATTTCTTCAGTGTTCCAGCTATTCCTGAAAATTTTGATAACACAGTGTCTAGACACTTATTACAATACTGGATATACTTTTATTCATTTTCTTTTTTTTTAATGTGTTTCTTTTTTTAAAAATTTTTATTTAATAATAACTTTATATTGACAGAATCCATGCCAGGGTAATTTTTTACAACATTATCCTTTGCACTCGTTTCTGTTCCAATTTTTTTTCCCTTCCCTCCCTCCACTCCCTCCCCTAGATGGCAAGCAGTCCTTTATATGTTGGATATGTTGCAGTATATCCTAGATACAATATATGTTTGCAGAACCGAACAGTTCTCTTGTTGCATAGGGAGAATTGGATTCAGAAGGTATAAATAACCCGGGAAGAAAAACAAAAATGCAGATAGTTCACATTCGTTTCCCAGTGTTCTTTCTTTGGGTGTAGCTGCTTTTGTCTGTCATTTATCAATTGAAACTCAGTTAGGTCTCTTTGTCAAAGAAATCCACTTCCATCAAAATATGTCCTCATACAATATCGTTGTGGAAGTGTATAATGATCTCCTGGTTCTGCTCATTTTGCTTAGCATCAGTTCATGTAAGTCTCGCCAGTCCTCTCTGTATTCACCCTGCTGGTCATTTCTTACAGAACAATAATATTCCATAACATTCATATACCACAATTTACCCAGCCATTCTCCAATTGATGGGCATCCATTCATTTTCCAGTTTCTAGCCACTACAAATAGGGCTGCTACAAACATTTTGGCACATACAGGTCCCTTTCCCTTCTTTAGTATTTCTTTGGGGTATAAGCCCAATAGAAACACTGCTGGATCAAAGGGTATGCACAATTTGATAATTTTTTGGGCATAATTCCAGATTGCTCTCCAGAATGGTTGGTTCGTTCACAACTCCACCAACAATGCATTAGTGTCCCAGTTTTCCCGCATCCCCTCCAACATTCATCATTATTTTTTCCTGTCATCTTAGCCAATCTGACAGGTGTGTAGTGGTATCTCAGAGTTGTCTTAATTTGCATTTCTCTGATCAATAATGATTTGGAACACTCTTTCATATGAGTGGTAATAGTTTCAATTTCATCCTCTGAAAATTGTCTGTTCATATCCTTTGACCATTTATCAATTGGAGAATGGCTTGATTTCTTATAAATTTGAGTCAGTTCTCTACATATTTTGGAAATGAGGCCTTTATCAGAACCTTTAACTGTGAAGATGTTTTCCCAGTTTGTTGCTTCCCTTCTAATCTTGTTTGCATTAGTTTTGTTTGTACAAAGGCTTTTTAATTTGATGTAATCAAAATTTTCTATTTTGTGATCAGTAATGGTCTCTAGTTCATCTTTGGTCACAAATTTCTTTCTCCTCCACATGTCTGAGAGATAAACTAGCCTATGTTCCTCTAATTTATTTATAATCTCGTTCTTTATGCCTAGGTCATGGACCCATTTTGATCTTATCTTGGTATATGGTGTTAAGTGTGGGTCCATGCCTAATTTCTGCCATACTAATTTCCAATTATCCCAGCAGTTTTTATCAAATAATGAATTCTTTTCCCAGAAGTTAGGGGCTTTGGGTTTGTCAAACACTAGATTGCTATAGTTGACTATTCTGTCTTGTGAACCTAACCTTTTCCACTGATCCACTAATCTATTTCTTAGCCAAGACTAAATGGTTTTGGTGACTGCTGCTTTATAATATAATTTTAGATCAGGTACAGCTAGGCCACCTTCATTTGATTTTATTTTCATTAATTCCCTTGAGATTCTCGACTTTTTATTGTTCCATATGAATTTTGTTGTTATTTTTTTCTAGATCATTAAAATATTTTCTTGGAAGTCTGATTGGTATAGCGCTAAATAAATAGATTAGTTTAGGGAGTATTGTCATCTTTATTATGTTCGCTCGGCCGATCCAAGAGCACTTAATATTTTTCCAATTATTTAAGTCTGACTTTATTTGTGTGGAGACTTTTTTATAATTTTGCTCATATAATTCCTGACTTTCCTTTGGTAGATAGATTCCCAAATATTTTATGGTATCAACAGTTATTCTGAATGGAATTTCTCTTTGTATCTCTTGCTGTTGGGTTTTGTTGGTGATGTATAAAAATGCGGAGGATTTATGGGGATTTATTTTGTAGCCAGCTACTTTGCTAAAATTATGAATTATTTCTAATAGCTTTTTAGTAGAATCTCTGGGGTTCTCTAGGTATACCATCATATCATCTGCAAAGAGTGATAGTTTGGTTTCCTCATTGCCTACTCTAATTCCTTTAATATCTTTCTCGACTCTTATTGCCGAGGCTAGTGTTTCTAATACGATATTAAATAATAATGGTGACAGTGGGCAACCTTGCTTCACTCCAGATCTTACTGGGAAAGGTTCCAGTTTTTCCCCATTGCATATGATGCTTACTGATGGTTTTAAATATATGCTCCTGACTAGTTTAAGGAAAAGTCCATTTATTCCTATGCTCTCAAGTGTTTTTATTAGGAATGGATGTTGGATTTTATCAAATGCTTTTTCTGCATCTATTGAGATGATCATATGGTTTTTGTTTGGTTGGTTATTGATATAGTCAATTATGCTAATAGTTTTCCTAATATTGAATCAGCCCTGCATTCCTGGTATAAATCCTACTTGGTCATAGTGTATTATCCTGGTGACGATTTTCTGTAATCTTTTTGCTAATATTTTATTTAAGATTTTAGCATCAATATTCATTAGGGAGATTGGTCTATAATTTTCTTTCTCTGTTTTCAGCCTACCTGGTTTAGGTATCAGTACCATGTCTGTGTCATAAAAGGAGTTTGGTAGGACTCCTTCAATCCCTATTTTTTCAAATAGTTTATTTAGCATTAGAGTTAATTGTTCTTTAAATGTTTGGTAGAATTCACATGTAAATCCATCTGGTCCTGGGGATTTTTTCTTAGGGAGTTGATTGATAGTTTGTTCTATTTCTTTTTCTGAGATGGGACTGTTTAGGATATTTACTTCTTCCTCTGTTAGTTTGGGCAAGCTATATTTTTGGAGGTATTTTTCTATTTCATTTAAGTTGTCGAATTTATTGGCATAAAGTTGGGCAAAGTAACTCCTAATTATTGCTCTAATTTCCTCTTCGTTAGTGGCGAGTTCTCCCTTTTCATTTTTAAGACTAACAATTTGATTTTCCTCTTTCCTTTTTTTAATCAGATTTACTAAGGGTTTGTCTATTTTGTTGGTTTTTTTCCATAGAACCAACTCTTAGTTTTATTAATTAATTAAATAGTTTTTTTACTTTCAATTTTATTGATCTCTCCTTTTATTTTTAGAATTTCAAGTTTAGTGCTTGACTGGGGGTTTTTAATTTGTTCCTTTTCTAGCATTTTTAGTTGCAAACCCAATTCATTGACCTTCTCTTTCTCTATTTTATACAAATAGGCCCCTAGAGATATGAAATTTCCCCTTATTACCGCTTTGGCTGCATCCCATACATTTTGGTATGACGTCTCATTGTTATTGTTTTCTTGGGTGAAGTTATTAATTATGTCTATGATTTGCTGTTTCACCCAATCATTCTTTTAGTATGAGATTATTTAGTTTCCAATTATTTTTTTGTCTACATCCCCCTGGTTTTTTGTTGAATGTAATTTTCATTGCATCGTGGTCTGAAAAGGATGCATTTACTATTTCTGCCTTACTGCATTTGAGTTTGAGGTTTTTATGTTCTAATATAGGGTCAATTTTTGTATAGCTTCCATGAACTGCTGAAAAGAAAGTGTATTCCTTTCTGTCTCCAATTTTTGTATAGCTTCCATGAACTGCTGAAAAGAAAGTGTATTCCTTTCTTTCTCTGTTTTCAGCCTACCTGGTTTAGGTATCAGTACCATGTCTGTGTCATAAAAGGAGTTTGGTAGGACTCCTTCAATCCCTATTTTTTCAAATAGTTTATGTAGCATTGGAGTTAATTGTTCTTTAAATGTTTGGTAGAATTCACATGTAAATCCATCTGATCCTGGGGATTTTATCTTATCTATCATATCTAACTTTTCTAGTATTCTATTTACCTCTTTGACTTCTTTCTTATTTATTTTGTGGTTTGATTTATCTAATTCTGAGAGTGCAAGGTTAAGATCTCCCATTATTATAGTTTTACTGTCTATTTCTTCTTGCAGCTCTCTTAATTTCTCTTTTAAGAATTTAGGTGCTACACCACTTGGTGCATATATGTTTAATATAGATAGTGCTTCATTATCCATGCTACCCTTTAGCAAGATATAGTGTCCTTCCTTATCTCTTTTAATTAGGTCAATTTTTGCTTTAGCTTGATCTGAGATCAGGATGGCTACCCCTGCTTTTTTTACTTCACCTGAAGCATAGTAGATTTTACTCCAACCTTTTACCTTTAACCTGCATGTATCTCCCTGCTTCAGGTGTGTTTCCTGTAAACAATATATTGTAGGATTCTGGCTTTTAATCCATTCTGCTAACCGCTTCCTCTTTATGGGGGAGTTTACCCTGTTCACATTTATGGTTAGAATGACCAATTCTGTATTACTTGCCATCTTGTTAACCCCGGTTTATGCTTTTCTCCCTTCTTTCCCCTTTCCCCCCTTCCCAGTATTAAGCTTGTGAGCACCACTTGCTTCTCACAGCTCTCCCTTTTTAGTATCCCTCCCCCCGCCTTAGAGTTCCTCCCCCTATCTTACCCCTTTCCCTCCCAGTTTCCGTATTCCCTTCCGCTTAGCTTATTCCTTCCCTTTTCACTTTTCCCTTCTCACTTTTCAATGAAGTGGGAGAAGTTTCACCATAGATTGAATATGTCTTAAGATTTTTCACTTAAAGCCAATTCTGAAGGCAGTAAGATACCCACTATATTCATCCCCCTCCATTCTTTCTCTCAGATATAATAGGTTTTCTATGCCTCTTCATGAGATGTACTACCCCCACTTTACCCTTTTTCTGGTACAATGTCCTTTCCACATGAATTTCTAGAATAAGGTATACATGTATTCTTTATACATCTATATAGTCGAAATATAGTTCCCAAGATTAATCTTTACCTTTTTAGATTTCTCTTGAGTTCTATATTTGTAGATCAAATTTTTTGTTAAGTTCTGGTTTTTTTCATCAGAAATAGATGAAATTCACTTACTTTGTTGAATGTCCATCTTCTTCCCTGAAAAAAGATGCTCATTCTCACTGGGTAAATTATTTTTGGTTGCATACCAAGTTCCTTAGCCTTTCGGAATATCATATTCCAGGCCCTTCGATCTTTTAATGTGGATGCTGCCAGATCCTGGGTGATCCTTATTGTGGCTCCTTGATACTTGAATTGGGTTTTTCTAGTCACTTGCAATATTTTTTCCTTCGTCTGAGGGTTCTGGCATTTGGCCACTATATTCCTTGGTGTTTTGATTTTAGGATCCCTTTCAGTGGGTGATCGATGAATCCTTTCAATGTTTATTTTTTCCTCTGTTCCTATGACTTCTGGGCAGTTCTCTTTGATAATTTCCTGGAAAATAGTGTCCAGGCTCTTTTTTTCATCATGTTTTTCTGGAAGTCCAACAATTCTCAGATTGTCTCTCCTGGATCTGTTTTCCAGGTCTGTTGTCTTCCCCAGAAGGTATTTCACATTCTTTTCCATTGTTTGATTTTTTTGGATTTGCTTGACTGATTCTTCTTGTCTCCTCGAGTCATTCAATTCCAATTGTTCAATTCTGACTTTCAGTGAAGTATTTTCTTCACTCACTTTTTAAAAATCTTTTTCTAATTGTCCCATTGAGTTCTTCTGTTCTGTGGAATTTTTTTCCATTTCTCCAATTTTGTTTTCCAATTCACCAATCCTATTTTTCAAGGATTTTACTTCTTTATCCACTCTCTCCTTGTGAGAGCCTTTTTAATCACTTCTATGAGGTTCATCTGTGCTGAGGAACAGATGATCTCCTCCTTTGGGGATTCACCTGGGGACTGTCTGTTTTTAGTCTCCTCAGGATTTAGAGTCTGCTCTCTATCTGTATAGAAGCTGTCAAGGGTTAAAGTCCTCTTCAGTTTCTTGCTCATTCTGTCTAATAATCAAAGACAAACTAGCAAAGAAAAACAGAAAAAACTGGAGTCTTTCTTTGGGGGAGGGGCTGGGTAGTGTTACCGAGCTTCCTCTCCAGACTGAGGGGGGGAGGGGCGGGGGGGGGGGGGCAGCAGTGAGGCACTAGCCCTACTGTGCTGCACCTGCGCTCTGAGATCCCAGAGCGTGCTGAGTCACTGTGGGGGGGTAAAAGGGGGGGCGGCCAGGTCCCGAGAGACTCCAGCTGTTTGGGGTTGTATTCTTCACCCCCGGTGTTTTTAGCTTCTCTGCTGGGCTGCTGACTTGCTGCCGGAGCAAAGTATCCAGTCCTGTAGCGAAGCTCTCCCCTCAGAGACGGCTGCGATCACTCCCCACCCCCTCTCCAGTCTGCTCCCGTGCTCTCACTGCCGCTGCCCGCCGCCTGCGCCCGATCTAAAACCGTCCCAGCCCTCCAGTAAAGACAGACCTTTCTTGGCGAATCTCAAGGATGGCTTCTCTTGGTAACTATTTGTGAGTTTTTTTTTCAGTCAAGCATTAATTCAGAGGCTTGTAATGAAATGGATAGTGAGAGAAAGCGTGGAGCTATACAATTGTGTGCCTCCTCTCCGCCATCTTAACCGGAAGTCCTATTCATTTTCTTTTGCTCAGTAGTTGAGGCAGAGAAGTTGGAATTTAGTTTTTATTTCCATTTTTTGCCACTTTCCCCTACTTCTGCCATTTAGTAACCTTTCTTACTTTACCATTCATATAATTCGTATCTCTCAATCAAAATTTTGGTTGCTTTTTTTCTTTTTTTTTTTTCTTTGTTTCTTTTTGTCTTTGTGTCTGTTTCTTTTCTTTTCTTTTGGATTTCTTGCATACTTGCCTTCTTTCCCCAGTGAATTCAGGATCTGGATCACAACTTTTCTCACCTGCCCAACTGCTTCTCTCGCAGGTAAGGATTTTAATAAATATATTGCTTCTCCTTCAAATACTCTAATCAAGATAGGACTTGGGGAAAAGAGAGATACCATAAATTAGGTACTAAACTTATTGGGAAAAAGAAAGTTGTTCTGGATGTTGGTAGATTAGAACTATGAGGGAATAGTGAGTAGTTTTTCTGTAGTAGAGGCATAAAGTATAATATGTAATATTATTGAAATGTAATAGGTAATGTATAATAATGTTTGAAAATTTTTGTAGTAATTTTTATTTTTAAAAGTAATTTTTATTTTTGTAATAATTTGGTAATAAAGTAATATTTATTTTTTAGGTAATTTTTATTTATTAAATGATTTTACTACCAGAAACTCCTCCCAAATGGAGTCATTGAAGGTTTTTGAGCTAAAGAAGTGATATGACCAAAATAACATATTAAAATGACTAAATTAAGCAATAGTAAGAAAGATGGATCAGAGTGTAGAGATCCTAGAGTCAGGAAAACCATGTAGCATGCTCCTAAAATAGTCCAAAAATGATAGAGGGGATATGAAAGAAGGTAAATGAGACATAATGGAGATAGAAATGATAAAATAGCTAGATGATATAATGGTTAGAATACTGGACCTACATTCAGAAATTCAAGAAGACCTGAACTAAAAATAGTCTCAGATGCTTAATAACTGTATGAGCTTAGGCAAGCAGCTTAACCTCTGTTTGCTTCAGTTCCCTCACCTTAAAAATGAAGGTAATAATAGCATCTGCCACAGGGTTATTGGATCAAATGAAATTATATTTGTTAAGCTCTTTGGAAACTTTCAAGTGTTATACAAATGCTAGATGTTATTTTTATGAAATTTAGTAAGATAAATACAATATCCTTCTTCTAGTTTCTCAGGTATATAACATTAAGATTATCCCCAACTAAAAATGGAGGTGGAGAAATGGAGGAAGAGGGAAAAATCAGATGTAATTTTGTGATATTAACTTTTGTCTAGAATAATGGGATACTATCAATTCAATTAACAAACATTTAAACATGCTGAGATGGAAAAACAGAAATAAAATCTACTTTAAAGAACTTACAATCTACTGGTGGAAAATTAGGAGCATAATTTTGTACTTGTTATTTTCAAGTGTTGCCAGAATATACAAATGGAAGTATCCAGCAGGCAGTTTATAAGATTCAAGAGAAAAGATAGGAGCTGAAGATACAAATCTGTCAGTTATCTACAGAGAAGTGAAAATTAAGTGAGAGGACATTGATGGGGGGGAGTAGAGAATCAAGAATAGAGCCTAAAGGGAAGTTCAATCTTGACAGGAAGCAAGAGATAAATGAAAAGAAAAAAAAGGCACTAAACCTATTATTACAAAAGACTTTCCCACACATAGATTTATTATTATTATTATTATTATTCATCTTCATAGAAGGTAAGCTTCCTGAGGGCAGTGATGACATTTTTTTTTAATATGTCCAGTACTTAGTAGCATAGTGTGTTATATATAACAAATATTTTTTTAAATGCTTGCTGGATTTTATTGTATTAAAATTCACAATAATCTTATAGTTGTAACATGTTTTCAGTCCATTTTACAAGTAAGTAAAATGAAGCATAAAAGGATAGGTCATTTACCTAATATCACAGAGAACCAGAATATTCAAACCCACTTCTTCTAACTGGCATTTTCGAGTTGATAAAACTTAAATGATATTTTAAAAAATCCATAACTCATTAGAAGCTTAAAGTATGGTTTAAAAACAGAATCTGAATATCAAAGTCATACTGAAGTTGTTTCCAAGAAAAGATCAAGAAGTAAATTGCCTCTTAATGTATTTTAGCACAATACTTTCAGTATTTTTGTATTAGTTGACTTCTTCATAGAATCTATTCATTGAATAGTATCAATTCATCAATTAAACAAAGAATAAGATAGTCAAACCAAGAAACTAAAGGTTTCTCTCAATTGGGTTTTTTAATTTGGTTTTGGGGGATCTTTTTGTGGTTTATATGGAAGCAGGAAAGGGTAGGTAGAAGCCCGGATAATGAAATTATGGTATCTACTTAGCTTCCAAATATCCAACTAAGTTTTAAGACGACATTTAGGGAAAAAATGGCATAGTAGAAAGCCCTTTGGATTTAGGACTTGAATTCAAATCTTAGTTCTACCACTATCTATATTACATTGGGCAAGTCACTTATCCAACTTGAGATTCAGTTTCCTCATTTATAAAGTGACAGAATTGGGATAGATTGCTTTTGAGGACCCTTTAAACTATAAATCTATTCTCCTAAATAATTCAGAGAATACTGTTTACCCAATTCAGAATTTTATAGAGAATTATCACAAAGACTAACAGTCCTCTTTATGGCCTTGAATCTAGGAAAGTACAAATGATGAAAAAGTGGTTAGTTGTTCAATTCTTCAAATTCAAGTCTTTTAAGAGAAGAATGTTTCTATATTTGCAAAGCCTTATCTGTTAAATATTGACCTAATGTTCTGGCAAATCGTTCAGAACTCATTTCCAGAAATTTAAACATAGGCAAAACCTGAAAGAAAATTGTTCTTTTTTTACAGTGCAGATATCTGTATGTTATGATAGAGAAACAAGGTGATGTAGTGGGCAGGGTACTGTATTTGAAGTCAGGATAAAATAAGTTTGAAGAATCCCCCCTCAAGCTCTAAAACTGGGCAATTTATTTAATCTCTTTGTGTTTCAGTTTCCTTATTTGTCATATAAGGGAATTGGGCTCAGTGGTTTCTAAAATCTTTTCTAATTCCCAAACTAGGAGTTTATGATCATAAGACAGATTGTCTTCCAGAATAAAGGGAGAAGGCAGAATAGTTTCAGATTGTCTGGTGGTATCTTTTGAAAGAGTGGTAGCCAACATGTACTGTGAGCAAGGACCATCTGCCCTATCCCATAGATTCAACTACCCCAGAAACTGATGGAGAAAATATAGGACTCTTGAGGGAAAAAAGGTTAGTGGAAATAAAAAGAACAATGGAGTGGGATTTAGGAGGCTTGGGTCCTATTCTTGACTTTGATTCATTTATTTTATCTTTGTCAAATCATGTTACTTCTCTGGGACTCAGTTTCCATATCTGTAAAATAATGCAGTTAAACAAGAGGGTTCCTAGGGAAACCTCTGTCTCCAAAACAATTTGATTCTAAGGCAAAGTGGAAGAAATTATTATTACCATTAAAATTAGATTTGCACAAAATGGATTAAATGGAAGGATGTGAAAAATGAAAACATTAAAGCTCTAAATGAATAAATCCAGTCATCTTTGGGAATCTACTCTTATTCAGTTATTGGTCAGCTCTTTTAGCTAATGTTATATACTTCCTGCTGCATTATACCAAATTTTGTGAAAATTCCCTGAACAATCTCATTTATTTCTAGGGATAATTTGTATTTTGAAAAATATGTCTATTCAATTCAGTTCAACAAACATATTAAATACTTATTGTGTGTTAGAGCACTGGGAATACAAAATGAACCTCTGCCTTCAATAAGCTTGTGCTATACTGGCAAGATACATGTAAATGAATATAAATAAACACATATAATAAATATATAAATAAATACAAAGCATATATGAAATAATACAGAGTAAATTTAAGGGAAAGAGAACCATAACTCAGAAAGATCAAAAAAGATGAGCTTTCCCTTGAAGGAAACTAAGATCCTACATGGAGAAGTTAAGGAGGAATACATTCCAACAATAAAGGTAAGAGATGAAATGTTCCTTATGAAGACTAGCTAGAAGACCAGTTTGCCTGCAACATAGAGTTTATAAAAGAAAGTAATGTGGAGTCAGGAGGAAGGCTGGACAGGTAGGTGGGAGTCATATTGATGAGGTCTTTAATTGAAGACTGAGAATGTTGTATTTTATTGTAGAAGCTATAGGAATCATAGGACATTTTTGAGTGAGAGGGTGATATCATCAGTTCTGTATTTTTAGAATATCAATTTGAATTGTGGAGCCATGTGGAGGATTCCTATTCACTCCATAATAATGTAGGACTAGCTGTGACCTCCAGGTCATTTAATCCATGTTTCTATCTTCAGGCAATTCAGAATCTAAATTAATCTCAATAAATGAGAATTTCTATTGTATATAGATAGCAAAGAGATTTCACCATTTCCCTCTGTAATCCACATCAGTATTTAACAACTCTGTCTGAAAAATTTAACCTCTATCTCCAAATGAACAATCCTCTATACACTTAAAAGCATTATTCCTAGAAATAGAGATTGGCAATTTCAGGAGGTTGATTCTACATATTACACTATTTCTTCAATAATATTCTTCTTTAAGGGAAAGAATAATTAAAACCATAAGAACGTTTCATGTCATACAGTATAAGAAGATAAGATTAATTATGTGCCTTAGTATGATTGCCTTTTTGTGAGTATCTCAAATTATACGGTAGAGATTATTTAACCTTAGACGTATTTCTCAGGCATTATTACCAGATTTTGTATATGCAATTCCCATTCTACAAATAAGGAAAATTGGACGTATTTCCTTGTTTTATAGTTAATTACCATCTAAAATCTGTAGTTAATACGATCTCTGTGTGAATTCTATATCTTTACTGGATTGTAAATCCCATGAATGTAGGTTCTTTATATTTACTAAACTTTTTATGTTTACTATATATTTACTAAACTCCAGAGCCTAGCACTGGACTATATATATATTGTAGGTGTGTAATAAATATTTGGTTGTTTTTGATAGAGGGAAATAGAATGAATGTCAAAATAAATCATGAGAACCAAAATAAAACTCAGAGCTCCTTACTATAAATGTAAACTTTCTCATTCAAGATTCTGTAGGCCATTAATCATTGACATGTCATACATTCTTACAGAGTTTTTTCCTATGTGTTGTTGCCATAGTTGTCTTTATTGCATTTACAGTAGAAAACATATTCAGGGCACACAATGTAAACATGAATCAATAAACACATATTATTCTCCCAAATGGTCTATTGATATTTTGCAGTAATTAATATTAACATGCAATAATTTGGCAAACCTCATTTTAATGATTAAGTTACATAATTCTAAAATAGCTGTCTGAAATGCTATCATTAATATTGCCAAATTATTTGATCTGAAATGATCCTCTGGGCCATGAAATCTTCTATTTTATATTCCATTAAATCTCAGGAGAATCTGAGAGAACAAAAGTAAGCTGAATACTTTAATTCTTTTGTCTGGAGCTACCACACAAATATAATGAAATCTCAATTAAACAAAAACTTCAAGGAAGACCTGATTCAAATCTAGCCTTAGATATTTATGGGCTGTGTAACTCAAGGCAAGTCACTTAACTTCAGTTTCTTTACCTGTAAAATGGGGACAATAATAGCACTCATGTCCCAGGGTTGTCATGAGGGTAAAATGAGGTAATATTTGTAAAGAGTTTTACAAATTGTAAGTTATTATGTAAATGCTGCCTGTCATTATTATTATTATTTTTTGCCTTTCCAAACATTTTGTGGAGTTTTTATGGTTGAACTTGAAGGAATATTTCTTTTGATGCTCTTGAGCCCCTTAACAAGTTATATAATGTCAAAGTCTTCTTTGATTGTGTATGATTCATTTCAATTTTTTAAAAAAAGCAATAATTTAAAAAATATGATGGTTACTTGAAGGAGACATTCCCTTAATTTTGTTTTTAGATCAACCAAATTAGCAAGTTCCATTATTTTATTATTATAGGGAATTCCCAAGTGAGGAAACTACCTCTACTCCTAAAGATTGGTACTTTTGCTGCAATTTATTGTTATGAAGAGTTTCCCAGAGCCCTGAAAAATTAAGCAACATATTAACTAGGGTTACATAGTCATTATGTGTCAAAAGTGGGATTTGATGCCAGGTCTCTTTTGAAACTGGCAAAGAGTCCACTATACAACAACCCTTCTAAAAGGTTCAACAGGTCATATTTGAGGGATCTATAGATTTGTTTCCTAATAAAAAAAACTCACTTAAAATATAATTTTAAAATGTTTTTAAAATACTATTTCTGATATTCTCTCAAAAAATTTAAGTAATGAAATATCCCCTTCCCTCCAGCTTCTTCCCCGTCCATTGAGAATACAAGTAAGATAATTCATATGAAATCATATAAAACATAGTTTTATATTAGCTATGTTACAAAAAACGAAAACATGAGCAAACAAGAAAAATAAAGGGAAATGATTATATTTGATTTTGTACTCAAAGTTCAATTGGTTCTTTCTCTGGAGGTAAACAGCATTTTTTTTATCATGAGTCCTTAATTGTCATAGATCATTGTATTGATCAAAATGGATAAGTCTTTTGCTGTTGATTGTTGTTACAATATTGCTTTTAATGTGTACAAGGTGGTTCTGCTTATTTCACTTTGCATCAATTCATATAGGTCTTACCAGGTTTTTCCAAAACTATTCTCAAGAGGGGAATGTTTTGAAAGGACTTTGCACTCTTCAGTTTAACTGTTGAATATTCCATACCTATCAAATAGATCCTCAAATAGCTTCTTCTCTCTTAGAGCATAGGATGGCCCAGGGTTGAAAGGTAGAAAAGCTGTTCCCTGGAATTTTGTGGGCCTGTATTTAAGGCTTTTGGATAATCAGTTGACATAGGTAGTAAGCATTATATGAAGTTACTGGGTCTAAGGTATATGGAAAGTGGTTTAATGTATGGATTGATAATAGGAGAACTAGTCCTAGGATACAGTTAAGAGAATCAGAGAAGCAATGTGTGTTCATGAAAACTGGTATTTTTGTGATAAAATCATAATAGAAGATCTGAGTATATTTGTGAGATTTGGGAGTTGGTGTGCTTGAGGGAATGGTGTGAATGTGGTTTCTCTGTGGTTCTTGCCAGAGAATCAGGCTGTGATTCATTCAGGTTGGAGGTGATAGCCCAGAAGGTATTTTGAGACTTGGTGATGAGAGTGTGAGTGTATATGATGAGAAAAATGGAAGTATGGGTTGGAGAGAAGAGGGAGGTAAGGCAAAAGGAAGCTAGACTATGATTTTGGCTTTACTACTGCCTAATACTAGAGAGCTGTAATGAAGACTTTGATGTTAAGTTTCTGATTCACCATGGTCTCAGTAAGGGGAAAATGAGTTTCCAGAGAAGAACAAGGATATCCAGACATGGGACTTGTAATTCAAGCTCCAGTCAGGTCAGCCTACTTGCTAGTATTTTCATATTAGCCTAGCCTCACTTAAATCCAATTCACTTGCAAGTCATATATTACCTTTCTAATTTTATGGTGCTCTTTGATAATAAAGGACAAATAATAACAATATCACACACAATTCTATGCTTTGGCTATTTCTCTTCTTCCCTCCATGAATACCCTTCCTGATCCCTGCTCTTATGTCTATCATTCCCTTTAGCAATTAAGTACATTCAAGTTTGCTAATGTTATTCTAGGGAACTTAGAATATTTCACAATTTCTAATCATATTGTCTAACACTTTATCATATATTGCTTAGCATTCCTATCTAATATTTTCCTTGGAGTGTTTTATTTTCTTATCTTGGTTATAGCCGCCTTGCACATAAGAACTGATGACTCTCCTTGGTTTATATTCTTTAAGTATTTACTACAGTGCTGAGCACACACAAAATGCTTGCTGCTTGAATAAAGCAGCAAGATTATTTTGATTAGATTATTTACATTATTCTGATCTTATAACTGAAGTCAGGGAGGTTTTAATATACTGGATCCATATTTGTTTCAATTGTAGTGTTTTATTACAGTTTTATACTCTTTTTTAAGTTAAAAAATAGTTTTGAGTCTCTTGTTATGCTCATTAGTACAAAATTACCTTTATGTATTCTCAATAAGTCTCAAGAATATTATGAAAGTAAGATAGCAATGCTGCATACTGAAAGACCATTTGACCTAGGGACATAATTAATCAATCAAAAAGCATTTATTAATCACCTACAATGTGCTGTTTCTGTGCTAAGTTACAGGAAAAAAAGTAAGTCTCCTCCCACCATGAGCTTTATGGAAGAGATAATATATAAGTGTATAGGCATATACAAACCAAATACAAGATAAACACAATTTTTTTAGGAAAAGGGTATTAATTATTAGATGCATTAGAAATGATCTTATGTAGGATATAATTTTTTTTAATTTCAACAGTATTTTATTTTTCTAATTACATGTAAAGATAGTTTTCAACATTTGGTTTTTTTTGAGTTCTAATTTTCTTTTCTTCTTCCCTTTCCCCTTCCCCAAGAAAGCAAACAAAAAGATGCAATTATTGAACGAAGTCTTGAATATAACTAGGGATTTCAAGAAGTGAAGTTGAGTGAAGTATTTTGCAGGTGTGGAAAGGTGCAGGTTTCACCAGCTACTATCATCATATAACTTTTGGTGGTGTAATGGATAGTGGCAGGTCTTGAAGTCAGAAAGTCTTGAATTCAAATCCATCTCAGACTAGCTGTTTGATTCTGTTTACCTCAGTTTCCTTATCTGTAAAATGAGCCAGAGAAGGAAATGGAAAACCACTCCATTATTTTTGTAAAAAAAAAATTCTAAATGGAGTCACAGTCATACATGACTGAAATAACTGAACAACAACATAATTTTAGGCTGTAGACTTGCATTTTTTCATGTTTTTAAAATGTGTGTAAAAATACTTTCTCTTCTTAAGCTTATGTGCTGTTAGCATAATCTATGTGAAAGTACTTTGAGAAACGAAAGTATTATATAGGTGGGGCACTGAGTTAGTTATTGAAAGTACCAATAGGAAAAGCTTTGTCCTATAAGAAAATGGCAGCTTCAGCCCCAAACTATATGCAACATTGCAATTTCTAGATAGCATTATGTAGAGTGCTGGAATGCTGGAGAAGTATACTTGAAACAAGGATACTTACAACAAGATGTTAACTCAGTGGAATTGATGAGATGATGGTTCTTTAGTATACATCTACTTAGTACTTAGCATGGTGATGCAATGGTTCTCTAGTTCACACATAATCAGTATGCTGTAGTGATGTAATTGTACCAAGGTATTTAAGATCTGAGAAGGACTGGAAATGATACATTCCATTTTTGACCCTCCTCCTGGTGGCTCTTCTGCCTCCTGCACTCCTCCATCAAGACTGGGCCAGAATAAAGACTCTAAACTTTATTCCTGACCATTCTCGTGGTGTCTAACCTGCTAAGACCAAGTCATCTGAAGGACCTCCAGAAAGCTAGCCTGAACATTACAGTATTAGAACCCAAGTTATATCAATCAACCAAGCACCATATATAAATAAATGTATGTGAAAATTTACACATATGTAAATACAATTTTATCACATCCCATATAAAGAAATAATTCAGATATTTCTTTTCTTGTTCCACTTGATTACCAGTACTGAAGCACAATGGGATCCCCACTATCTTTACACTTCATCTTTTAGATTCAGAACTAAACTTGGCAACAAATTAGGAAAGAACACTGGATTTGAATTCAGAAAACCTAAGTGCCAGTAGACTGTTATGTTACTTTTTTAGGGTGTATGTTAGGAACTGCTTTTCATTATTGTCTTTGTATGTTCAGTGCCTAGGAGAGAGCAGTGCAAATGGCACTAATAATTAATTAGACCTGGACACCTTTACTCTGGAGAAACAAAGGCTCAGAACAGACATGAACTGTCTCCAAGCATTTGAAAGGCTGTCATGTAGAAGAAATTAGATATGTTCTGTTTGACCTTAAAGGGAAGACTCATGCTTAATGGATAGAAGTTATGAAGAGATTAATTTGGGTTTGATGTTAGAAAAATTTTTTTCTGAAAATTAGAGTCATCCACAAGTGGAATGGAATGCCTCAAGATAATGGCATTTTTCCTTTTCTTGTAACTTTGAGAAAATTCTGGATTACTATTTAGCAGATATGTTATGGTGGTGATTCCTTTTGGGTATAACTTGTACTCAGTGGCCTCTGAGTTCCCTTCCAACTCTCAGATTCTGTGATTCTGTAATAAATTTTTGTTGAATTAAATTGAATAAAATCTGAAGCCCACCTGTCTCCATTACTACTTATGTGATAGTTAATTTCAAACCAATCCAGATGAGCCTGTTTAACCCAATTCAATCCAGCCTAATTCAATACAAACATTTTTGTTTTTGTTTTGTTTTATTTTGTTTTGTTTATTAAGATTTTTTATTTTTCAAAACATATGCATGGAAAATTCTTCAACATTACCCTTGTAATACCTTGTGTTCCAATTTCCCCCTCTTCTTCCACGCCCTCTCCTAGATGGTAAATAGTCCAATACATGTTAAACTTGGTAGAAATATATGTTAAATTCAATATATGCATATATATTTATATAATTATCATGCCACATAAGAAAAATCCAATCAAACCAATTTTAAAAAAAGCAATCCAAACATTTTCTAAAGATTATGTGCAAAGAACTTAACCATAGGAGAATTCTGGGAAGATGATGGGAGTATGTTCATAAATTTCAAGCTCTCTGGATTTCCCCCATGAATGGAACAAATTTGTGCCTCAGAGCAAACATTGATTGGTGAAAAACCAAGAGGATTTAGGATAGAATAGGGATCCTCCTTATACAATCTAACAAGATCTGAAGAAAGACCCTAAGCAGGGCTTGAGCTGTCTGAAGTACAAACACCTCCAGGTTAGCTCCACAGAAACATCATGTGGGGATCCCTTGAACTATCTAATTGTGGCTGGAGCCTCAGCAGGAACCACAGAGACTTTCACCTCCTGGATTGGTTGTCTAATAGAGTTTGAGTCCAGGAAATCAGAGCGAACCTCAGCCACTGTGGACGAGAAGGAACCAGCACCTGGTGAATGCAGAAGAAAGGGGGCAGAGGGACTCCTGGTTGTGGGCATTTGCAGGAGATTGGAGCTTTTGGTTTGGAGTTCCTGGTCAGAATGGAGAGCTGATTAGAGATACAATAACACATCTTATTTTAAAAAATGAATTGGCAAAGAGGAAAGAACCCCACCACTGAAACATATGGGATCAGGAAAAATTGGAATTCATCTTCAGAGAAGGATACATTAGTTAAAGAAAAAAAAAACTTCTACCCAAAGAATAATGTGAAATGATTCCCTACTTAGAGAGAATTTATAGAAGAACTCAAAAAAGAATTCAAAATCAAATGAGAGACATTGAGGAAAAGCTAAAGAAAAAAATTAAAATGATCCAAGAAAAACAAGATTATGAAAAAAAAGTTAACCAATTAGAAAATGAGACTCAAAGATGAAAATAACTCTTTGAAAATTAGAAATGGGCAAGGGGAAGCCAGTCAAGCTATGAGAGACCAGAAAATAACAAAACAGATTATAACAATGAGAAAATAGAACAAAATGTAAAACAGTTCATAAGAAAATAACAGATCTAGAAAAGAGAATCAAGAAGAGAAAATATAAGAATAATTGGTCTGCCAGAAAGCTGTGACCATAAAGAGGACCTTGACACAATAATACAGAAATAATCCTAAAAAATCGTCCTGGAGTGATAAAACATGAGGGAAAAATAGAAATTTTAAAAATCCACTGATCACCACCTCAAATAGATCCTTTGTGGGAAACACATAGGAATATTATTGCCAGATTTCAAAACCCCCAGATCAAAGAGAAAATTTTGCAAGAAACAAGAAAAAACAATTCAGGAAATGGCAAAAAGAGATAAACCTATCATCAGCAAGCATATATTGAGCATCTAATGCTGAGTATTCCTCTTCCTTATAGTAGTTATAAATTAGAGTGATTACATATAGGTGCTGGGCAGTGGATAGAGTGCCAGGCTAGGGTATCCAAAAGATTCATTTTCCTGAATATAAATCTGGTTTATGATACTTACTAGCCATGTGACCCTGAACAAGTCACTTAACCCTGTGTATCTGTTTCCTCATCTTTAAAATGATCTAGGAAAAGAAATGAAAAACTATTATCTTTTCCAAAAGAGGTTACAAAGAGTCATACATGATTGAAAATGACAGAATAACAACGAAAATATAGGTGTATGGCACATGTGCACACACACACACACACACACACACACACCTCAAGTTTCAGAGCACCAAGTTAGTACTTGCTTTAGAAATTAAATTGTGAACTAAAATTTCTACTTGGCAAAACATAGAAATGATATTCTCATTTCTGTTGCTCGAGTTAACATTGCTATTTTTTAATCTTAGATCTAAATCTTAATGTAGTTTTATCTGGATTTGAACATTGCTATAGCACCTCTAGGTATATATAGCACCATGCAGAAAATATTTCTCTATTCCTAAAAAGTTTAATGAATGCAATAAAAATAATTGAGGGGAGAGAAAGAAGAAAATATTTTGTTCTATTTTTTTATTTTAATGGAGTCACATTTTTTTCATGACATGAGCAAATCGGTTTTGACTTGATGGTCAGCATCAACAGCAAGATTCTCTGTGAAATAAACATTCAAACCTATGTGCATTGTCAAGGGTTAATGGAGCCTGACACTGTACCTGGTACATCAATTAGGACTTTTGTCTGGCTTTAGATTCCCTCTAAGGAATTGAGAGGAGACAGTTGCTCAGGAACTTTGGAGTAGAGATTTTGTTACAGATTTGTATCCCAAAGTTTCACTGGAGTTCAGTTTAATAACTCTTTGTTTTTGTTGAATTGTTTCAGCTTTATCTGACTGTTCATGACCCCATTTGGGGAGTTGTTTGCCATTTTCTTCTCCAGCTCATTTTACAGATGAGAAAACTGAGGCAAATGGGGTGAAGTGCTTTGCTCAAGGCCACACAGCTGGTAAATGTCTGAAATCAGATTTGAACTCAGGAAAATGAGTCTTCCTGACTCTAAGCTGGGCACTCTATGGGCACTATGGTGCCACCTTGCTACCTCAATTAAACACTTATATGCCAGGAACTTTGCTAAGCATAAAGATTATTCTCAATAATATGCACACCAAAGGATGACATTTATGTTTTTTTGGACCGCCCAACTTTTTCTGATATTAGTTTTTCTTTGAATTTGGATGGTGATAGCAGACTAATAATAATTATGATGATAGCTGAATAAGTATACTAAATAAGTATACACTGTATATTTACAAATATATATTTCATAAATATATACTGCATAAAAATTTATTAAGCAGCTAAGTAATCCCCAAATTGGGATTACGAAGAGTTGGGCATGACTGAAAATCTATAAAACAACAATAGTGTATGCAACTCTGTACCAGGAAGGACCCAAAGCTTATATAATGTCCTCCTTTTCCCTCATAATCTAGAAGAGGGATGGGAAACATATTCAGATTAACTATAATTCATTTCAATCCAGCAAACATTTATTGAGTACCTACTATTGAGTAGTCTGATACCCTGCTATAATGTAATACTTAATGCATTAGGTAGCTCCAAAACAAAGTGCTTTAGGAAACTCTAAGTGGTCAATCAGAGGTAGTCAGAGAAGTCTCTGTGGTGGAGATAGAATTTGAATTGGTCTTTAAAACATGCTTAGCATATTTTATTATTATTAGTAGTAGTATATAATTATAAAACATTATTATTATATATATTATTATTATATTAGCAGGCAAATTGGGAGAGGACATGAAGGCATGAGAAACATTAAGGATCAAAGGCATGGAGATGTAAAACAAACAAGCTTGTGGTATGAGAGGAAGGTTGGGGCAGAGAGCAGTGCAGTTTGGCTGTAGTAGAGAGAATGTAGTAGCATATAATAATGGCTGGCTGTAATGGTATGATCATGGTATTTATAAAGAACATTGAATGCCAGGCAAAGAATTTAAAAATATATATATTCTATAGGCAGCAGGAATCTACTGATTTTTTGGGGGGATAAGGAAGGGTAGAGGGAAAAACAAAGCAATAATATGATCATATTTATACATAAAAGAGTTTAGATTAGTCTACAGAACAGTTTGGAAGGGGAACAAGTGGAAATAGGGAAAGTTATTAGAAGAATATTGTAAAAATCTAGGGACATTGTTGATTCCCTTACTTGTGAATGCTCTGCCCAAAAGAATGCATTAATTTTTTTTTTTAATCACTGAAACCTCCTAAGAAATCTTGGGGTTTATGGTTAGATTTCTTTCTTAAGGAGCATGCCTTAAATCTAAATCACTCTGGTTGTCATTGATTGGCCAGCAATAGGTCCTAGGCCAACCTCTCATTGGTCATTGTTTGGACCCTGATTGACTCAGAGTCATGTAAACAGCAATTACTTTTGTTTTGTTTAGAAACATTGAAGTTCTTCCTCTTACAGAATGGATTTTTTTAATGGATTTTTTTTTTTGACTAGGTAGAAGAGGTCATTCTTTGCTACACTTCTTACCTAGCCTTTTTTTTTTAATTTTTTTTTAAATTATAGCTTTTTATTTACAAGTTATATGCATGGATAATTTTACTGCATTGACAATTGCCAGACCTTTTGTTCCAATTTTTCCCCTCCTTCCCCTCCTCCCCTCCCCCAGATGGCAGGTTTACCAATACATGTTAAATATGTTAAAGTATAAATTAAATACAATATAAGTATACATGTCCAAACAGTTATTTTGCTGTACAAAAAGAATCGGACTTTGAAATAGTGCACTATTAGCCTGTAAAGGAAATCAAAAGTGAAGGTGGACAAAAATATAGGGATTGGGAATTCTGTGTAGTGGTTCATAGTCATCTACCAGAGTTACTCCCTGGGTGTAGCTGGTTCAGTTCATTACTGCTCTATTGGAACTGATTTGGTTCATCTCATTGCTGGAGATGGTCATGTCCATCAGAATTAATCATCATATAGTATTGATGTTGAAGTATATAATGATCTCCTGGTCCTGCTCATTTCACTCAGCATCAGTTCATTTTACCTAGCCTTAATCACTAAATGGGCTTTGTCTCAGTCAAACTGAATATAAGGAGTTGAATACAGAGGAGTATGTGATGTTTTGGAGACTTGTCCATAGCTTTGGTTAAACAGTTGTTGTCCTTTGTTCTTGAAGAAGATCAAAATGATTTATTATGTTACAATTGAGATATAACTTACTGTATTTGATAAGACCAATGCAAGCTCAGAATGTTCTGCCACAGGCCAGACACAAATAGTCCCTGTGAATATTTGGGGTGGCTCCTCCAACTTGGTACATTCTGCCTTTCTTATGAGCTAATTCAATTCTGCTTTGCTCATAGAGCACAGCATCTTTTCTGAAGAGCCCATGTTATCCTGGGTAGTCCCATGCCATATGATCAATTCTACAGTACTCTACAGAGAGACCTTTGGCTTTTTCTGAAGACTGTGTGAGCACTTGCCCTGTGTGGGTTCTCCATAAAATAGATTTTTTGGCCAGGATATATTTGGCATTTGAACAGTGGATCAGCCCCGTGTAGTTGTGCTCTCTGTAATAAAGTTTGAATGCTTGGTGATTTAGTTCAAGAAAGGTCTGGTATCTTATCTGTCAAATGATATTCAGAATTCCTTTAAGACAGTTCAAATGGAAGTGAATCAGTTTCCTGGCATGGCACTAGTATACTATTCAACTTTCACAGGCATACAACAATGAGGTCAGCACAATGGCTCTGTAGACCTTCAGTTTGGTAGTCAGTCTAATATTACTTCTCTCTCATATTTTCCTTCCTAATGACATTCAGAACTTCTTCTAAGACATTGTGTGGATACTCAATGAAAAATGTAGGTTCTTTATCAGCTGTCTTTCACTCACAATATATGATGGAAGCATGTGCTTTTTTTCCCTTTTTCTAGTCTTCCATTCCTCTGATGATATTATTTGTATTATTTTCTCTTTAAAACTCTTCATCTGTGTACACAGTTCTTCATATAGCTTGTTCATACTATGTGTTTCTTCATTATCCTGTAAGACATCTTCTACTTCTTTTCTTCAAAGACTGGTTTTCCACTGCATACCAACCATACAAACTTCGTGAAAGAATATTGCTTTAAAAATGTGATCTTTGTGTTAGGGAGATTTTAGACCCCTACCCAAAATGACTACTCAGAGATCACTCAAAGTAGAAAACAAAAAGATTATTTATTAAATCCTCATGAGTATGAGCAGTCCCACCACGAGATAAGGGAAAGAGAAAACTCGTGGTAGGAAGGCTGCTCCCTTGAGAGTGTGAGCAGTTTTTATATGTTTCAGACAAAGAAGCCCAGAAATCCCACCCTCTACATGTTACTACTGGCTACATAAGTCTTTATTCCCTTATTTGGCAAGTAGAATGCAGTAAATGAGATAATGGTATAGCTGCTCCTCTGGCCACATATACTTTTAGTTCCTTCTTTGGACAATGGAATGTAGTCCACGCCTTGTCTAAAATCATTTGACTCTGGAGAAGCCAAAACTGAAGCCTCCAGGCTTCAGCTAATCTAGCTAACGGTTACTGATTAATATGTGCTTGAGCTGTAAGTTCTTTACCTTTTCCACACACTATGTACAACCCAGCATGTTTCTTTTCTTTTCTTTTCTTTTTTTTTTCCTTTTTAGTTCCTGGCTTTAAACATTGTTCATATTTGTGTTTTTAAGAAAGGTTCTATGGGCTGCTTTTCCAATTGTATATGAAACTGTAGACTACAGGCATTCTTCATCTATTTCACTTTTCCATTTTGGCTAATTAGATCAAGTAATCTGAAATAAAAAATAAATAATTTGAAATGAACAATAGCTAATGTAATTTCAAGGTTTGCAAAGTGCTTTAGATGTATTATTTTGTTTAGGGTTCACAATTCTGTGACTTGGTTATTATTATCCCTATTTTCCATATGAGAAAACTAGTTGAAAGAAGATAAACAAACTTCTCAGGCACATAGCTACCAAATGTTTCAGGTAGAAATTGAAATCATTTCTTCCTTGACACCAAATTTAACAACAAGTCACTATAACATCAAAGTGAGCATGGTTCTCTATCACTTTTAAGAAATTTTGAAATGTATGGGGGCTTGGTGCCATCAATCTATCTATAAACAATAGCATTTTGTATATCTCTTCCCCATGTATAAAATATGTATAGAATATCCCTTTTCCATTCAGCCATTCTCTTTCAGACTAGCAATATCCTTTGGTAAGAAATATGTAGCTTTTTATATGTCACAAAAATCAGTGAGTCATAGAAAAGTGTTATGTTAAAATACATTTTAAAACATTGTATGTGATCTTGGCAAAAACAGAGTAGGAAAATTTTGTTAGAGAAGATCATTTAATGCTGCATTTTTTGCTACCAAATCAAATGATTTTTTAAAAGGTAAGAAACAATAAACCCAAAGAAAGTGTGCATTTTTTACACTTTTGAGTCAATTATGAGGTTTTATATAGATGCAATAGGCTAAAGAATATTATAAACAAAAACCTGCATATTTTTTCTAATACCTTCATCAAGGATGCCTGTGCAGATGATTATATATGGGAAAACAGAAAGCTAAGTCAGAAGTTAGTTCCTTAGAGAATGAAGATAACAAACATTTATTAAGTACCTCCTATAAGCTAGCCACTGTGAGAAGCAATTTACAAATATTATTTCAGTTAATCCTCACAACACTGGCAGGTAGGTGCTATTATTATCTCCTTTTTACAATTGAGGAAATGGGTAAATAGCAATGAAATGGCTTTCCTAAGGTCTAAGTAAATGTCTGAGGTATGATTTGAATCCAGGTCTTCCTGATTCCATAGTTTTATACATTGAACTACTTAGCATTGGTAGTATTCCCTCTTTCACTTTTTTTTTTTTTAATAATGAGATCTAAATTTATTTTTGTCATGCTTTTGGTATTAGAGAATATCAAATACTATTTTTTAAATCAAACATGAGATTCAATCATATAAGACCTATTTCTCTGAAAATTTATCCAGCTGCTTTCTCCATTAAAAAATTCTACTTCCCTGTATTACAGACTAGGGATTATAATATTGGAACCTAAACCTAATAGCTTTGCATTTCTTGATGATGAAATGTATTTTGCTTCTTAAATAAAAATCTCCACAAATAATTTCTAAGTTTTATCTATCATCCATCTTCCACTTTTTGTCCTTAAATGCCCTTGGAATAACTTTGCTTAGTATGTCTCTTGCCACGCTTTTCTAAAATTTGTTTTTTCCCTTAAGTTCCTCTCACTTTTATAAAGTGATACTGTTGACCATCTGCTTCTGTAAAATTTTACAGCAAAGTTTATATTTTAAAATAGTATTGCCCTTGGCTTCCATGTCTTTTTGCTTGGCAAGGAAATCTAATTTTACTGGCTGAGGTCATTTCTTAAGCTTTTTAAATGTCATTGTGGCCATTGATTTATATCAGTCTGTGTCAGTGTTTTTTCCTTTATGATTTTCCCATTTTTGGTGCCAGTAGCTGAATTGTTTGATATATCTTTGTCATTTTTATTCTTTCTTCTAGTTTTGTATTAATTTTGATCTTTGTTCTAACAAGTCACTTCTGAACAGTTAATTCAGAAGTGACTTTCACATCCATAATAAGCCAGTTCCTGTGTGTTGCAACATAATTTCATTTTAAATTATGCTATTTGGTCCTTGCTTTGTCCTGTTCTCCTAATCTTTTCTCAAAGAAAGTAGTCACTGTGAAACTTCTGTGCAATATCTAAGCTTGTCTTATTTTTTTTTTTTTTTTACTTCTGAACCATAATTTCCAATGGCTTTATTGGAAACCTCCCCTTCGTCCTTTTATACAATGACATCACTGCACATCAAAATATATGTTTATTTAGTTTGGAGGACTTTACTAAGATCTTCATAGAATTTTACTCCTCATTTTCAGCCAGATTTTGGCTTGTAAACTACAATTATTTTCATGGTGTCATTTTTGCAAATGTTTATTATGATTATTATATCATTTCATGGGATATAACGTCATTTCATATAATATTGAGAAAAGTGTCAGTGAGAGAATACTAATAACTATAGACATCTAGAAAGACATTCTGTAGAATTATAAATTGAACTTTCAAGGAAGTGAGGAATTCTAAGAGCTAAAGGTGAAGAAGAATCATATTCCAGGTATGTAGGAAATCTGTGCAAAGCACATACATTGGATATCAAATATGTTATAAGGGGAGTGGCAAGATGCTCAATAAATACTTGTTGAATGAATGGATGATCACTAGGCAAGGATTGTACATTTTTAATACTTTTAACTGTGACATTTAAAAAAGTTTTGAGAGACAATTTCTGGGGAGTGGCAAGGTACTTGTTGAATGAATGGATGATCACCAGGCAAGGATTGCACGTTTTTAATACTTATAACTGTGGCATTTAAAAAAGTTTTGAGAGACAATTTCTGGGGAGTGGCAAGGTGCTCAATAAAATACTTGTTGAATGAATGGATGATCACCAGGCAAGGATTGTACATTTTTAATACTTATAACTGTGGCATTTAAAAAAGTTTTGAGAGACAATTTCTGGGTAATTTAATAATTTTATTAATAATGAAACATTATAATAAAAGATGGTCATTTGATTGTCTCTTTCTTAGATCAAAGACAATCATGGTGGTGGGGTCACAGTTTATGGCTCTTGGAGAGTAGATGTTACACAGGGTGGCAAATAACTCTGGTTAACAATCAATGAAAGAATAAGTATTACAATGGGGGGATGGACTTGAACTTTGTTTATGCTGTTTACTTTTTAAATTAACGGCAATCTATTCAAAGAATTTATCCCCATCCAAAGCAGAGTGGAACACAATGGCTGGGTGGAGTCTGCATAAAAGAGAAGGTTAATTCAACATTCAAAGAGTGAGATCTTGAAATGAAGGTAAAAGAGAAAGAGGGAAATCTGAATTTCCCCAAATCATTGATTATTAGTAGTCATTCTACAAGGAAGATGCTAGAGATTGGAGAGAGTGAGTAGGGATTCTTCCTAATCTAGGGACCAATTTATAATATCATCAGACCACAGGGGTTGCCAATCAGGGAATAGATTGGTCATTCACCAGCAGGTATAGTAGGTATTTGATTCATTGAGATGATTCTTTCTTTCATTTATCCTTTGGGTTTATGAGACTAAGAAATACTCGACATGGACTACTTATTAAAGTTTAGTAGTTAAACAAATTATTTCTGGAATAAACTTTCTTCTCATTTCTATTTTTCTACCTTTAGGCTCAGATTAGGTATATATTCTTTCATTAATATTTCCTGTTGTTTCCAGATGATAATGTTCTCTCCTCAAATTATCTGGCAACAATTTATCTCTGAATACATCACATCATCTCATTAGAATATTTTCAAGTTTTTGAGGACAGGGATTCATTATTATTATTATTATTATTGTATTTTTATTATGATCCTACCACTGACTACATGTTTTGGGTTTTTTTTTTTTTTGTTTTTTGTTTGTTTGTTTTTAATAGCCAGTCTAAATACAGAAAACTTATTGGAAGGTTTGTCACTGGGTAAAAATTTGTTAGCCATAGCAACCTATGAAGCAAAGAAAAACTATAAAATAGACATTGGCCCTGTGCAACATGCTTTCTTTCTGCATTAATGGTTAGAGAATAGTAGAAAATGAAGCATCCGTTTTTAGACTATCAATATGAACTTATTAAGTTAGTGCTTTAAATACGAAATGCTATGGAAATACTAGTTATCTATGTTCATTGATTAATGAATGGAGATACTACCAGAAGAATTAAATCATAGCAATTTCAGTATAATTTAAACCAGAGGATGAGAATAATAGTTAAAGGAAAATGAAATAATTTCATATAAGTTGCTCTTCAAAAAGCAAAAATTAAAAAAAAATTGATGCAGTTTTTAAGCATTTAAAAACTGTTCTGGTAGGGTCAGAAGAAAAACTGACTTGTCATATCATTGGCATAGGGAATCCAGGAAAGAAATTGCCT